>NC_086203.1:26411606-26711606 GCF_035770615.1 Melospiza melodia melodia | reverse complement strand
TTCCCCTTTCTCTCTCATCACTGGATGCATCAGCACAGGTGATTTTTTCCTTCTTTTGGAGCTATCCATCTGCCAGTGAAGTCTAATTTCACACAGTTACCCTGCCAGGAGCTCATGGAAATAACATACACAGTTCAGTGCACCTGGGACCAAATCCCTGGTGTCACCTGGGATGTTTCCAGGAGCACCCAGGCCTGAACAAAGGGGTTTATCCAGGGAGAAAGGAAAGAGGAGAACTGGGGGGAGAGGTTTGCTCCTTCCGAAATACTTCTCATGGAATTCAGAGCATTAGAGGTGTGAAGCCTTGCTGGATTTGGGTGGTTTAAAGCTCTGCTGATGGGTATTTAGGTGGCTGCAGGAGAGGGCTCTGAGCCTGTCACTGGCAGACACAGCTCCCAGTTTTGTCTTAATTATGTGCAGCTTATGTGTAATCCTCTCTTCTTTGGCCAGAGAGTTTATAAGGTTTGGGTTTTGTTGGCTCTTTTTCTTTTTTTTTTTTTTTTTTTTCTTTATTTTCTTTCTCTAGACCTTAAAACAAAAAAGGCTTAAAAATAGAAGTCAGTGTCCATAGGCCAAGTGAATTCTTTGTAATTTGCCCAGTTCTGGGAGGGAGAAATCTGACCTGGAGGGAATACAGCACATTGGGGTTTGCTCCTGACCCCAGACCCTTCAAAATTCTCCATTCTTGAGCTTCCCTTCAGGAGATGTGTTATTCTGACAGCTTTGGGTTTTTTTTTGGCTTAAGGGTGTTTTTTTGAGATTTCCTGTTTACACCCTGTCTAATTACTCTTTTTCTTATTTTTTCCCTAACGGGATGACACACATGGATGTCTAAAAATATTGCATGTAACAACCAGCTTTGCATAAGGAGGGTGTTTCTGTCCAAGAGAAATAGCATAAATATCCTGCATGTGCTGTTTTCCCAAATAAACAGTCAGGCTTAGGATATTGTAGGGAATTTGTCTGAGTAGCCAAGAAGTAGGGGTTTTTATTCTCTGCCTTCTCTGCTGATTTTCTTTTTAAAGGATGCATGTTCTGGAAAATCTGCTTTGATTTTAGGTGGAGAATTTGTCTTTTTTTTTTTTGTGTGACAAAAAGGGAGGGCAACATGTTGTTTCCTCCCAGCTAATGAAACCTTTATGATAATGCTAATTTTCTATGTAGAGCTACAATCTCACCATATGCTTTAATTTCCACACATGAATATTTTGAGAATTGTTTGTTTCCCTTCATTATCTGCCTTTTTTACTGAAGATTTGGGTGAATCAGATTCTTGCTGACAGCCTGTAAATTAGGAGAGCTGCAGTTTTTTGGTGTAACTGTATTTCTACAGTGGAAAGCGTGTTTCTCCTTTCAGTCCTCTCAGTTTTTGAGGTTTTGCTGCTTACTTGTGTACAGAGAATATGAGTGAATTTGGAATGCTGGATTTTTGTTGTTTCCCAGTCTCTCAGTATGGTTTTGCCAAAAATAGGGCTGTGTAATGTCTCTCTCCTAATTTCCTGTTGGGAATGAGATGAGACACAGAGATGCTTCATGAATTTTATGTTGCTACTTCTTTTACTGGATAATAGCTCAAATATTAGCAGGCTTTTAAAAATAACTGCTAAGATGACCAATTTGGGGGCACGTTGCAAAAATTGTTCATTTGCACAGACAATGCCAAATCAATGAGAATAAGCTGAAAACAGATGTGTGTGTGTATAAATATCTCAAGACTGTTCACAGCAGCTCTTGACTGAGGCAGACAGCTGTGCTCAGCTCCTTATGGATTGGTCCAGCACATAGAGAAAATCAATTATATTGTTCAGATTAGCTGGGTGTCCTGAATTAAAGATGAAAGAAAATATATTAGTAAGGGCTCCAGGGCTTTGGGTTTTTGAGGATCTTGGTGTCCCTGGGATTGGGACACAGCACAAGTCCCTTCCCACAGCCTGAGGAAACAGACCTGCAAGCGGATGTGCTGTGGGGAATAAATCTAATAAATCACCCCAGTGTCACTGGGGGAGTTAAAAAGGAGTCCTTTGCTGCTGTGGCCCCAGGAGCTCAGTGTCTCCAGCTGCTGAGCTGGGGGCACCTTTCCCTGGCCAAAATCCATGGATGAAAGTGATGGAAGCCTCTTCAAGAAGCTCTCCAGCTTTTCTCCACGCAGGAGGATGGGACCAGGCTATTGGTACCTGTGACAGTGCTGGGGCATTGCTGTGCCACAGTCATGTCACACCTGGGGATTGACACTCCAGAGCCTGTGGGGTGAGCTTGCAGCTGCCACAGCTTCCAAAGCTTTTGGTTCTACCTCCTGTACGGAAAAGGGTTGTGGAATGAGTGCTGCCCTGTGTGCACAAGGAGGCAGCTGGATGTGAGGAGAGAGCTGTCTCCTGGAGATGAGCTCTCTCTCTGGTGGGCGACATTCCTGCTGTGGGACGGGCTTGTGCTCCCGTGTGGTGGTAATTTGGAGTGATTTCCCTCTGATTGCAAGGACAGGGTGAGCCAAGTGCTGTGCTCTCTGCCCCACCAGGAATGGGGTGGGGATATTGGAGGGAGCTCCTGCACAGCTGCAGGAACCAGGGTGCAGGAGGAGAAGGGCTCAGTCCAGGCTTTGGTTGGGGATTGGAGCCTGCAGATGCAGAGCTGATGGTCTCAGCAGCAGATCTGTGCTCCTGGAGCAGGCTGTGGTGGCACACAGTGAGTATCCCTGTGTCTCATCCTGGCTGGAGGAGGTGTCTTAGCAGCAATGTGGCCCTCAGGTGTTCAGGAATGGGCTGGGGGGGCAGAGGGGTGCAAGCAGCTCTTCTCAGAGCTACAGCCACAGGCATTTCACGGCTCTGGACATCGCTGTGGCTTTGTGGTTATGTCCCCAGCTGTTCCTGGGGTGACACGAGCCCATGGCCACAGAGCGCTGTGGATCCAGGTTTGTCACAGCAAAGGCATTTCACAGTGCTTTGTCATGGGCACCTCGGCATCTTCTGCAGCCTCTTCACTGAGCTTCCCACCACTCTGGGAAGTGGATGTGTGATTTCTGAGCAAAGATTGCTGGTGCCTCAGGTTTTAAAGGTTGTCAGTGTGTATATTTGTAAATGAGACTTCTAAACTGTTTCCTGATGTTGTCCTCATCAATAAAATCAGGGATAATTATATCTTGCCTACTTTCAGGGCTGTTATGGGTTTTATTTACTTTTAAGGTGCTTTGCAGTTACCTTGGATAGCTGAATTGAAGCATGATGCTTGGTATTTTTTTTATATTTTAATCCTTCCAGATACCTTTCTTTCTCCTCAGCATGAGGCTTTGTGGACATGTTTGCTCTAACAGAAACCTTTTTTACTTAACAACAGACAACTGAGGCAATTAAAACAGTCAGAAGTGATTGATGTGATTCCACTGGGTGAAAACTGAAGCAGCTCACAATTAAATAATGGCAACCCTCGTGCTATCTCAGAGCAACAGATGGGGAATGATTTAAAAACAGTGTTGGATCCGACACTTCCCAACAGGGGCAGATTGGTAACAGTGTGTCAGAGCCAGAAATCTGCTGCACCTTGAAGGGTGTGCTGATGAAATGATTAATTGATGGTAATGGGCAACTTGGTTATGAGCCTGCCCTGGCAGCCCTTCAGCTCTGGGGAACAAATGGAGCTGGGAGTGGATCATGATGGGTTTAAGGGTGCTGTGTTTGGGCAGCAGGGAAATCTCAGGGAGCCTGCTGCAAGCTGGAGTTGAGGTGCTGCAGCTCTGCTTCCAGAACCAAGGGATGGATTGCTGGAGGTGTACCTTGGGCCTGGGGATGATGCTCTGCAGGGAGCAGCAGCAGGGGATGCAGCTGTGGGATCACTGCTGGCTCAGGGCTGGAGCAGCCCTGTGCTCTGAGCTGCTGCTCACTGTGTGTCACTGCTCACCTGGCACTCCTGCACAGGTTCATGATTGCAGCAGCAATACAGGGAAAAGAAGGGATTTCTGTCCTCTAGACTCACTCTGCAAGCAGTCCTTGTACCAGTGTTGCTGTTTTGTGGGCGGTGTGATGCTCAGCAGTGCCCAAAGTTGCTGCTGCCCAATTTTCCAGACCACTTCAGGGAGTTGTGCCTGCAGATGCTCCTCTCTGACCTGCCTGCAGAGCTCCTCAGGAGGGCACTCCCTCTCGCCTTCTGGTCCAGACGAGCTCAGTGAGTGGGACAATGGAGCTTTGTTGCTGTGGGAGCTGGGGGCAGAGGCTGGCTGGTGACAGAGGTGGCTGTGTCCGGGCAGCCCTGGCTGTGCAAACGGGGGCAGAGCTGCGAGCTCTCTGCAGCCCCACTGTGATCACACAGAAATCGTGTTTATTTTTAAGTCTCTGCAGCGTGCACAGGGGCAGGAGGTGATGAGAGGGGCTGATGGCACCACAGCTCAGCCCTGTCCTTGTCCCTGTCCCTGCAGAGCCAGAGGGATGTGAAAGGGGAAACCATTGCGTGTTGCTGTTTAATCGCTCTGGGAGCCTCTGTCTAAGCAAACACCCCTGGCCTCTGCTCACAGCTCACAATTTATGGTGTGCTGTCAGGAAAATGAGCTACTTTGAGGCTGGGAGAACAAATATGAAAGCCAGGTTTCCTTCACCAGCTCTCGCCCGGAGAGTGTGGCAAAGCTGGTCCTCACTGGAGCTGCTGAAAGGCCCAGAATTAGAACAGATATTAAATAATGTAAAAGCTTTCATTGAAATGTATTAGATTTCAAAGGCCAGATACTAAAAGGGCATAATGGGCAGCTATTTCTGAATTGCTTGTCTGCTAAAGAGAGGAAGAGACTTAGTTTGCAGGAGATAAATGTGACATGAAAGAGGTGGCTCAGATATAGCATCACCCCATTCTTAGTGATGCAGTTCAAGCACCTTCTTGATGTGTGCAGCTCCTGTGTAAGAATCCCATGGAGGTGATGACTTTCAGTAGCTGCACAAGTGAAAATGTTACTCCATCTGTTCTACAGACAGGTCAATGGACCAGACCTGGGCTGACCTATCTGCAGGGAGGTTTGGATGGATCTGGGTTTCTTGAGTCCCTGGTTATCTCCTCCTCACCAGAGCAAAAGCCCAAGGCTGTGGCACTGGCCAGGCTGGTTCATCCTCACATTTAATTCTCACAGCATTTATGGTTTTTTTAATCTGATCCTGAGTGCTGCTAAGCACCCTTAATTCCAGCGTGGGGTTGGCAGGAACTGCGAGTGCTGAGGCGGCTCCCAGATGGAGTCCTTGGAGAAGGACTCGGCTCTGGTACACAGTCAATTCCCTTATCCATCAAAATCAGACACTGGCTTCACCCTGCCCTTGTCCCCAAGGCTCCCATGCTCTGGTGCAAGCAGGAATGCTGTCCTTGCTGACAGGCTGTGCTGCTGTCTTTGCAGATGACCGAGGGCCGGCACTGCCAGGTGCATCTCCTCGATGACAGGAACTTGGAGCTGCTGGTTCAGGTACTGACCCCGCTCTTTTGGGCACTGGCAGCCAGGGCCAGGCTTCTCTGCTTGTCTTCTTTTGGGGGCTGAAGTGAGGGCTGAAGCCAAGTCATTCTAGAATAACTCACAGAATGGAATAGGTGTGCTGAGGCAATGTGTGCTTCTCCTGACACTTGGATTGGCTGAAGGATTTCCCCTGCCATCAGTTCTGCATTCACTTTTTGCTTTCACCAAAATTCACACAGGACATTAAACATACCCCTTGTGCTGGGGTGTTTTTTTTGTCATTTAGATGGGAAAAAATCTCTGTGGTTTTGAGGATGTCTTTTTCCCATAACGGAACTCAAAGCACGAGATCCTCCACTACACAATGTTTTCTTAATTGCAAAATCCTTCCTGCCCTAAGTGCAGGAAAGCCTGGATGCTGCCTTCTCCCCCAGCAAGAGGAAAGCAGCACTCAGTCTGTGCCCTTCAGCTTAATGTCATGGATTAAGCACAGAATTGCCTCTCCATGCTCCACACATCCCACACAGCTCCACTGAGACACCCTGAGTCTGATCCATCACTTCTGTATTCACTTGTACGACAGGGGTTTAGCATGGCCATGTGTACTTAAGTGTCAGTATTTGTACAGAAAAAAAAAATATCATTTTTTTATTAAAAGCCTGGACTGAAATGAATACAATTGATTTTATTCTTTCAACAGCCCAAACTTTTGTCTCGGGAGTTGCTGGATCTGGTGGCCTCACACTTCAACCTGAAAGAAAAGGAGTATTTTGGGATAACATTTATCGATGACACGTGAGTGTGTTTGTTTATTTAAACAGCTGTGTCATTATTGCAATGTAAATCCTCTGATACTGTGGCAGCTTGGCATGATAGAAAAATTTCTTTTTCTTTCAAAGAAGAAAGAGTTTCCTACTTTGTCCTTGTGCTGCTTGGCTGGGGAGAGGGGAAGGCACAAAATAGAAAATATTTGGAAAATATCTTCTGGGCCCAAACCAGAGAATCCTTGTAAAATATTTTCCTGATGATTTCACATTTCATATTTGTCTCACACAGTGAAAAAACTGATTCCGGGATAATTTCCCATTTCCCATGTGAACACCCTCAGCTTTCTTCCTCTGCACTTTTAGTAGCAACACAAAGGTTTTGCATTTATTTCCAAAATGAATTGCTTTGCACCTGAATCTCAAATATATCACTGAGCCTTTTAACCCCAAATTTCCCGAGCAGAGTGAGCTGCGAGGTCAGTCCTGCCCAGGGACCATTTTGCTCTCTCTGAGCCTGGCTGTGATGCTGTGGGAGATGTGTTCCTTGGCATTAACCCAGAGTCAGATGGGCTCATTACCTGCAGTCTCACCTGTTGCTCATCTCTCAGCAGGGCACTGAAATGCTTCCCCACATCTGCTGGCCGTGTCTCTAGTGGAGTGACCTTCAGCTCCCCCAAAAAGCTGGAGCAGAGGTGCTCAGGGCAGTGAGGACGTGGAGCTGTGCACTACAACAGCCCCTAAATAAACCTCTTGTCTAATGGGAATAACGTTGTGACAGTGGTCACAAGGGTTGCAGGATGAAGAGAGAGACAAGAATGTTAACTTTATGGCTTGATTTATTATTTTATTATATATATATAACATTATGACTATACTAAAAAGAAATAGAAGGAAAAATTTTCAGAAGGCTAGCTAAGAATAGAATAGAAAAGAATGAATAACAAAGGTCTGTGTCTCAGCAGAGAGTGAGACTCAGCCTTGCTGTGAGTGGTCAGTAAATCCAAACATCTACAGGAGACCAATCAGATGCACCTGTTGCATTCCACAGCAGCAGATAACCATTGTTTACACTTTGCTGCTGAGGTCACAGCTTCTCAGAAGAAAAATCCTAAAGAAAGGATTTTTATGAAAATATGTCTGTGACATAGCATTGCTTCCTGCTGCTCTCCATCCCCACTTTCTCTGCAGCCCTGGATGGAAGCCTCCACCTACAGATCCCATCAGAGCCGTGTTTGGGGCCACCCTGCTGATGCCCATCCCATGTGGGACACCCTGGAGCTCGTGGAGCTGCTCCCTCTGGGGCCCTGACCCCAGCCCTCTGTTATTTTTTACCAGCCACTCACATCTTGGGCTATCCCTGGAATATTTTTGTCCTTTCGCTTGCTGGAAAATATTACCCCCAGCTCTTCTGTAAATCCCTTGAGCATACTGTTTGTACTTGGCTTGGCTTTTTTGCCCCAGAAGAGCTGCCATGAAATCCTTCTGGATGCTTTTGGTTGCTGGCACCGAGCCTTGGTGAGGTTTAAAGTGCTGCCGGGGGATTATCTGAAAGCTGCTGGATTCCCCAGAAACTGCAGTGGGGTTCCAGGGCCTGCCTTGGTGTGTGTGCACAGGGCTGGGTGCTTGGAGGGAGTGTTGGCCTCTGGAGGGCACCCATGGCTCAGCCTTGCAGGGTTAAGGCTTAGGAAAAACAAAAAAAAGGAAATTATTCCATCAAGTGTTTGCCTGCCTTGGGGCTGAGGCTTGAACTTTTTAAAGTAACACTTGGACTAATTGGGGGCACTGAAAAGAACCAATTTCTGTGTTTTCCATGCCAGTTTTTAACCCTCTCCCCAACCTGTTTGCACAGAGGTCAGAGTGTCTGGCTGCAGCTGGATCACCGTGTCCTGGACCATGACTTGCCCAAGAAACCAGGCCCAGCTACTTTGTACTTTGCCGTTAGGTGAGTAATTGTTTCCACCAAGCAAACATCACCACTTGGGTTTATTTGCCACCAGGGGAGTTTTGTTTAAAGGAGCTGATTACAGATTTGATAAAGGAAATAAATGTCAAAGCAATGTGTTATTTTTAGAAGAGATTAGGGCCTGGCTAAGTGCTGCTCTCTTTTGTATGTAACTGTGAAATAAAGTAGGTTGGAACCTGCTACTTTTTAAACTCGTATTAGGACATGATTCCTAGGGTGGGTTTGGGATTTGTTTTTCATTTAAAACCTCATTTTTTAAATATCTTCTTTGCCTGACGTGTCTTTGAGTGTGCTAAATTTCAATACGCTTTATTCAAACAATTTAACTTACTTTTTTCTTTCTGTTTACTTAAGGGCTGTCTGTACTTTAAAGGGATTGCTGATGGCTGTTTTGCTCACAGCTTAACCAGGCCCCAGGAAAGAATAAAATCCCTGGCAAAATGATGATTTTGGCCAATGTAATTGCATTACTTTAGGGCTGTTGCTGGCAAAGCTCTGCTGGTTAAGGCCCTGAAAAAAATCCACATCCTATGAAACAGAGCTGGCAGAAGAGCTCAAGCATCATATTCTTAATATTGTTGGAGTCTTTGTTTTCCTTGCAGTCTGTGAGGGAACGTGAGAGCAGACTGACCTCATTTGCTTTTCAGATCTGGGTAAATTTATGCCTGGTGTGCTTAATTATTTGAAGCGCTTCCAAAGCAGAGCCTCTTGTGTAGCTGGGTCAGTTGGCGCTGGTGCCTCCCCGTGTCCCCCACTGTCACCAGGGAATGGGACAAACAAGTGGCACTTTGTTCTGCCTGAATACGTGCTGGGGTGTGATGGTGTCCAGAGCTCCTCTTCCACACTTTGCAGAAAGAAAAAGCTCCATTTATAAAGGGGTGATGGGCTCTTCACTGTGTTTGTA
The DNA here is from genome assembly GCF_035770615.1 of Melospiza melodia melodia. NCBI lineage: Eukaryota > Metazoa > Chordata > Aves > Passeriformes > Passerellidae > Melospiza > Melospiza melodia. The sequence continues at coordinate 26,702,559 of NC_086203.1, read as the reverse complement.
ATGATCAGGATTTGAGAGGCCAAAACCTGTGGCTGCCCAAGAAAGTTCTGAAGGCAATCCTATTATAACTTGAGCATTCTTTTGGTTGGAATTTATGCTCTTTGCTCATTTTGGCCCTCTCTGTTGCAAGATGGTTCTCAGCAGGACAGGGTGTGCAGAGACTTGGGCAGGAGTTAATGTGTGAGGAGTGGGCTTAGAAAGATCAATATTCAGAAAGGAATTTTAAGCCTGACTTACTCTGGGGTCATGAGATCCAAAACAGGTACCCAAGGAGGCAGGCAGTGAGATGCAGAGCAGGAGGAATAAGATACAGAAATAAATGGCACTGTAGAAACTGCCTGATCCATGGAAAATAGGTATTCCAGCAGAAATGCCACTTCAAAACCTGCAGTTTCCAGTTGCATTACTGGAAATGGAGGAATCTCCAGATTGCTGGTTTTTCTTCACCTCATCCCTGAAATTTGCATTTGCTGTTCAATAAGGAAACATGATAATCCTTTGAGATTTTAATTATTGCCAGCTGGCATAAAGTCAATCCAGCCTGATGTTTTTGGATGGCACACTCCGCTGAAGGGCTCTGTGATGCAGATTGAGGACTTTCAGAAATGTCATTTTAGTTTCAAGGATGCTGACAGCACTGGAAGTAGAAGCAGAATTTGCCCTTTATGGTGCTCCCAAATGTGCCTGCCATGCCCTGAACATCCTTATCTGTCCTGGAGTGATGAGAAGGTGCAGCTTGGACCATGAAATGGAGCTGGGATTGGGGCAGTGCCCCCCGTGCCCTCACCCTAAATCCACAGATCCCACAGCTTCTTGCTTTGTACGGGAGTGACTGGGAGCTGCCTCTCTTCAGAGCCAGAGCTGTCCTGCTCCTGAGCCTGGCTGAAAGAAACTGGAAGTGCAAATGAGGTCATCAGCTGAGGAAAATCACTTCAGGGTGCAGGGAAGGCTGCAGCAGGCTGAGGAAGGTCCACTCTGGGAAGGGCTGGTCTGGCAGGAGGATGGGAAGGGAGGAAGAGTGTGGGTCCTGCCCTCTGCTCTGCATTTCTGAAGAGAAACGCTCAAGGGTGTTTAAAGTAAAATTTAGCAAAGCTGTTGGGGGAAAAAAATATATCAGGTGAGATCAAGAGAAGGTGGAAATACCTGTGGTTCATAGAGTTCATGGGGAAAGGTGAGTCATGGAAATGTAGAACAGCTTTTCAGATGTCTGGGGCTGCCCCTTGGCCAGGCTGCATGCCTGTGAAATGGGTAAATCATCTGCAGAGGCGTTCTGGAGAGTACTTTAAAATTAATTCAATGGGACACGCTGCAGGAATGTGAAATATTAAAGCAATTACTATTTAATGCATCACTTTCCTGAAGTCACAGCATAAACACTGCAAGCATTCCTGACACCTGTGGCAGGCCTCAGCTTCCCTGCTGCCTAGCACGAGCTCTGTGCTGCTTGTTCAAGTGTCCTACAAACCATCCATGCCATGGTCATCGGTCAAAATTCAGGGGATGGAGCTTGAGGAGCTTGTCAGGAGCCTCAGGAGCAGCCTGGGGAGAGATTGGTCTGGCTCTGGTTGCCCTGTGTGGGTCACCCAGCCCCCTGCCCCCCGGGACAGGACATGGGGAAGCCCTGGGTGATCTGCATTGCTGAGGCACTGCTGGGCCAGGTGTTTGCTTGGCTGGGAGAAAGCTGTGTCTCCTGCCTGGCATTTAGTGGGAGCTGGAGTGAAGTTAGGGGTTCTTACAAACATCTCTGCTCCAACCCCTGTCCTCCAGCAGAGTGCTGGACTAACTTCCCCACCATGTCTGGAGTGGCTTTTCCACTGCTGTGACTTTCCCTGCAGAGGAGAGATGGGCTTTGCTCCTGTAGCATTCAGAGTTTTCATCTAATTTGAAAAGTCATCAGATATCCAGGATCTGTTGAACCAGGAGTCCCTGTGTGCTGTCAGGCTGTGATTTTCTGCTTGCTCCCTCCTAAAAGGCAGGAAATTAAGTGCAGTAGCTCGTAGTTCCTCTGTGCTATTTTATTGCTGGAGAACAAAACACTGAGGAAATAAAATGACTTGGGAGGAAGATGAAACCTATTCAAGAGAGTCACTCACGGTTTTTGGTTCTTTTTTTAATTTTCAGGTTCTACATTGAAAGCATTTCCTTTCTCAAGGACAAAACTACGGTGGAGCTGTTTTTTCTGAATGCCAAGTCCTGTGTACACCAGGTAAGACTTGGAGCATTTTTGTGCATTTTTCTTCTATTGCTTTGCCACATGCTCAGTCCTGAGAACTTGGTAGGAGCTGTGTCTGATTTCTAGAGCTAATTGAAGTATTAAGATCTCAGCATGTTGACTCCCTCCCTCCTTGCCTTGAAAGCTGATGTTTCGTGCACATGAATGAGGCTGATGATGGTTCCAGCCCTGCGGTGTGCTCAGTGCTCTGCAATGAGTCTGAAATACTCAAAAGCTTTTTAAGCTTCTTGAAATCTGGGCTGTAACTTCCCAGGTAGGCTCTGCTCAGTGGCACATCCTCCTGCAGTCTGCATAGCAAACACTCAGTGCAAGTGTCTCTTTACTGACCTTTAATCAAACTTGTCTTAAGAAGAAAAGGCCTGTGAGCAAGGTCCTGTGTTGTGGATTTGGTCCCTAATTCCTTTATTTCCTGCCTTAATTCAGTGAGATAGTAAAGTAACAGTAAATAGTAATAGCAAATCCTATAAAGTAGCAATCACAACCAGTTGTTTGAATATTTTCTGTATTTGCTTTCTGGTTGAAAAGTTTCCACTGTTTTCTTAAAATATTCAGATTGGTAAAATACATGTTTTTAAAAGGCACATCAGGATGTGGTAATGAAAATCTAAAGAATAAGGTTGATTTGCTGCAGGTACATCTTTCTCTGGAATAAGAGTGGTGTGACAGCCAACTTTGCCATGCCCCTACACGCAGCTGCAGTTCTGTGAACTTTACTCTCATGCTTCTGGGATTTTCCAGTTAATGTCCAACTCTGGTGCCTTTTGTTTTCACTCGTGGTTCAATCAGTCTGAGAGGGTCACCTGGTTCTTACAACCTTTCCTTGGGACACAGTCCTTGGTGGTGGAGCTCAGTGTAGCCAGCCAAAGCTTTCACCTTCAACATGCTTCAGATTTTGGAGGATTCTTATTCAGGATACAGTGTTCATTGTTTTATGAAAGAATACAGAAACCTGAAAGTTGTGATGGCAGAGCTGTAAGTGCTTTGTACAGGAATTGCTTTCTGGAGGAGTGAAGGAAATTTGGTGCATTTTTACAACATGCTGAAGTTTGAAAGATGCTCAAACAACTTGGGGCCTCACTGGTTATGGTTATTAAAAAGCAAATCTCCATTTGATATATCTGCCACTTAAAATGAAGGGTCTTGGCAGCTTGTAGCCATCCTTAAATTGCTCCTTAACTGGAGCAGCTTAACAAATAATTTTGGAATTGGAAAATGGGTCTGGTTTTGGGATGGAATGTGGTAAATGCCACTGCTGTTGAAACAAACCCTACCCAATATTAACACATTTGGGTGCCAGTATATGTGTTTATGTGTAGGTATAAGACATATCAGAAAGCAAGGGAGAAGAGAAGCATAAAAAAAGAAGTTTGAAGGCAGGCTGGCTCTTTTATTTTTCCCTATGGTTTGCAAAGTGTGTGCTCTAATTGTAGCCACCCAGAGTGTGGCATCCCTGTTCCTGCAGGCAAAAGTGCCAGAAACAGGAGGTATCTGTTGTGTCCAGTTTCTGTGGGCAGCAGAGGGATGAGGATGAGGAGCATCCCTTCCTCCTGAGAGGAGATCTCTGTGCAGCTCCGGGTGATTCAGCACACAGGGAGAGCTGGGGAGGCCTGGCTCTGCTGCAGCCCTCTCTGTGCAGTTTCACAGCCCAGCTCAAGCCTCTGGCTCCTCCAGCAAGAGCCAGTTCCTCTACTCCCAAGCAGCTTTTAACCTTCCAATTAACTCCTGTAAAAATATTCTGTTCTACGTGACAAACTTTGGGTCAGTCCCAGGCAGTCATGAAGGGCACGTGGGGCCAGCCCTCATCCTGAGCCCTGGGATGGGGCAGGAGGATGCACAGAGGCCCCTCAGATGTGCTCCCACAGCCTGTGCTCTGCCCTGGTGCTGCTGGCTCCTTTGTGGGGCAGGGAAGGAGCCAGGGGTGTCTGAATGGGAGCATCCCCAGCTCCATGAGGGAAGTGGCTGATGCTCGATGATGACAGCCAGGAATGTTCCCTGGCACTGCTCAGTCCTTAATCCAGCTCCAGGAGGTTAGCCTGCCTCAGCTTGGCTTTTTGGTTTTCCCTTTTTTTCCCATTCCTTTTCTTGTTGTATTCTTGGAGTGAGGAACCCCCGGTGTGTGAAAAGCAGGAGCTCACACCCAGCCCATGTGCCCAGGCAGTGCCAGAGGATGCCCTGCCAGGGCAATATCCTAACCTGGATCTCTGCAGGAAGCCCGTGCTCTGTGTGGGCCAGGAATGTGGTTTGGGATAGATGCTGCAACACCTGGGCTGTGCTGAGCCCTGTGTGGATGAGATTGCTTCAAAGTCAGCCGTGTTTCTTTGCTTTCACAAAGGTGTTTCCAAAGTTTTCGCTGCAGCTTTTCCCCATAGGGGAAACCCAAATCCAGGGTGGTGCAAATGCCTGATGCTTGAGTGCTCTTGTGGCATTCCTGAGCACTGGCACGTGTTGACAGCACAGCAGAGTGTGGGTACCTGTGCTCCCTTGTCTTCAGGGGGCAGGGATGTTTTTGTGAGCAGGGAGGGGGTGATGCTGCCCTGTGTGTGCCATGGGGTGCCAGTGCTCCTGCTGGCACGTGGGCACACCAGGAGAGCCAGCCAGCACAATGGCAAAGCTCTGTGCCAGCCCTTCCTGTGCAGGGGATTTATCCTTGGCTAACAAAGTACAGAGGCTGCACTAGAAATGCATTTACAGTGTTCTTTGAGATGTCTGTGTGTGAAATCCTGTAAGGGGCTGTTTCTAATCAAAGAGAATGGAATCCTCCTAAGGAAGTCCAGCGCCTCTGGGGTCAGGCTGGAGCTGCTGGGCAGTGTGTTCTGGCTGTCTTGTAACAGCTGGATAAAAACTCAGGGTAAACACTATACCATTTTATATTCTTAGTTACATAATATATTACAAAATATGATCATGAGTAATAAATAATGAAATCAAAACCTGCGTGACAGCTCTGAAAAGGGTGAAGGCTTGCTTGGTGTTCTGCAGTGCACAGCCATGATTCTCTTCCTCACCTTTCAACCCCACATTCCTTCTTGCAAGTCTCTCTGCTCCTTTCTGAAATCAGGTACTGCTTCACCCTGCCAGGACTCGGAGGAATCTGGGCCTTGTGCGTTTTGCAATCTCTGTAGACATTCTGGCAAGGAAGGGACAAGACAGACAATGAAATCTCAGCTGCCAAAAATGTATTTCTTTCTACTCCCCACCCACTCCCCCACCTCTGTGCTCCTCTACTGTCAAAGCTGCTTTGTGCCTCTGGGACCTTTGCTGGCACCTGCCAGGTTTGTGCATCCTCTGTGACCTGTGCTGCTCTCTGTGCGGTCTCCTCTGCCTCTGGGGAGCTGGGGGAGACCCCTTTGCCTGAGGCACAAGAGGGCTGAGACCTCATTTTAACTTTTGTGAAGCCCCCTTTGCATGTGAACAGAGCACAGCGTGTGCTGCAGCACTTGCTGCCCCCTCACTGCACAGACCATGGCATCCAGCTGAGACAGCAAATGCTGCCAGAGCTCTCACCCTGCCCTCTGCCATGCCAAGCTGCCCGTTTTCCCCTTGGTCTGGTCCCTCTCAGTGCTGTGTGGTCCCAGCAGCTGGCTGGCTCCTGCTCTGCAGCATCCACGCTCTTGGAGCTTGGAGAACTCGCATCCATTGCCAGGAACAGCTTGGACCACCGAGGTGGGAGCTGCTGGTAATTATATATCCAGGTCTGCTCAAGTGCTTTCCAGTCACTTGGTTAAAAACTCATTTATCCACATGTATTCTGGGAGAATGCAAAGGCTGCAGTTGCTTTGTGTACATCTGGCCTCTCTTTTCCAAGGCTTTGAGTGTCGCTGCCTGAGAACCTTCAGTGGTGACAACTTCACTTTAAAAGCCTTCTCACCCACCATTGACTTCAAGAAGCTGAGTTAAGATTTATAGCTGTCTGAAACCTGCTGGAATTCAGGAGAGGGCAGCCTGGTGCAGTGGGTATCTGGAATGGCTGTGTTTGCACAGGGAGCTCTGTAAATGTGAAGTGTTCAGTGTGTTATTGCACAGCCCATGACCATAGCTGGGGTGCTTGCAGGGAGGTGGGTCAGAGCTGGTCACGCACATGCTGGTGATAAATTTGGAAAGATAAATTAGTCTTTTCTTCTTTTGAAACAGCCAAGTTTGGAAGAATAACACCCTGCTTGGCTAGCAAAGCACTGTCAAGTTTATTATGCATTAGGGCTAACCTCCATATAGCTCTGCAGTCGTATGGTTGAGTCTTTGCCAGGCCTTAAAATATGTTCTGTAAACTTAAGATCTTGGTCAAGTTGGCTGTGTTCCCCATTTCCTCTGTATCTCTGGGTGTTGGGGGGTTTATTTAAATTCCCATTTGTTTCAAGGACTTGTAAGAACTGCTTTAAAAAAGGGAAAAGTTAAAGGAAATGTAAGTTTTCAGGGGAGTCTGTGCTCGCTCCATGAACAGCAATGCTTGTGAGCACTTGGCAGCCTGGGGACCAGTGCTTACCAAGAAGAGCTGTTGAAACAGACCCCTGGTGTGAGCTTAAAGTCTGGCTGGTTCCTAGCTCCTGGGGAGCACAGTGGTCATATATCAGAGAGCTCTCGAAAGTTTTATAATGGATATTTCCTAGTTCTCCCCGTCCTCCAGGGAGAGGGGAACGTTCCCATGTAGCCCTGTAACAGTGTGTAGTCTGATCCTAGCCAAGGCCATTAAACACCCTCTGTCCCTTGCCTGAGTTGGCTGTTCTGCTCCCAAAGACAGCACATGTGAAGCCCAGGTTGAGGTTCAGCAGGAGCAGTCGGCTTTTTCCTCCTCCAGGGCTGTTCTATCCTGTGGATTCTGCCGTGGCAGCCACCTCCATGGCCCAGCCTTCATGTCAGCAGGTGAGGAGGATGGAGCCTGTGAGTAAAATGTGATAGGACCCCACTCTGATGCAGTTTGGCAGATCTCCATGGGGCCCCCATTGTACCCCCAGAGACCTCACCTGGGGCTGTGCTGGTGGCTTTGGCCATGGTGTGGGGACAGTCCAGGGCCTCCTGAGAGTGCTGAGGTCGATCCAAGTCCTGCTCTAAAAGGTGCCCCAGGGACCTGTGGGGCTCCTGGGGAGGTGCAGGTTGTGTCCCAGCTGGGCTGGCCCCATTGCATATGAAAATTGACTTGATTTGCAGCCAGAGTTCTGCTCCTCACATCTCTGGATGTACTCACCTCCTCCTGGGACTGACAACTGGGTTAATTGCCATGGAGAGTCCTGCACCTTTGATGTCCTGGCCACAGAGCAAAGGTGCTGTGACAGCTCAGCCAGTTCTGTTGTTGTGTGTGTTGATATCTCCCCGTGATGGTGGGGTAGCAAAGCAAAAGGCTGTGATTATATGTTAAGGCTAATGACACTTGCCATGTGCCCTGGTTTGCAAACCAGGGAAGTCTTCAGGCCTTTCCCCATTCTCTGCTTTTACTCTTGTATTAATAAGAAAGTCGATGTGTTCCTGTTGCACAGTGCAGGTGAGTCCTGGAGTAGCTGCTCCTGTCCCTGGAGTTTCACCTAAGTGTTGGCTGAGGCACAAAAAAGGCAGAAGGAAATGAATGAGAGTGGCTGGCAGAGACAGCAAAATAAAGGGTGTAACAGGGAAACCTGAACCTGTCCCTCACCAATAACAGCTTTTATTTTTGAGCTGGGTTGGCCTCAGCCCCTGAGGTGGGAATCAGCAGGAATGGCCAGGGAGGAGCTGCATCAGCCTCTGCACCTGCACTGAGCTGTGCTTGGTCTCAGCCTGTGCTTGGTGTGAGGGGCTGTGGGGCTCCATACATGAAACAGAACCCATCATGGACCATCTTAATGCTGTGGAGCAGCTGTGAGGCCTTCTGAGCCACCCAGGCTGCAGGGCCCATGGGGGAAATGCAGCACAAGTGGAAATCCGCAGTGTTTCTCCCAGGAAGGTCAGGAGGAGCAGAGTGCCATTTGCTCCTCTAGCAGCTCATATTCTGCTGCTTTTGTGCTTTGCTTTACCTCCCTGAGGTGCTGGAGGCTGACACTTGCTTTGCTGTGCTTTTTCTCAGCTCAGTTTGTGTCCTTGGAGCAGAGTCCCAGCTCAGGTGCTCCGCCAAGCCTGGAGCAGCTGCTGCAGGAGGGATGGGATGGTGCCCCCAGTGCCCTGCAGGGCAGTGAGAGCAGCAGGTGACAGCACCAGGGCTCAGGTGTAGGTGTGAGTGCTGGTAATTGGGACAGGCAGTTGGAAGCTGGAGTTATCCATGTGTTTGTCTCTGTGCAGTAATTAATTCCCCAGCACAGGCAGGGTGAGCGGCAGGATCTGCCTGACCCAGTTCCTCCTGCACAGCCTGTGTGGTGGAACAGGTTGTGGCCAACACCCACTGCCCTCCCCAGCCTGGCACAAAAAAGCCTTAAAAACACTGAAAAGCTGCTCAGCTTTCTGCCCTGCTGGGCCGTGCCAGCCCATCTCAGCACACAGAGCAGGGATTCTGCATCCCTGGTGGCAATCACCTCACTGCTGGATCAGGGCATGGGGTGCTGGGACTGCTTTGTTCCCTTGTGCTGGCTCCACACCCAGATAATTGCCTGCCTCGGTTTGGGTCCTTTCTTTCCCTCTGCTAATTGCACCCTTCTTTCAGCTTTTTTTAAAGCACCTTTCGGTAATCACTGGTAATTATATTCAGTCTTGTGGCTGTCTCGAGGCTATTCAATCATGGTGTGTGCATTTTTGGGGGTGTCTTTGGCTAACACAAATTTTTAAGGAATTAGTTTGAGGGAACAAGCGTGTTGGTATCTCAGCTCTCAGATCTGCAGGTGAAATGATTTTGTTGTCAGCCTTTAACCTCTGGAGGTTACATGTGGTTTGAACAAACCATGTCCATTTCCACTTCTTGATCTAAAGAGTTAAACATGACAGTTCCTGCGTGTGCTTATTTTTTTAAATCTGCTTTAATCTGAGTTTACAGCCTAAAGATTTGCTTAACACAGTTAATGCTCATCTGACTATCATCACTCTTGATCTGAGTTTTCATCAGGATTTCAGACTTGTATCTCTATGGCAGTAAATTCTAGTGTTGTTGCTGTGTCTAATGAGGATTCAGTGCTCTATTCATGACCAAGCTTGTGATTTTTATCACATTCTAAGTCTATGTCTGTGTAGCAAGAGCTCCTATCTGAACTGGGGGCTGAATTCTGCCCATGGGCACTGAAAGGTTGAGTTGTTCTTAACCAGATGCTGAGATAGTGACCCACTCCTGCTCTACAGTAATTGCCAACCAGTTTGGACACCTGCTGCAGCCTTTTATTGCTCTGATGTTTATCAGGATGACAAAAGCCAGCACCTGAATCCGCTGGACCAAGTTCAGTGTTCAGATAAGCCAGTGGTCTCCTGGCTGAATCTGTCTCACTGGTTAAAATGATCAGCCCCTGTGCAGACTCTAATTGAAAAATATCAGTTTCATCCCCTCCCTGGGGCTGCAGTCACCAGTCTGTTTAAACTCATTTACATCTCAAATGTAGAAGAGTCAGATTCCATTATCTGAATGACATACATCTGCTTAACCTCGTGCTGCTGACCTTGTTCCCACTTGGATAAATTTAGGAAAACCTTCATCTTCAACATGTGGCTGTGGGAGCCCTGGCTGCCCTGGCTCTCAGGGCCCCTCACTTGCCCACTCAAGTCTCTGCTGGAATTACCCTGGCAATGGCAGGCAATAAAAATTAATCTTCTTACAGTCATTTTCCTCATCTATTTTTGAAATATGACCTTGCTGATAAAGCAATACTAAGAGAGAAACCCCCATCTGCCAACCTCCAGGCTGAAGGATGATTATAAAATCAAAATATTGCCTGAGTGAGAAGAGTCATGATCCTGCACTTCAGAGCAGCACATATCACTGTCTGGATTTGTGTCAAGCCAAGGGCTGTCCAAACTCCATGACAGCCTATGGCAGACCTGGATTACATTACAGCAATGGGCAATTGGTGAGCCAGATGGCAAATAATGTTACATTATGATGAAAAAGTACTTGCAGGCTCAGAGGGAATTGCCCAGGACACTGTCACTTGGACTGCATTAGTCTGTCAAACACAGGCTGAGCTGGGCTTTGGCATCCTTGGCTTCAAATCGTTGCTCTGCTGCTTAGCTACTGCAGCACTTCAGGGCAGTCCCCTCACTTCCCTGCACCTTTTCTGTGATCTTTAATCCCTTTAAAGGGTGGGTTGTTCTTAATGTTGGTTGGTTGTTTTTTTTGGTTTTTTTTTCTCCTGTGCCTTGCTTAGAGTGGCCTCAGTCTCCTTCCACTGTTACTGTGTGGGCAATAACTTGGGCTGTGAGGTTTGCAGCAGCTGGAGAGAATGATGGCAGCCCTGCCCCTGGGGTCATCTGTTTGTCCCCTTTGCTTGGTCAAGAACATCTTCAAGAGGACTCTCTTGCCTCTTCACTCTTTACAGCTTCTAAGCAAATTTGAAACTGAGAGCACTGGCACAGCAAATCCCTCACTCTGCAGCAAATTAAAACCTCCTCACCTGGATAAGCCAGTCCCCCTTCGTGCTCTCTTTGGTCTCCTAAAACCCTGAATAAAGTGGTTTGTGGAATCACTGTTAACACTTGTGGCCATGCCATGGCAGCCAGTGAAATGACCAGAGTTTCTTAAGGCCAGTATCTAGGAAAAAGCAAATAAAAGCAGAAAAGCAGCCTCATAATTATTCTTGCTAATTAGTTAATGGCTGTGAGGTGCTGTGAAGATGAGAAGTGAGGAGGTGCTTGGTTATGAAGTCCCAAACACCCCTGTGAGGCCAGCAGCAGCTCCTGCTGCAGCAGCTCTGAGTGCTCTGAGCTTATCTGGGAGCCAGCAGTAAATCAAGAGGGCTTTGGAGAGTTAAATCTCCTTGAGTTTCTTGTAGGCTTAAAAGGCAACGAGCCCCATGTAGCTGACTCTGCCTTGGGGCAGGGCAGTGCTCTTGGTGAGCTTTTAAAGCCCCTTCTGCCCCTGTTTTCCCTGATTTTGTGATCCAGGGCAGCTTTGCTGAGCCAGATCTCACCTTTCCTGCTGAGCTGAGGTTCCCTGTGATGGTATTTTCTCATATCTGAGTTCTTTGTGTGCTGGTGAAGGACACCGTGGTGCTGGGGTGACCTGATCTGTAATCCTCTCACCACCACAGCTGGCATCAGAGCTTGCTTGGGCAGATGCAATTTAAGCTTTCAGAAAGCCAGCTCAGATGTGCATGACAAAGACTAACCTGATACAGACCTGGAAGTAACAAAGTGCCTTAAAATTGCACCTACACGAGGAGTTTTTGGGCTGCAATCTTGCCTCTTTTGTTAAACACTAACATGAAAGAGATGTGAAGGAAGGATGCACTTCAAGCTGTTTTTTTTCTCTGAGCTTCTGATGTGCCCCTCCTCTTCTTCTAATAAAATATGTCTGGGAATGCTTTGGGGGCTTCTCCTGCATAGCTGGTGCCACACCTGTTGGGAAAGGGAAATTCCTCCTGGTCTGCCTGTCAGAGAGGCCTGGGGGAGTGCTGCTGCTGGAATGTTTTATTGACAAAGCTGGCAAAAACACTTCCTTTCCATGAAAATTGAATTATTTGTTTGTTCAACTTTTGAATTTAGTCTCTGTGGGCCAGACCTGCAGCTGGGGTAAATTAGCTCAGCTCCAGATGTGCCCTAATATATTTTGAGATGTCATTTCCCTGTATCTGTATGTGATTCTCTAGGTTTTGCTGCTGCCCTGGTTTTGGCATTGTTTCAGCTTTTGGTCTGCTTTGTCTCCTCATTCAGCCAACAGATCCTGGGGGATAAGGGTGTGTTGGGATCTCAGTGACATGAGGCAGGCATCATGTCCACTGTCTGCATTTGCAGAAGGTCAATAAGAAAAATCTGTGCTCCTGGGCTGCTCCATAGGCTCAGGTTTGCGCTTTGCCCACTGTTTGCAAGGTGCAGGAGGAGTAAGGAGTGTCACTGTCAGTGCATCTCCTTTGCTCTTCCAGTGTCACTGCTGCTCCCTGAGTACAACCAAGGCCAGGGGTTTTCCTGGTAAGAAACTAACGTGGAAAGTTTGTACTTAAGCTTGTAAGCAGGAGGAAAAAAAAAGGGTCCTTGTGTATTTTTGATGCTTTGGCACCTGTGGAGTTTCTGAGTGCACAGTGCTGTTAGGACAGGGCTGGTTTTGGGGTGGGCTTCAGGCACACATTTCCAGCATGGGATCCATAGATCCATGCAGTTTTTCTGAACATTGCTCTAGAGCTCCAGTGGAGTTGGAATAAAGGAAAGCTGTAGGATGCAGACTGAGCAGGACAAAGGACTCAGTGATGCTGTCCTTGTGATTAATCAGTATGGCTGGTTTAGCACCAGGGGCCTGTGTACCACAATCACAGCTAACAAGGAAAGGCCCTAAAACTGTAAGCAGTAAAACTCTTTACGGAAAGATGGATGTAGTTCTTTGGTTTTCTCTTGGCTGGGACAGGGCTGTCCCAGTGGATAGATGGACCCAAATGAGTGGAGAGCACAGAAATGAGCTGGGAAATAAATACTTTTCTTGCAGATGGTGTCAGGGGTTTAGATCTTGTCAAATACTGCTGTTTGTGGAGCTGATAGGTGTTCCTGGGTGCCATCCAACCGTGTATCTGCCATGCCCCATCCCTGCAAGTGGAACTTCAAAACCAGCAGCCACCTTAAAACACATTCTCGCCCACCGGGTTCACTGACACATAAGCCACTGCTCTGCATTTTTTGGTTGGGGTGACCTTGCAGCAAAATAAAACCTCCAAAAATCAGACCACACCTCTAGACTGAGAGCAACCCCTCAGCATGCTAACAGCATCCAGACCCAATCCAATTGATCAATGGACCAAGCCACCCCAGGGATAACAGCGGAATCGCAACGCTTGGCAGGGATGGTGCGACCTGGTCTAGTGGAAGTGATAGTGGAGCCCTGGAAAAAGTTAAAGATAGTATCTAAAATGTTAGGCTTTGTGCTTTCCCAGATCAACTGCACCTGCATAAGCAGTATGATAAATTATATAATTGTTAGATGTGATGATTGTTTAGTAATTAAATACAATTATTATATAACCATAAGAAGGATAATGAGAAACTATGTTGGAAATTCAGAGAGGGGCTAAATTTATGTATACAATAGAACAATATAAGTTTAATAATTAACGTGAAAGTTATATAACGATAGACTATAAAAACATGATCATTTTGGACGTATGGTCGGAATCAGATTTGGGTAATACCCCAATTCCTGGAGCACTTTAATAAAAAGCACCGCATATAATCCCCCGTGATTATGTGTCTTTGAACGCTAACAGAAGGTGTCCCTGCCCAGGGCAGGGGGCTCGGGGTGAGATGGTTGTTAAGGTCCCAGACCCAGCCAGTCTGTAATTCCATAGATTGCAGTGTATGACAGCCAGTCTGTGATGCTGTGACCCTCCCCCTGAGGATTGGGGGTGTGCGTTAACATCCTTGGGATGCTGCACGGCAGATTGGGGCGGGCAGCGTGCGGGCACGGGGCAGCGTCCCGCGAAATGCAGCAGCACCACGGGGCAGCATCCCGTGCAATGCAGCAGCAGCCGCGTTCGTACCGAGGGCAGGGCTCGGGCTGGGGCTGGGTTTGTGAGCACGGGCTCTGTGCGTGTGTCGGTGGCAGCGGGGACGCGGGGCGGGAGCGCCGCTCCGGCAGCGCCGCCTCCGCCGAGCCCCTTCCCTTCCCGTCCCTCCGTCCGTCCCTGCTGCCCGCTCACGCTCCGCTCTCTCCGCACAGGGACGCATCGAGGTGGACAGCGAGACCGTGTTCAAGTTGGCCGCCCTGGTGCTCCAGGTGAGTGTTTCCCCCCGGCTCGGTTTGGCTCAGTGTATTCCCTTCCCGGAGTTTTTCCCTCCCCGCTCCGTACGGAGCCCCCGCTGGGCTGTTTGTGGTCTCCGCGGCTAGGGAGCTCAGAGAAAGCTGGAACACGCAGGAGGTTCTTTTTGAAATGTTTGTTTGAGGAGTTTTAAATGGAAAGAGTAAAAGCTAATCAAGGGAAGTCGTTTATCTGGGCAGGTTTCCATTCATTTTATCACTTAACCGTAGTTTAAATGCATTCCAGAGATCTGGGAAGAAAAGTGTAAATATTGTGGCTCAATCAGCTGTGTTATGCCTGTGAATCTTCTTTTCCAAGCATATGGTTTTGATCCCTCTCTTATGTTAAAATACACAGTGTCAGTTTTCCCTCTCATTAATCTAGTTTTGCTCTAATGAGACTTAAATTCCAGTTTTTTACCACTTTCTATGAAATAAAATTCTGCCTGTAAAAAATTGGGGTTTTTCCCCCATTGCATTGTCACTGACAAAGTGCCACAGCAAAGCTGCAGCAGCAGCTTGATCTGCCTGAACAGTTGTTTTCATCTCGAGTGAGCACAATTCCTCCCAAGTGCTGACCTGACTGTACAGCCAAACCTTAGCCTGGATGGGAGAGGAGGGAGAATTGTATTTCACTTCTTGTGCACTAAAAGCAGCATTTGATTTGCAATGTGAAACTCATCCCCGTTTTGGAAGCAGTTTTATTTGTGCCGTGGGTGGATTGTCTGCAGCTGGGAGCACGAGGGGCCAAGTCCAGCTCCTGAGCACATGCAGGGAGTGTGGTGGGGGTCAGGATCTGCCTGCAGAGCTGTGGGAGTGGGGAAGGGAACAATGCTGGGAAAACCGAGGGCTTTGAAGAGATCGTGTTTTAATTCTGTCACTGTTTTTCAATTGTAGGAAGCTAAAGGGGACTATTCCAGGTAATAACGTTTTCCTTTCTAATACTGGTGTGCTTGATGGATGTGTTTTTCTGTGTTGGCATTGTACTGCAAACAATCACGAATGGGGGTAAAGTCCAGCTGCGAGCAGTGCCCGAAGAAAGTGAAATGTGCTGCTGGGCTGGATAAAATCTGAGTCTGCAGGGTGAGTAATGCCTTTTGTGAGCAAGCTCTGAGTCAAAACAGCGTTTGAGGCCACCACGCTGTGCTCCCCTCCCGAGCGTGGGTGCCGCAGTGGGAGAAGGGGGAGCTCCCACACCTCCCTGCTGGGAAAACCTCTGCTTTGCCAAGCTTTGGCCAAGCAAACCATTGCCTGTGCTTCTGCTGGCCTGTGTTTGGGTCCCTGTGGGTGACCTTGCCCACAGCCCTGAGCCATCAGCTGCCCTGGGATCAATGAGCCGTGTTCTCCTGCAGCTGCCCGGGGGCCTCTCCCTCCCCACACTTGTGTTCTGGCTGATGTGCACTCCCCTTGCTCTGTTTAAAGCTTCATCATCAGGCCTGCCTTCCCCTTGGAGGTGCTGCTTATCCAGCTCTGATTGTGATAAGGGGCAGAGGGGAGCAGGTGGGGTCACCTGGACCTGCTGGAGCCACGGGGAAAGACCTTCCATTAGAAACAGCTCGCTGAGCAAATAGAGATCCAGAAGATTGGCTTTGGTCACGTTAATATTTTACTGCTTGCTGAGTTTCCATGTGTGGGGAGAGGTGTGTTTTACGCTTTTGCTACAAGAGCTTTGGAGAGGGCTCAGTACAGACCCAAATGCAGGGAGCAAGTCACGTTTGACTGCCTGAGTGGGTCTGCTTTCCCTCGAGGGGGCAGTTGTCAAGTAAATGCCAGTGCCAGTCCCCAGACCCCTTCCCTTCAAAGGGCTGTCTGTTCTCTGCCAGAGGACACGCTCTGTGAAGTCCATCAAACCCCCTCCTCCTGTTTGTTGGCATGCTGTCACACCTGCAGGGACAGAAAGGTGTTTTTGGTCAGCTGGGTGGGCTGGCTGTGCAGGCTATTTCTGTTCCTGTTCATGCTGCAGACCTGCTCTGTGACCCCCAGTGTATTGCTTACACCTGCAATATGCTGCATTTTTCTCTAGAAAGACCCGTTATCTTGCCTGATCTCCACAGGGACACCCTAAGTTTAGCTCAGTAAGGCACAGATAACCAGAAAATCACTGCTGACTCCACAATAAGTAACTTGTTAAGCTGTAGCAACTGGTGGCACAATTTTCTTGATTCTCAGGAACAGGGGTTAACGTTAAAAACCACCTTGGTGGTGAAATGCTCCCTTATGTGGTTTAAACCTAACACAGCCTCCTTATCATTTGCCATAAATAGGTTTGTAAGTATGGCTTCACAAGCCCAGGAACTGTGGCTGTTTTCCATGGACATGTTGCAAGGAGTGGATTGCCCGTGGTTACCTTCAGAAGTATTTAAAGAAAATTGTAGGGAAGAGCACTCTGCTACAAGAGTGATTTCCAAATGCAGCTCTTCCCCTAAGAGTTGCATGGAAATAGCTGCAGCAATTGTTCCCTCTGTTAAACTGAACATATGTTATGCCCCCGTGGCAAATGAGCACAGCCAGCTGTCCCAGGCCCAGTGAGCACACCAGGAGTGAAGGAATTCCATGTCACATATCACAAGTGGTCCTTTGGGCCAGTGCTGATAAAGCACTGCCTTAATTACCAGCATATCTTAACGAGGATACCGAAGGACTGGCCTCTGCTGCACAGCTTGCTGTGCTGCACACACTGTGTCCCCGTGCACTGCCTTGAGTTTAGAGTGTTCTCTGCCTGCTGTCATTTGGACATTCTGCTTTGAATCACCTTCTGGAATGTGGCTCTTGCACCACCTCCGTGAGAACGTGCAGGTTGATTTTTCTGGTGCTGGATTAGTGCTGAATGAACGCCGGCAAATACAGGAATTGCCTGAAGTCCTGGAGATTAGCTCTGTGGAAGTGAGGGTTGGGCCAGTCCAGGCAATGCTGGGGATCTCTTCCTGTCTGATTTTTTTCACACACATCCCCATGGCAGCTTTTCCATGGGGACACATCCTGTGGTGGGGTCACCATGTGGCATTCCCCTGATGTCAGCTCCGTACCAGGGCCCGAACACTGCTGTGTTTCTCTCCCGTGGTTCTACAGGAGCCTCTTTCCCAATCCTCTGCTCAAATCCCCAGATAACACCCTGATGGCAGGGAGCAGCAGCCTGCTGGGAAACACCCTCCCCTGCCCCATGCTGAGTGGGTGAGCACATTCCTTGGAAATCTGTTTCTTTTCAGTGAGCAAACCTGAGACGCGGGCGCTTGGAGAAAGTAAAAAACTTGCGATTTCTACACCTACCAAGGTCACTCTGGAGGGGCTTCACAGTCTGGTAGAACTGGCAACATGGGAATAGCAGGGACTTCGGGGTTTGGTCCTTGCAGGTGCTTTGCAGGACCCCAAGGTCCTGAGCTGGGCTCTTACAGGACAGGGGTTTCACAGAATGGTTTGGGTTGGAAGAGATCTTAAAGATTTTGTGCTTTATTATTTGGGGAGAGACTTTATGTAAGATGGTAGACCCACATTCCACTTTGAGAGGACCCTGGTTTTGAAGACATGTTTATAATTTGGGAAGAGACTTTATATAAAGATGAACCACCCAAATCCCACTTTGAGAGGACCCTGGTTTTGAAGACATCTTTATAAAACTAAAGTACATGCTTCAAAATTGCACCCCCAGCATGTCCTGGTTTGGACAACTCTGGATTCTCAAAGGCAGCCACGACTGGCTTGGGGACACAGGAGGAATGAGGAGCACAAGTGGCAGCAGGCCACCATGTACCCATTTCCTTTTCCTGTTTACCCAGCTGGGGATCCCAGCCAAGATAATTCCCTGCTGTGTGTGGTGAAGAGGATGTCACAGGGATGCTCAGTGAGTTATCCCTCTTCCCCTACCTGGGATGGTGTCAGGGCTGCCCTGGGCAGAGCAGGACAGTCCTGCAGCTCTGCTGTCCCCACGAGGGGCTGCAGGACAGTCCTGCAGGGCTGAGATGCTGCAGATTGCTGCCCCTCTGCCTCCCTGAGCACGCTTTGCTCAAGAGGAAGGATGTAACGCTGGCTCGTGTTTGCTTTTCACGACTCATGCACGGCTTCCAGTTGACTGCTCCTGCGTTTCAGCTGAGTTCCCAGCACTTTTTACCCAGCTCCTCCTGCAAGAGGAACCCCAAGCAAGCATTAGTCATTGATTGGAGTTTTGAAACTCTGCGTGAGTTTATTGCGTTTCTCCACTCTCCTGTTTGCAAATGAAACAGAAAAATCTGCAGGCCTGGTTTTATAAAATCTTGTGTTTTAAACTCTATGTAAAGGTTTTAGAAAGATAATGTGATTCAAATTTCAGCTTCTGGCATGGCTCAGTTTTGGGGGGAAAACATACATATTCTGCTTATTTTAGGAATTCTTTTTGAATTTTAAAGAGACAATGTTTTGGCAGTCTGTTAATTATTCATCTTGTAGATATACAACATATAAAGCTTGGCCTCCTTGGGAAATAAATAATTTAGCTGTATTTAGTTTACAAATTAAGCATCTGCCCTCAAAAATCCTGTAAAATATTATATGCTTTTATTTTCCCTTGTAGCTTGATGAGAGAGACAGTTTATAACTGAGAAGTCCTAAATGCTGTTTTAGCACTGGAAAAATGTTTATCAAAATCAGATTAGCTACAGGGACTATATAAGGAAAGCAACTTGGGGAAAAAAAAAAGAAGTTTATTTTCTGACTGGTAATCTTGGACTGTATTTTCCCCAGTACAATTTCCAGGACTGAAACCCAGCCCTGCTCCCTGGAAGTTAATTAAATTGCTGGAGGAGGGCTTCTATTTTCTTTAACTAGCTGACACATTCGTTTTTGATTCTGGCCTGTGGGCTGCAAAGATAACTCCCGACTGGTATAACATAACACAGACAAAATAATGAATTCCTGATAGCTGACATGTGCGAGGCACCGGGGTTTATCGTTCTGGGGGTGATAAAGGAGTTTGGAAAAGGGAAAGGTTTGGGTGAGAGATAGCCCTGCAACTGAGGCTATGGAGTAATTGGTTCAGAAAGTTCTGAATTTTAAAATCCTGCGTGGAAAAAAAGTGAAGTTCTTGATCTAGGTGCAGAAAGTAGTATTAACAATTTGCTTTTAATTAAGAGTGCTCAGAGTGGGATTTTTGGGTACTGTTTTGTTGGGGAGCTGAATAATTTGCCCGGCAAACTGGAAGATCTCTTGGTGGAAAAAAATGTGGGAAAGATAACGTGGGCAGTGCTAGAAAATAGCTGTTGGAAAGAAGTTAATAATTGCCTGATAGCAGAGCACCTGCTCACTCTACCGCTAACCCCAAGATTAAGGAAGGTACCCTCAGGAACAGGACACACCTGAGGTCTGTTGGAGGTGGCTTGTCCAGCCTGTTTCTGGGAGTTTTGCCAGGTTTATGTGACCAGAATCCCAGGTGTGGCCACGCCCAGGGGCTGGAGCAGGAGGACAAGTTTGGGGATGAGTTACCAGGGCCCATCTCATCTGGCCGGAGCGCGGTCTGGATCCTGCTTCAGCCCCGGCCATTTCCTCACACCTGTGTCAGTGGCGGATACAAAAGAGCTGGTGGGTCACCAGAGGATTCACTCTCAGAACACCCATCTGGTGCCCGTAGCAGCACTGCAGTTCAGTTTCTGATGTTCTTTTCCGTGCGAATGCACTTTTTAAACGCCTGTGCACTGATACCCTGAGCCTTTTTGCAGGCTGTGTCTGCCTGGCTGTAAATCAGTGCTCAGCCCTGGCGCTGCCTTGTGCCCCTTGTGCTCCTGGCCCTTGTTTGCCAAGTGACTCATTGTGTGCTTTGCCTTTCAGCTGTGACTCCCAGCGCTTTTTCTTTAAATACCTGGTGAGGCACTGGCTCTGAACCATTAACTCTCTCTAGGTCAAACCCAGCTGTGTGCTTTCCTCAGCTCCCTCTTTTTCAATAAACAGCTGATTCAGGACAAGATGAGCAAAGATCTGCCTACTCAGAGCCTGTTAGTTGAGGGGGTTGATTATTTATTTTGCTTTATTTGGGAGCATCTGATGAACCAATGTAGCAAATAAGCACGTTTAGGAAAAGTCATGTTTCATATCTATTTCATATAATGATAATGCTCGCCCTGCTGACAGGTATCAGATACCGACTTTCCCAAGAGCCTAATTGAATTTTATACCCTTTTCAAAGAAAGCTGGTTGAAGACTACAGTAATTTTTCTAAAGCAGGGTGAAAATTTTGCTTTCCTTGGTGAACCCGTGCAGGTCTACCATGAGGAACAGGTGCTGAGGGGAGCCAGGCAGGAAACTGCTGAGTTCCATCTCCCTGAACACTGAATTTGAATTGAATTAATTAATTATGAAATGAAAACATTGTTTTCTCCTAGAGTTTTATTTTTCATGCAAACCAGGTGCAAATACAAAGAAAAAGTACTTAAGATGCCATTTCTTGTGTAGACTTCTCATAGCAACAGGGTTTTTTTCCACTGGTGCTACTTGTAGATTCATCAGTTCAAGGCAGACTAAAGCATATGCAGTCTGCAGTGATGTCATTGTAATGGTTTTTTACAATTTCCTATTTTAAAGCAGTTCTGTGAGGGCTCTCAGGGAATTCGTATAGAATGCTTATTATGGAGCAGATTAATTAGGTGGAAGCACTGTGGGTGGAAATGAGCAAAAAGGATTAGATGAAGAGGGGAAAAAAAGGATGTTTGCAGTAATTTAATAACCTGATCTCATGGGATTTACTACTTGTATATAGCAATGTAATTCTTAATATTCACACGTAATTATGGCAGTTTGGTAAGGAACAGTGATTTTTAGATTTCATATGTGTGACGTTTGCACAGTTTCCAGAGGGGCAGAAAAGGGGTTACTGTGTTTTGTCCTCTTTAATAGTCCCTCCACAGTACTTTCTTTTCTTTGGTTTTTCTTTTTTTTTTTTTTTTTTTTTTTTTTTATATTATTTCTAACTCAGAGAGCAGAGCTAGAGTGGGTACAGTCCAGCCACCTAGAGAGGTCTTTTGTGTGTGCTCTGCCTGCAAAACAGATGAGAGATGAGGCAAGCAAGGTGCAAGGAAATTCAGCATCCCCCAGCTTGTCCCCCATGCAGGGGAGAAGCTGTCACATGGGGCAGCATCATGACATCCACAGCCATAGGTAAAAGATGCTTTTCCCTTGTCCTAGAAATTCCCTTAAGTACAGATTCAATATTAAAACACATGGCCTTTCCTATTGTAAAAACAACATTTCATGCTGAAAAATCACATTTCACATCCATTTTGTCTAATAGCTGAAAAACTTTGTGAGGCCTACAGGGATTTTTTTTCCAGTCTTGCACCCTCAGCTGTGAGCAGGAGTTTGGGCTCTGGTCTGAGTCCTAAGAACATCCTCACTGTAGAAAAGCAGAAATAAATCTTTTGCTTTTCCTTCCCATGGTGGCTGAGATCTATCACATGAGGTGTGTTTTGTGCTTTGAGTAAATGGAGCGACAGCTTTTCAACGTCAGCTTTTTTTTGCTTTTGCAGATTTGTCAGGTCTTTATCGTTATTTGGACACTTTATTTTTCTTGTGGTTCCATGTATCTCCATGTATCAGCCGGGCTGTGATAACAAGCTTTAAACTTTGCTACTGTGCTCAGACACGCTAAAAACCCACAGCTAATATGGCTAAGCTGACCTTTGTGTGAGCAGGAAGAAAGTGTGAATGTTAGAAATAACAGTCTGATTTGTGAGGAAGGGCTTGGGTCCTTCAAGCTTTGTATCAGCTGTGAATATCCATTTTTGCTTGGCAGTAAATCCTCAGGTAAAGCTGAGCCATGCTGCTTTTGTCTGGTCTGTTAGGGGAGGACTGCTAAGGGTGATGTTTAAAGAGCAAGTAGCTCTTTAAATGTAGATATTTCACAGTAGGTCTGTGGGATGGGATCCACCACCCATTGTAGGTGGTTGGTCCAAGGACCAAAAGGGTTTGTCTTCAGAATATTCATGTTTCAGATCAAGGGCTGCAAAAGAAGACCTGAGGATTTAGGGCAGCTGCAGGTCACAGGATTTTCTCTAGCCATGAAGAGCTGCTTCCTTGGCACCCTTGTCTGCAAAGTGGAAGTTGTGGCATTGTCTCACCTGGCAATGTGGCTCTGGGAGCAGCTCATGTTCCTGCTCACCACATCCTCATATGGAGAGGTGTGTGCTCACAACTGATGGGAGGAATGTTGCATTTTCCTTGGTGCCCCTGGCCCATCTTCCAAAAGCCAATGTATAGAGTCACCAAACCCCTGCAGATCAGCAGGTGCTGCTGCTCTGCCCAGGAGTTGGGCAGTGCTTGGGAAGCAGAGAAATTTGGCTCAGGAAACAGGACTGGAGCCCAAGGCTCTGCTCCAAGTATGGGGAATGGTCATCCAGTCCCAGCCACGCTTCGTGTTTGGTGCAGCTCCTCCTTGAGCTGTGAAACCAAAGCTGTTGCAGCTGCACAAGGTGGGAACCCGCAGCACAGCCTAAATGTCCAACAAGCTGGGGTTGAAAAAGCCCTGTGCACTGCTTATCAGGGCCCTTCTCACAGATGAGGCTGGAAGGCTCTTAAATGCCCCTTCAAATACCTCTCTGAGCAGGCGGCTGCTATCTGCTGCTCAAGTGCAGCCTCTGCACCCTGCCCCAGCCAGGCTCTGGAAGGTCAGACTCTGCAGTCCTGTACCAACATCAGCCCCTTGTTCATGGCCTTTCCACATCCTGGGCTCCCCTCAATAGAAAAATAACTTTCTTGAGTGGGCCAGCAGACCATGAACTGAAAGGTTGGGAAATGATGGGAAACGTCTGGCATTTGTCACAAAAGAGGATTTGTCGGAGAGCGCATTTCAAAATCCCGCTGCCAAGATCCTGCTGCTCTGGCATACTCAAAAGCTGCTCAATTAATCGTGTCTCCCTGCACCTCTCCTGCCTTTTTTCTCCTGCACTTTTAACCCTGCTCATGTTTTCCCCTCCACTGCCTCACTGCTTGCTCCTCACACCTGTTTCTTGTGGTCCCTCAAAGGGCAGAGCAGCCTGGGGTTGTCTTGCTCTTTATTTTACAACAAACCCAAAGCCTACAGAGGAGGCACCTGTTGCTGAAGCAGCCCAGCTACAAAGGAATGGTCCCATGTTGCTGGTTCTCATCTCTTGAGTGTAAAGAATGGGAGAACCTTGGAAACCTTGGTCATGTTTCCCTGAGTCTGCACCAAGCTGAGAAAGTCACTAGGACCCTGAGAAAGTCACTAGGACCCTGAGAAAGTCACTAGATCACTTGAGAACGTCACTAGGACCTTGAGAAAGTCACTAGATCACTTAAAAACGTCACTTAGGACTAGGCTGGGGTGTGGGCAGCAGCGCAGGATGTTCTTGTACAATTTGGTGCAAAGGAATTTGGTGGTCCTTCTAAAGAAATAGGGCTGTTACTGACATCAAGTGAATAATCTGACCCTCTGAAACCCTTGATTGTCAAGCCTTCGAGCATCTGCTCTAATTTTGTGCTGTTTTGGAGTATTTATTTTGCTGGCTGTGAAAATCTTGAAGAGAGTGAGGTGACAAGTCCTAATGGAAATGCTTTGAATCATCTTCATGATGTAGGATAATAGTGTATCATACTTCTGCTGTGCAGCTGCACATTTCCCTGAATCTCATACGTAATTCTCAAATTTGCTGATATTTGGGTGTCCGTGAAATTATTTTCAGGTTAATTTTGAGAGGCTGATTGACATTTCCTAAAGGCAAGGCCGCTCTAAATTCTACCTGTGCTATGCCTAAAATTCATTTCAAGAATTAACTGAACTTAAGATAATGACGTTTAGGAGAACCTGGGAGTTACTTGTGTGAGGCCAACGAACTCCAAGAATAAAGTTGCTATACAGTACACTTTCCCTAGTGATAAATTTGTACCTTATAACGTGTTATAAACACAATTCAGGCACACCTGCCCTTGCTTTAGTCAGTTAAGAGTTGTCTGAAGTCCTGTCCTCATCGAGTTGTTAATATTTACAAAGAATCTGTGGGCTGATAAGCTTCTATGCTGCAGTCCAATATATGGCTGTTGCTGCTGGGTGTGTTGCTTGCTCTTCACGTTTTGTTACTCTCATTAACCACATCTTACTCCATCTAAGCTCTTACCTGCTTTAGCAAGGGGCATAAGCTGGTTTTTGACAGTGGGTGCAGGGAAACCCATTGACAAATGGTCCTAATTAGCACAGTTCTGTAAATCTCTGCCTGGCAGGGAGTGTTGTATCATTCCATTACAGGCTGTCAAGATGCACTTTCTGGGGGCATAAATGTGTAACTCTTTTTTAATTTTCAGTAATGTGCCCTAGGCAGAGCATGCCACGATGGTCTGGCTTGGTTCCTTCATGGATTTCTGGTGGGGGTTTTAGCAAGATGCCAAAAATCTCACTGTAACATCAGCAGGGTGTAGGAAGCTCCTGAGATTGGTCCTGTTTTGCTGCTGGAGTTTCAAGTGGGAAGTCCTGTTGACAGTATGGTACATGGTTAAATATTTTTATATTAAATATATTAAATATTTAAATATATTAAATATTTTTAATCATGTTACCTGGTTGTTTTAGAGTCAAGCTCCCTCTCCGTAGAGCTAGCACTGACGAGCAGGGCATGCTGGGGACAGCATCTTGCCCAATGTTTGATCATGTTGGGACAGAGAATTAATTATGGGCAGTACCAGGAGTGCAAGTTGAGGTTCAGTGTGAGTAGGCTCTGATGCAGATTTTCATTATTTCCATTTGCATTGCCCAGATTGATTCAAGTTCTGCTTTGTATCTGCCAGAGAGAAAACTCCTGTTTAGAGGGTGGAATAGGAAGGAAAGGGTCTGTCTGCTGCCTTTGTTTAATTCTTCTCCATAGTGGAAAAATACTTGAGTTGAGAGTTTCCTATATTCTCCTCCTGGGGAATAAACAAACCTTTTGCCAAAAAAATGTTCAGTCCCATTGACTCTGGGCAGTTTATATATTGAAATTATGCCAAAAACCGCCAGTCCAGAAACCCCCTCTGGTGCAGGGGTCAGATTAAATGCAAGTTGGGCCTCCCTGTCCCGACCTCCACGTCCTCCTCCTGGTGGGAACCCACCATGGACGTGCCAGATACAGCCCTGGGTGTTGGGCTGGCAGATAATGGGGATGGTGGGACATCTGGAGCCGGGGCTGTCTGCCCTGGGATTGCTCTATCATCTCGTGGTCCTTGTGAAACCAAACAGGAACAGGCCATCATTCAAAGCGCCGCTCCTGCTATCGGGAGTTGTCACCTCTGGGGAACAGCTGGAGCTCAGAGGGCTTGGGAAAGTGATCCTGAAGGTCAAGGGGAGACTTGCTTGGTGCAGATGAAGTGATAATGGACTCTGTGGAAGGAGGGGGAGGACCATTTGAGGCTTTCATTATCCCTGAAGCCGTGAATCATCCCTAATCCTGGGGCGTGCAGTCAGCAGATCCAGGCTGCTGCGTGCCAGCCTGCACTGTCTGAAGGCATCCAGCCTGCAAGGAGCTGTGCCCTGTCTCTCCCAGGTCTTTCACATTTTTCTAGGATTGTTTCATGCTTGATCCTACAATTATGCAGGGAGAAAAAAAATCATGTTGCTTCTCAGAGAGAGTTTCAGCCCTTATAAGTCCATTTGGATGGACTTCCCTCAGTGCTTGTGGATAGGATGATGTCTGAACCTCAGGGTGTGAGGCTGGGTCCTGTGAGGAAGACAAGTCCCAGGAGCCAAATTTGCCTCATAAAATCAGTGTTATTGCGAGAAATTGGATGGGTTTGTAGGTTGGCAGAAGAAGAGAGGAGGCCCAGCTCTGCTGTGAGCTGTCCCAGCCCCGTGGGCTCTGCCTGCTGACAGTGTTCTGGGTCAGTGCTGCAGGGACGTGCCCCCTGGCATGGCACAGACGTGGTGACAGCCCTTTGATCACTGCTTGCCCCAGGTCAGAGCCCACAGGCCCTGCTTGGAGCCAGCTCTGCTGGCTGGCCCTCAAAATTTAAATTCAGTGGTAGACATTTTCGTATTGATGAGCTGCTACTCATCACTCGGGCTTAACTAGCACCCTCCTTTTGGCATTGATGAGGATAAAGTTGCTACTTAGCCAGATTTAGATAGTCAGGAGGCCCAAAAACCAAACAGAGAGGTGAGGGGCCCAAAAACCCAACAGGAATGCAAGTAGTGCTGTTGGAGGCTGCAAATGGTGCAGAAGGTGGCATTTCAGAGCGTGGGAGATGCAGCTGCCAGGATTTGTGGCATTTCTCAGTGATGGGGAGGCTCCTGGCTCTGTGATGGTTGGGGAAGGAGAGTTTGGGGCCTCTCCACCCGTGTGTAGTGGTGACAGCTGGGTGTCAGCTGTCCCCTGCTCTGCCCTGGCTCCCCAGCATCAGCCTCCTTATTTCCTCAGCCCTTAAAACCAGGTTACTAAATAAGGGTTTAATGACCACCCGTTAAACCTCTGATTATGAATACGGGGCTGAGAATTGACATTTACAGAAACAGCCCTTTTGTTTGGCAAAAATTAGCTATTTTGTTAGTACTTCCTTCCAAAACCTCTCTCCTCCTTCACTGTAGTTCCCTGCCAACTCTGCCTGCTGGAGCAGCCATTGCAGAGATAAATCAGGTTTAAAAATAGGAGGAAAATTGTGGTTTAAGTATCATAATTATCAATTATCCTGTGAATCCATGATTGAAGTTGGACAGGACCTTGGAGAGCCAAGCCATCCATCTAGCTTTATGAGGGAGTTCAGGCCATGTTGTATTTTTTTTGTTGCCCTTTTTTGTTTTGGGGGTTTTTGGGTTGTGGGTTGGTTTTTTGTGGGTTTTTTTGGTGTATGTTTTTCAGGTTTTCTTGTTTGGTTGGTTTTTGGTTTTTTGTTTTTTTTTGTTATTCTTTGCTCTGGTTTCTCGGGCCTCAGAAACGCATGCTCTGCATCTGCAATTCCATGTGACCCTACAAACCCCTGGTGATCTACCTTTGCAAGCCAAGATGTCCTGCAGCCTTTTTGATCCCATCAAAATAGGCCTGCAAGGGGTGAATAAAACTCAGCCTTTGTGAGCATTGCCTGCATTTGAGCGCTGGAAGGAGAGATCCTGATTTTCTACCCAGCTGTCCCCGTTTGTGGCGCTTGGGTGCTGGCCAGCTCGCAAAGAAAAATGGATATTCCTGGCAGAAGAGTGCAGCAAGCAGCACTCCTCGGTGCTAATTGACCCCTTCTTGGCAGCCTCATCAAAGACGCTGAAGAATAAATAGGCTGTTGATTGAAGTGCTCCCTTGTCCCCAGAGGTGGTCCCCCTTACTCAGGGCTGAGGCTCATTGTCAGGGCTGGGGAAGAGCCTTGCACAGAGCCATTAGCCTGTGCTCCCGAGGAACAAAAAAACAAAACGAAAAAACCTTTCATCTTCTGCGTTTTCCATGTGGCATCTGGGAGACGGAGTCCTGCAAGGGAGGGTTGCTCCATGTGCAGAGCTCCGTCCTCAGTGCCCATGGCAAAGGGGGACGTAGCTCTGGTGGAAACTCTGACAGTTCAGTCTGATGACAAGAGAGGCTGGGAGCAGAAAAACACCTTCAAGGAAAGCCTGGGCAAAGTTGAGGCAGATGATGATGGACGTGGCTGGTGCATTCTTTGCATAGAAAAGTCGTGTTGGTGCTTGCTGGTGCTGAAGGCATGCAGAAATCCTGCCCAGATGGGGCGTGCAGGTTTCAGCTGATTAACTAATGGACCGTGTGAGGAGAAAATATGAACCATTTTACTGATGACTGTAAATAGGTTTTAAATATTCTGCCGGGGTTTCGTTGTGACAAATTGCATTCACATACTTCAGCCCCCCTGTATTTCATTTCAGGTTGGGCCTAGAGTCCAGAATATTTGAACTTTCTGTACAATGCCAGTCCAGGAGAACTATTTTCACTGAAAATGTATGAACTGAAACCCTTTGTTTTGAATCAGATCACTGTTAAACTTCTCTGATTTAACAAATACCACACTGCTTCATGAAATAAATTGTTGAAGGCAGAGCAAAACTTAGCACTGCCAGCCTTACTTTTGGGCTCTCCTGCAGCTGTTTCAGGGCTCATTCTGCACTCAGCAAATAGAGTGAGGGTGTGCAGAATAAATATTGATACGGTGGTGGCCTGAGCATCACGTGTGTGTATAACGAGCATGACACCATATCCATCACTGTCATGTGAGAGGACATCTCGAGTTACGTTGCTATGACAGCCTGACATGGGGCTGCACTCCACGTTTGTGAGCAGCAAATGCAGCCTTCCTTCTGCCCAAACTGATGAGCCCATCTCTGATTCACTAGCTCTGACTCTGGGCCATTTTTGCTTTTTCAGTGATGAGAACGCCAGAAAAGACTTGAAGACACTGCCTGTCTTTCCTACCAAGACACTGCAGGAGCATCCATCACTTGCTTACTGGTGAGCTGTTAATTTAAAATGTAAATCATTGCTATGAATGATAACAAGAAGATCACTTTTAAGCAGTCTGCAAACTCCTCTAAAAGTTTTCAGCCCAGGACATGGAGCTGATTGCTCATGTTCAAGCATTTCCAGTTTTTAGAAGATTATAAGTTATGCAAGATCTGGTGGAAATTCCTCCTTGAAAGTTTGCTCAAATTAAATTTGCTGTGTCAGAAACTGCTGGATCAGAGTATGTGGGGACCCTGCAGTAGAAGGAGATGAATTCTGAACTCCAGCCAGGCTTGGGTTTGCAGAGAGCACCTCAGTTTTCATCTGTCACACAGTGGAGCCTTTGTGGTGGGTGACCTTTGCTGGCTGCCAGCTGCCCACCCAGCTCCTCTGGACAGGACAGGGGAAGAAAATAATCTAGAAAGGCTGGAAAGAGAAAGACAGTTCCAGTTCTGGGACTTGAATTTGCTGTAGAAGGAACACAGCGTTTAGGATGAATCAGTGATATTGTTTCCTTGGAATTTATGCCCTTTGTGCAAATTCAACCTCCTCGTTTGTTTTGGTTTTTTAGGCTTGATGTGTATGTGATGGATTTTCAAGTGTACCATGCTGGCTTATTATTTGTTTGTCTCTGAATGAATACTGCTGGGTTTTTCTTTGCTTTCAAGTGTCTTGACACAGAAATGCATATTTTATTTCACATTCCTCCGAAACAAAGATGTTGAAATATGTAACAGGGAAAAATGCAAAAAGGTCATTGCTGACAAATGTGTGGTTTTTTTCACCTATGAAATGTCAGGGGGAGAAAATAGACAGGAATGAAAACAGCTCTGGTTGAACTTCTTCTGTCTTGCATATGGAGCATTAACCAGGCTTTGAAGTTTGGGTCCTTTAGAACATTAAGATGAATTTCCACAATTAGCACCATTCTTCTGCAGCAGCATCTGCAGCAGAACAGGTTGATCTGAAATGGTTTGTTAATGAGTCTGGAAGGCAGGATGTGATGGTGGGGACCAGCCAGGCAGCTCCATGCTGCCCAATGAAGGGTGGGAAAGAAATCTGCAAGAACCAGAATGTAAACCAGAGCAAGAAACGGGCAGGGGGACCCTTCCCTGCGTGCTGAGCAGGTGGCTGAGCTTCGGCACATGAACAAAGTCACTGAGCCTCTAAACTGGGTTTTGTGCTTGGTTTGCAGTGAGGACAGAGTAATTGAGCATTATACACAAATTAAAGGTCTGACCAGAGGACAAGCCATTGTTCAGTGAGTATGACACTTGTTAATTTGTGAAGATATTTTTACTTTCCTCCTGTTCTTTTTTGGTTGAGAAGTGGCAAGGCAGACTCTTTGGGTCATTATTGCCTGCAAATGATGTCGTTTGTATCTGCCAGATTCTCTTTTTATTGAGTTACATTGCAAAGTGGAATTATTTGAAGTCTCACATTTCACAGGCTTGCAGTTCAGCATTTGTGTAGTCATTTGGGTACCTCAAAGACAAAAGAAATTATTTGGATCTTACTTTATTGGAAGACTCTTCTCCATACCTTGCCTGCCATCAATTAATTTTCACTCCAAACTCTTAAGGGTGCATATGACCCCAAGTCCTGTAAGAAATTCTGAAGTGTTCAGAATTTGGCTTTCAAAACATCAAGGTGTTCCAAGCTGCCCACTGAGCCTGTGGAATTTTATTTTTCATTTACCATTAATATTTAGTGTTCCTCCCACCAGCAGATGCAGTAGGATGTGTTATGAGATGTTTGAGATGATGGCCATGACTGCACAGTGCAGACTCCTTGCAGTTTTTCTCACGTGCCTCAATGCCTGTAAATCTGTCTCAGTAATTTGTGGTCTTTTTTTCAGTAGAAACAAGGGAAAAATGGTCTGTTCAGTGGTTTGCTGAATTGCCTCATGAAACAGTTGTACAATGGCATAAACATATTCATTTGGAACCTGTCCTTTGTAACCAGAGTTTCATAATGGAATAATTATAGGCAGGTCTTTACTGCCAACATTTCCCAAAAGGCTCACATATTCACTTCAGAGTTTTTGCTTTCAGTTCTATGACCTTCTGATAAAAGATTAAATTTTCTGTTGTATGAGAAATTTTCCTTTTGCTTTAGCTGGGCCAAAATACCCCATCTTTCCCCAAGCCAAGATGCTAAGGTTTTTTTTCTGAAAATATGGGCCTTCAGCTATTAAGGCCTTCAAAATATGCAGATGATAAATGACGTGTCCTGGATGTATGTGTGAAAAAAATATGTTAATAGATATTACTTCCTCCAGAGAAAATAATCTGATATGCTATAAATCTGTCTGCAGGTACATGAAAGTGGTAGAAGCTTTGCCAACATATGGAGTTCATTACTATGGAGTAAAGGTCAGTAACTGACTACAGATAATGTGATTGCTGAGCTTATTATGAGGGATTGCATTCCTAAAGGAGCAGTTGCATGATTCAGTGCCCTTCTATCAGTATGGAACCCCACATTTTTCAACCTCTGTAATTTTTCCCCATTCAATGTACTTTAAAAATTGTTTCCAGACAGCAGAAAGGAATCTTTGTAAAACCTTTATGTAATCCTATCAGCAGCTAAATTCCTATCATCTTAATTAAACTGGATATCACTTCTAGACTTGAAGCAGCTAATAGTTTCCCCAGAGACATTAATCAAGATTAGAAAAATAGAATGTGGAAAGGACTCCTCCTAAGTGGCAGGTGATTAGTGGTGCGTGCTTGGAGTGGGGAGATGCTGAGAAATACTTTTGGAGAGTGATGGAAATGCACCATTTATTCCCACTTGTAGAGCAGAGCCGGGGCCAGAGTGCTTTGTGCAGAAGAGCTCAGCAGAGATGATGTCTCCTTGCTTTTGAGTCATGGCCATGACTGTGGTACCTGAGAAGCTGCTGTTTTGTGCTGGTGCCTCCTCCTGTGGCTGCCCATGCCTGAATTTAGTGGTATTGGCAGTCACTGGCCACAGTTTTCTCTGTCCCCCGTCCCTCCCTATCACAGCCACTCCTCCAGCAGTGACACCCTGTTGTTCCAGCAGCACTCTTGCTTTCCTGCCCACCTTGCTCAGCCACCACCTGGGTTTGTGCCTCTGGGAGAAAGTTTCCACCTTCACCCCAGCAATCCACTTCACCTCAATTTGTTTGCCAGAAAAATCCTTGCTCTCTGTACCTACTTGTGCTTGTCACAGAGTGAAAAGGGCTCTAATCCTGGAATTGCCTCATTCTTAAGTAGCTCTTGGTTGACGCAGACGTCCCATTTTTCAGGATAAACAAGGAATCCCGTGGTGGCTTGGAATAAGTTACAAAGGAATCGGCCAGTACGACTTACAAGACAAAGTTAAGCCCAGAAAAGTAAGTTTTTTTCTGTATCTGATTTTTTTTTTTTTTTGGGGGGGGAACATGGTGTGGTGTTGCATGTCAGGATTTACTCTTTTAAGCTGTTGCTTATTAGAGTGGTGGGCAAAAGACCAAAGGCTGGAGGCAGAAGGAGAGTTCTGCTGGCACTGAGGCAGTAAATCTCTGCCTCTCCTAGATAGTGGAAACTCCCTTTGGGAGCTTTGGCTCGTGTGTCTTGAGTTTGGTGGTCTCAGGATGGGGATTTTGGCAGCCCCCAGGGATAACTACAGAAATATGAGGCAGTTGTGTTTCTGCAAGGCCTTGTGCTCGGGCAATGTTTTCACTTCACTTTTGTAGGTGTTTGTTTTTTTTTTTTTTTTGTGCATGGAACATAAAAGGCTCCACTGATAGAGGCAGAATACGAGAGGAACTGTGTGAAATTAAAGGCTTGTTGAAGTGTGTGCTTCCATAAATTCTAAGGGGAAATTGAGAATAAATGCCAAGTACTGGAGTTCATTCTTCTCCTTTTCCAACCCACTGCTTTCCAGAGTGTCTTCACTGAAACATCTAAGCCATGAGGGGATGGAGACCTGGGAGTTGGCTGTTCTCTTCCCAGGAATGATCTGGGCAGGAGTTCACATGAAGCTGTGCTCCCTGCCAGGGAATTTTTACATTTGCAAAATGATATTGTTTAGTGTATTGGTGCCAAAAAGCACAGCTTAACAAAACTTCCTTGTTAAAGAGTAATCCCCCTCTTCAAGCTTCCAACTTGATCTTGTCTTTTTCCAGAGCTGGCTATGACTTGGTTTCTTTAGGTACATTTATGTACCTGTGTGTCCAAGGGTGAGCTCTCATGTCCTTCCTTTGCTTTGTTTAGTAAAATACAGAATTTTATCCCAGGTGTCTCTTCCCATGCCTGCACTAAAAGACACAGGAGGAACCCTCTGTAAATCAAATCAACTTGATGAAGCTATTGAATGTCAAAGGAGAGCATCAAGGAGGTCCTCTTGCCCTTAAGCACTTCCCTGATTTTAGGCAACACCCATAAGATTTTCCAGCCAGGAAAAGTTCATTCTGCAGCCAAGATGTCCAGCTGTGACCAGCAGTGCTCTCCAAGAAAATGGAGCCTGCCTGGCTGAAAGCATTGCTTCGCCAAGCATTTCTTATGCTTGTGGGATTTCAGTTTACAACATCAACCAGGCAGATTAAGAAAATTTTTTAAGGTCAGCAGGGCCCAGATACCAAGTCACACCCTGCTACAGTTAAGTTACGAGGCGTTGCCTTTGAATGCAGCAGGAGTTGTGCTTAAGAAAAATAAAATAAAAACCAGAGGTCATCTCTGCAGTGGAAGCATGACAATGGAAATGAGAATAGTTGTTGGCTTCACTGAAATTATAATTATACCACAGAGCATAGAGATTTAAAGGGGAGAGAGAGGAGCCTAAATGCAGGTGGAAGGTTTAATTACAGTAAGCTCATTGAAACTGTGGGGATGGATATGGCTGTAGTGTCCTTAAGGATTTTCCTGGTGTCAGTGCAAAGGGACAAAAATGATGTGAGCCACAGCTTGTCCTGAGCCATGGTTGCCTTTAATAAGTGGGTAAATATACAAACAGTTTCTTTACATGAAAAATGTTTCAGAGTTTGAAATACAAAGAGCACTTTAGGTAAGTGACTGGAATCAGATCACTTTTGGGAGGAAAAGCAGACATCAGGTCTAGAGGGGCACCCACACCCGGACTTGGGTTTGGAGTTAAAATGCTGAGATACTGCTGCTTATTTCAGTGTAGCTACAGCCCAGCTGCCTGTGATGCGGCAAGTAGAAATTCCTTTTAATCAGTGTTGTTGTTTGTTCATATTTATGAATGTATCAGAATTTATTTCAGAGAGAGAAGAGCATGGACAGCTTGCCTCAATCTCCCAGGAGTCTCTCTGGAGCAGCAGGCAGGAGGGGAATAGGCATGTGAACTGTTCCTGTCTTTTGGAGCAGCAGTGCTAGTTTTGCTGGATTTAGCAGAATTTCCTTGCCTTGCTTTTTGGGAACGGAACCAAACTCACAACTGCCGTGTGCTGGTGTTATCCAGCTGTTTATGCCATGGATCAAAACTGCTGTTGTGTTTATCCCCAGCCATCTGGGAAAGAGCATCCTCATTGTGCTCCGCTTTTCCTTTTGGTGATGTTTAAATATACATGCAGCTGATAGATAAATAGAGAATTATAAGATGGAAAGGCTGAGTCCTAGTCTAATGAAAACCAAATCGGCCTTCCTGAATTTTAAAGCTACAGGAGATTTCTGAGTGTGCAAACCCCTCTGACACTGGTTGTGGTGGGAAAGCTGCAGCGTTTTGGATGGGAAGCTTTTAACAGGAATTGATGCCTGTGCTGCAGTGAATTCACACCAGGGGGATTTATTCTGCTCCCTGTCTTTTCTGCAGTGCTCTCAGGTGTGTTTGCTCCACCACAGAATCACAGGCATCGTGCAAGAGCCAAGTCCATATTTAGAATAAAATTTTACTATTAATAATAGAAATAAAATCTACATTAGTTGCACCCATTAATGGAGGCTCAGTTAAATCCAAAGAAACATAACCACCCTCTTAAAAAAGTGAAATCCTTTGGCTTTATCCAAGTAGGTCTTCAGGCCAAGACACCTAAATCCGAGCCTTGGAGCGCAGTGGTTATCCCAAGGTTTTGTTATTGGATCAACACCAGTGCGTGGAGTCCAAGGCTGAGAGCTGCTCACAGGAAGGAGCTTGCAGGAGAGGCCTGGGTGAAGCAATGCCCAGATCCCTATCAGCCAGGGCTGAGGGGAGCCCAGTGTGTGACTCGGGGCTGGACCTGGAGAACCTGCCCTGGCTGTCTGTGTGTCTGTCTGTCTGTGCAGGGCTGGCTGGGGAGGTTTGGCTCCAGCTATTAATATTCTGCTGGCTGACCTGAGATGGTTTGGACAAGGGAGTTTTGTTGCTCCAAGTCACTCCTGGGAGGTTGTGTTGCTTTGGGAGCAGGTTCTAGAAAAGCCCAAGTGTTCCCCATCACCCAGGAGTGCCAGCTGAGGCACTGAGGGAAGCACTGGGCTCCAGCTCTGTAACAAACTGAAAAGGGAGAATTATTTTCTGTGTCATTGATGAAAATTGTCTCTGTAGATAAAAGCAGTGGCTCCACGCTGGCTGGAGGTTATACTGAGCTCACTTGATTATCATCCTGAAGTCTCACAGGGCATTAAAACAGACTGGATTTGGCAACCCTTGTTCAGATTTGAGCTCAGACCTGGGATTAGCTCTGCAGTCCTGCTGCTTTGCAAACATATTCTAATTCAGTTGCAGTTAATATTGAGAGTCACCTCCTGCTTGGAGAAGTGCCTCTGCTTGCTGTGAGGTGGCATGCCAAGATCCTGTCCCCAGCATCCTCTGAATCAATTAGGAAAAGTATAAAACAGGTCCCAGGACTTGGTTTGTCATTTCAAGCCAGAATAGATCTCCCTTTATCTCCACCCCATTCTTCTCACTGGTGAGATAAACAATGTAAGTCTTGTCAATGGAGGGTGTATTAAGGCATGAGTGGAGTTTATTCTGCGTTCAGCCAATATGTGAGGATCCTCTGAGGGCTGGAGAAGGCAGCTTGCTGGCTCTCTGACTTGTTCTCCCACTTCATTGTGTTTCTGTGGGCAACTCCCTCGTGATAAATTAACTCTGTTATCTGAAGAGAAGAACTAATCTTGCTGTGGCATTGTTTCAGATGTCCAAGAATATAATTTCTGCTGCTTGATGTCTTGACTGCATTGTGTTTTCAGAAGTGTTTTTATTAGAATGTACTCGTTTTGAAATGATGGGGTATGTTTATCACAGGATGGTGTGGGCTGGAGAACCTGAAAGATCATCTCATTTCAACCCCCCTGCCATGGCAGGGACACCTTCCACTGTCCCAGGGTGCTCCCAGCCCCATCCAGCCTGGCCTTGGACACTCCCAGGGATCCAGGGGCAGCCACAGCTGCTCTGGGCACCTTGTGCCAGTGCCTCATCACCTTCACAATATCCCTGGCTGGATTTAATACTTCCAGGGCTTTAGCTTTCCAAACCAGACCCCTGGCTGCTCAGACAATTTCTCTTTATTTCTCCCACCCTCTTTGGGGGTCTTTTGGTGACTGAGTTTGTCCAGGAGCTCTTTGTTCATCCTTGCAAGCATCCTGACACTTTTTCATTACTTTCTCTTTGTTGGGATGCATTGTTCCTGAGCTCTGAGGAGGAGGTATTATGATACTTCTTTCTTAAATCAACATATGCTAAGAGTTGATGCTGAAAATTTTCCCTTGCAGAACATTTACTTCATGTAAATTTGCTGTCCTGCTTTGCTGAATAGTTCAGAACACAGCAGCATTGGAACAGCCTTCTCAGCAGGCAGCTCTAATTAGGCAGAGATTTCTTTTATGGTGTTTATTTCTCACCAAGCCATTGATTTAGATAGAAGATACTAAGCTCACATAATTACTTAAAAAAAAAAAACAAAACCACAGGGGTTTTATGAGGCTGCTCTGAAATTAAGATCTTTCCAGATGTGCAAAAAGTTGCTTGAACGTCACCTGCTGCAAAACACAAATGTTTGGGGGTATTTTGATGTTGAGACATCTCTCAGTCTTACGAGGCCAGTGCTAGTGAGGACCAGGCACAAAAGCATCATAAGGTATTAGAAAGATACATGATTGAAAAGGCTTTTGGAGGACTGGTGTAATATTTAAGGGATGAAGGATGCCTGCAGGTGAGCTCTGCCGGGTTGTGCTGGCACAGGTGGGAGCTGTGTCTGCCTCCTTCCCTCAGAAGGTGCTGCAGGTGGGGCAGTCTGGCTCTGCTGCCATCTCCTCAGGTGCCTCTCTCCACGGGCAGGCAGAGCAGCAGTGGGACCCAGGGTTCCAGCTGAAGGCAGGGTGCCAGGCAGCTGAGAGCAGCGGAGGGGCTGAAGCACAGCCTGTGCTGCCAGGGTGGTAATTTCCCTCCTCGGGTGGGGTGCATTCCTGCGGGCAGAAATCTTTTTATGTTTCCTTGCTCTGAATTGCCAGATTTGTCTGCAGATTGCTGTTCCCAGCCAGTTCCTGAGGTGCTGCTTGCTGGGCACCGCACGTACCACGAGGTGCTTTGGAAGTGCTTCCCGAGGGAAAGGCTGCTGCAAACACTGTGCCATGGCTTGCACTTCATGCTGACCTTAACCTAAGACCCTGTGGTTGGAAAACCTGAGATTTGGGTAATTTAGCTCTTGGTCAGAATTTGTCACTAACCTTGGGAACAGTTCTGGCACAGTGGGCTGGTGCAGCAGCTTGTGGCCACACAGCCCCTGCACTGAGCTGCTCTCCACATTTACACCTCGGTGCAAAAAGAAACCTTGTAAAAAAATACTAAAATATTGTTTTTTAAACAAAATCCATCAGGCTCACAGCCATACTGAGCCAGGAGCCTGAGCAGCTCCTTGGGCAGGGTCTCTGGCAGCTCCTGCAATCCTGACAGGGCCGTTTTTCTGAGCCAGTTTGCTCCTGCTGTCAGGCCAGGACAAACCTGCATTTTATTCAAAACTGAATACCAGATCAGCCAGGTGAAAAACCAGCTGCAGCTTTTAAGGTGTTTCAGCACTTAGCTACGTCTCCTTGGGCTGCCGTAACTATTGTGGTTCTTTCTGTGCAGGAAGGACAGCGATTCCTTTTTGTTCAGTGCTCCCTGGTATCTGCAATTGAATCCCAGCAGAAATACAGGGAAGCCTAAACTCGTGGGCTGGGGAAGCAGCAGCTGGGTGGGTGGTAGGAGTCTGGCTGGTGCACAGAGGTGCCTGGGTAATGAGATGTGATCAGAGCTGCACCTCTGCCTTCTACCAAAAAAAATAAAATCAGAAAAACAGCCTTGACCAGGCCAAGTTTTACTCAGAGTCAGACAGGCAGCCCTCAGGATGCTCAGTAGTTTTCAGGAGCATTTAAGGATCTGACAACCTACATGGATGGGAAGGCTATTAAGAAAACATTAATTAGCTCAGGTGGACTTAATCATCTGGTTAAAGGGAACATACATTGCAAAACTTCCACAAAAACATTTTAATTATTCCTAATTGTTCTTCCAGCCCTCAAAAACCAGTTCCAGATTTCCAGATTTTGTTTTACCAGTCTTTTGTCTTTAAATATGCATTTAGTTTAGGTAAGATTGAAATTAGGAATCATTTAGGAACATGTCTGTACAGGGTACAGAGTATATGAAGGGAGCAGGATATCTCTGGAGCACTGATGGTTTCCTGAGTGTTGCCTTTTGACCACGAGGTAGAAAAATTTCAGTTGAAGAAAGTTTATTACTTTATTGCTTTGTCCTTATTTGTACTGAGTCCGTTTTTTCCCTCTTGCCTTTCATGAATCTAAGTGTGCTAGGCAGGAAAGTGTAATACTTTCATTCAGGATTATTTTATTTGTATCTGTATAAATATTACTGGCTCACAACTTACTCTGAAGCCGTTCATTTAATCACCAGCCTTTTTTTTACAAGGACCTGAGTTAGGAAGGTTTGTCAGATGAGGTGATAGCTAAGGAGCTTAGTTCTTAAGTGAGATAGTCTGAGGAGAGGGCACTTTTTCAGTCCTCAAGAGCAAAGATGTGTCTTGGGTACAATTCCCATCTGTGGGATGTGATGGGAGCAGCAGAGGGGGTTATCCCAGACTTAGTGCAAGGAGGCAGAGATGTCTTTGTGCTGAATGTACCCAGCAGTGGATGCTTGGGGCGCCCGTCAGCTCCTTTTGGGCTGGGATGGATCTCACAGGGTGGGGAGGAAATGGAGCAAAGCTCTGCCCACATCCTGAGGCAGTTCCATGCAGGTTTTCTTAAAAATGCAAACGCTTTTTTTTTTTTTCCTCGGCACTGGAAGTGATCCTGGTGTCAGATTAGCACAGACCCCCGTGTCCCTCTGTCCGTCCCTCTGCCAGGCAGGAGGCTGCTCCAGGGGCTGGGGCTGCTGCATTTTGCCCTGCTGCCAAACGCGCCCCTCCTCACCTTGGGACAGGTGCTCCGTTTTCCCGCAACCCTTTGGAACGCCGAGCGCATCCGGAGAGGGGGAAAACCCCAAAGGAAGTGATAAAAAGGGGACGGGGAATCATCCCCCGCCACGATAAGAGGCAGCTTTTCCCGCAGAGGTCATGTTTGAAGCACGCCCATGGTTTTTACGGGCGTGGGAGCGGCGGCCGGGATGATGCTGCTGGTCGAACCTGCTGCTGCCCTGGCTGTGAGTCAGGGCTGGCGGGGCAGGACGCGGCTCCGCGGGGCCCCCGGGCAGCCCCCACGGCCCTGGGGCTCACAGGAACCCGGGGAGGGCTCCCAGGGGTGCAGCCCCTCGCTGGAATCCTCGTTGTTCGCTCGCTGTTGGGTTTTTTTCCCTGGATCTGGGGAGCAGCGGGGTGTGGGCGGCGCGGAGCGGGTGGGCGGTGATGTCAGGCGTGTGTCAGCGCTGGGAGGCGAGGCTGCCGCAGCACAGCGGCGGGACGGACGGACGGACAGACAGACAGCACGGCTGTGCCCTGCCCATGCCAGCCCTGGCAGTGCCCGGCGGGGCCGGGGAGCCGCGATCGGGATCGGGGCTGCGGGCAGGTGAGTGCGGGGCACGGGAGCAGCCGGGGCTGTGCCGGGATCCGGCTGGGATCGGCACCCAGGGCACCTATTGCTCAATGTCCTGACACGCTGCCTGGGTTGTTTCCTTTTGCGTTTTTGTAAATGTATTTATTTTCACGCGGGCAGGTGAGTGCGGGACATGGGGAACAGCCGGGGCTGTGTCAGGATCCCGGCCAGGATCACTGCTGGAGCACCCACGGGCACCTATTGCTCAATGTCCTGTCACACTGTCTGGGTTGTTTCCTTTGGCGTTTTTGTAAATGTATTTTTTTTCACGCGGGCAGGTGAGTGCGGGACAGGGGAGCAGTGCCAGGATCCCGGCTGGGATCGATCTCTGCTGGAGCACCCACGGGCATCTATTGCTCAGTGTCCTGGCAGAGTGCTTGGGTTGTTTCCTCTCTCCTTTTTGTAAATGTATTTATTTTCACGCGGGCAGGTGAGTGTGGGACACAGGGGGCAGTGCCAGGATCCCGGCCGGGATCGGCATCCACGGGCACCTATTGCTCAATGTCCTGTCACACTGCTTGGGTTGTTTCCTCTCGCGTTTGGGTAAATGTATTTATTTTCATGCAGCCAGGTGAGTGTGGGGAACAGCCAGAGCTGTGCCGGGATCCCAGCTGGGATCAGCCCTCACGGGCACCTATTGCTCAATGTCCTGGCAGACTGCTCGGGTTGTTTCCTCTCGCGTTTTGGTAAATGTATTTATTTTCAAAGTTCACGCGGAGTTGTAAAGAGGCGTTTCTGACAGCGCTGTGGCTGGGCAGGAGGGCTGTGAGACAAACATAAACTTATTTAAGCAGCAGAGGGAAACTTCCACAACCGTTGAGAAAATAACTTATTCATTCTAGTAAATTGCATTTCCACTCGGCTTCGCTTTTTCTGTGGCAGGTTCTAATAGTCAGTTGTATTCCTAGGAAAGTTTTAATTAAACAGAGCGAAAGGCTGCTGAAAGAGCCACTTTTCCCCTGAAATCAAATGTGCTGGGCTATGTTTCATGGTGTTGTAAATGTTTCAGATGCATCACAGCCTAATATGTCGTTTTTTACAAAACCTGAAGTGTTTCTGTAGTGGGAGGTAGCATGGAATGTCAGGTTTTGGCAAGGCCAGCGGGGATGTTGTGTGTCCTGGGGGTTTCTGGTGTGGCGGCTGCACCCTTGGAGGCTTTGGAGAAGCTCCAGTGGGGGAAGGAGGGAGCTGCTGTGAGGGCCTTGGCTGGATCCCTGGTGTCCAGGGCTGATCTCTCATTAACCCTGTCCCTGCCTGCCCAGCTGGGTGGAAGCACCGCCGGTATCTCCGTGTGAGCAGCTGGTGTGAACTCCGTCATGCTGCTGCACCTGCGTGCCCTCCACGGTCAGGGGGGCATCCCTGGGGACACGCCATGCACATCCAGGCACCCTGGCCCTGCTGGAGAGCCTGCTGCTGCCCAAACCTGCGAGGCTGGGCTGGGAAGATGCAGCCCCTGGTGGCTCATCCATCCCCAGGGGGATCAGCAGGGCTGATGCTGCTCCTGCTAAAGGAGAGCGAATTCAGATGAAATTCTGATCCCACGGGTGCAGCTGCCAAGCCCCAACTGACTTTGATCTCTCCTCCCAGCTGGCACTTTGCAGGAAATATGTGGGTTTCTAGCAGGAGGATGTGCTGGGGGTGGCTTCCTCCTGTAGCTGCTGTTGTTCTGTACATGCTGTACCTCTGCTCCAAAATGTCACGCTGGATGTCTCACATAATGTCTTCACAATAAAAAAATTTTGGTTTTTCCAAGCTGCTGCCATTCCCTGGGGATGTTCTGACTAGGGTACTAGACCATAGTTGTCTATACAATTACTTTGTAAAGAGATTTTTGCGTTTAATCAGAGAGAAAATTACTTGAGCTGCCCTGCCAAGATCTCTGGGAACTTCTAGCAGTGAAATTAAATGTGCTATTGATGGAGGCACATGTTGTCACTGGCAAAATCCTCAATTTGCAACACATTGTCTGTAAGAGTGTGAAATTACTGAGGGGGCATCCTATACTTATGTGCTTCTTTTAATTGATGTTATGAATGTAGTTACTGCTCAGTCCATGCCACAGCTGAGGATACACAGGAATTGTAATTTGCTGAAATGATATCACCTTGGGGTGAGGGGTTTGGAGATTTAGTGACCGTGTTCTGCTTCTCTCTCCCAATTCTCGCAGCTATTTCAATGGAAGCAGCTGGAAAATCTGTATTTCCGTGAGAAGAAGTTTGCTGTGGAGGTGCACGATCCCCGCAGGTGAGGCTGAGCAGGTTCTGCCGTGGGGGTTCATCTTTGCCCACCATCATCACCTGTTGGTGGATGGGGTGGGTGGTGCCTCACAGCTGACCCCTGAGTTTCCTCTGGGCTTTGGGATTGATCCTGATCCAGTTTTTGGTGGGGCAGACTGGGGCTGTCACAGCTCTGGGTGTCCTCTCAGATTCCCTCTGTGTCCATTCAGGGAGTTCTTGGAGCAGGGGAAGGACTGTTTGTCATGGCAGCACTGGGTGATGGGATGAAGGAAATCTGAGTTTTTGCTTCCCTAAAATAAAGGCTGAGCCTCACCTGGTTAAGAGAGAGGCATTGTGGACTTTAAACCTCAAAGACCTGTCTTGAAATGGCATTTTTTTTCACCTCCTCAGGATTTCAGTGTCAAGAAGGACCTTTGGTCAGAGTGGGCTGGTGGTGCAGACCTGGTATGCAAACACTTCCCTGATCAAGTCCATCTGGGTGATGGCAATCAGTCAGCACCAGTTTTACTTGGACAGGAAGCAAAGCAAAGTAAGTTATGAGGCATTTTACTGCAAGCATGCGTTTCAACACCTTTCAGCATGTGTTTTTCCACGGGTGAACTACTCTCCAGAGAAAAAACTGCAGATTGTGTTTGTCAGCTTTCTGAGCAGTTTCTTAGTGCTGGTATTGGTATTCAGTCCATTTTAGCCTGCCTGCAGTTAAGGCCTGTGGAAGTGTAATCATGGAAGAAGGAATTCCCATGTCTGCTGGGTGTCTAATCTGCCTTTTCTTTTGCCTCCTTTCCTGTGTTTGTTTTGAAAGCTGCAGAGATTTTGAGCTGGGAGATGGTTCAGGTTTTTGGGGAGAGGGGAAGGGAATGCCAAGCAGACCTTAAATACCACAAGCACCTGTGTGATGCTGTTGCTTTAGCCCTTAATTTTGTGGGAGATGATGTGTGAAATGTCATCTTCTGTGATGTGTTCTGAAGTTAATTAGAGGTAACTCAATGAGGCTTTTGGGGTTTTTTTTTACTCCTTCAGGCAAAAATTCCATCAGCCAGAAGTTTGGATGATATCGCCATGGATCTGACAGAGATGGGAACTCCAAAAGTGTCAAAGCTGGTGACCTTGGAGGCCAAGAACCAGCTTATCATGGCCAGCAATGGCAGTTTGATCTCATCAGGTAATACTGCCCATAAATGTGAAGTAGCCAGGTTTAATGGGGCTTGTTTGTAAAAAGGGAAATGAGACTACCAGCCAGTTAAAATGGCCTTTACCTGGAAATCCTCTGATAGCAGAATGTGTTCTCCAGGCTCTCAGGACTCAGAGGTCAGTGAAGAACAAAAGAAGGAGAAAATTATGGAACTAAAGAAGAAAGAGAAGCTCCTTCAGGAGAAACTGCTTCAGAAGGTTGAGGAGCTGAAGAAAATCTGCCTGCGCGAGGCGGTGAGAGAGCTGCACCCCACCCTGGGCTGGGGCAGGTGGGAGCCCTTTCCTCCCCCTGGGCCTCACCTGGAGCCCCGTGTGTTGTTCCCCACCAGGAGCTGACAGGGAAGATGCCCAAGGAGTATCCCCTGGGGGCAGGGGAGGAGCCTCCCCAGGTGAGGAGGCGCGTGGGCACCGCGTTCAAGCTGGACGACAACCTGCTCCCCAGCGAGGAGGTGAGCGTGGCACCTTGTGTGCACACAGGGCTGGGCTGCCCACACCAGGGCCCAAAGCCCTTGCAGATCATCCAGCTCTTCCCTGGGGCTTTAAGGGGAGGCAGCTGGGGCAGTTGTTTGTGTGGAGTGGGAAATTTTGGTGGGTTCTGGCGTTTTTCAGCCACGCGTTGAACTGAGCAGGAAGTTGGCTGTTGCTAAAGGCCTGAAGTTCACCCAAGCTGAATCCCTGCATGAATTTTAATGGATGTTTTGCTGCTAATTAGAGAAGATCAGGTGCATAATGCCATTTGGCAGCCCGTGGCTTTTCTGGAGCGTTGATTTGTGTCATGTTGGGATGGTGTTTGAACCCAGAACATGGCAAGGGTGTGCTCTGTCCCCCTTGCAAAATCATCTGTGAGCATAGTTCTGTGACAGGTGACAGGAGGAGGAGTTTTATCTGTGGCTTAATGAAGGTTCCACCTGAGTAAAACCTCCCTGCATTGCTCAAGAGGCTAAAATGAACTTTGCTGGCAGGGACTGACTCGAGTGATAGGGTAATTCAGATGTTTGCAGTCTCTGGACACACTCCATTCCCTCTCATTCCTTGTGAGATTTGTTAACAAGCTGTATCAGCCAAATAAGTAGGTGTTGGGCACTTGGCATCTGTCTTTCACCAGAAACTCACTGCCCTGCCTCTCAGGGCTGGTGTGCTCCTTGTCTGCAGCAAAGTGATTTTGTGGACTGCTTAAATGCTATTAAACCAAAATCCTGCTGACCAGATTTAATAACCTGTTGCTTAGCACTTCTGCAGTGCCTTTCAT
Source organism: Melospiza melodia melodia (assembly GCF_035770615.1). Lineage (NCBI taxonomy): Eukaryota > Metazoa > Chordata > Aves > Passeriformes > Passerellidae > Melospiza > Melospiza melodia. Next base: position 26,658,510 of record NC_086203.1, on the reverse strand, counting down.
CTGAGCTTCTCAAAGTAGTTTACAAACAATTAATTAAAGCCTGAAACTCCCTCTTACGTAGGTATGGTGATACCAATTTCCATTTTTATATTCTCTGAAGTAGGGAGAGATTTTGAGTGATGTTTTCAGGGTTGGACTCATAGCAGGAGGTTTAGCAGCCTAAACCTGAATATAAGAGTATGTGTTATGTCACCTGGGCTTCAGAACTTTGGACCTTGCCCAAGAGATCTCAAAATTGTACTCTAGTCAGAAATAAGATCTCAGACTTTCATATGCTGTGATTGTCTTGTGTATGAACTTTGGTATTTCTGCATTTTGTGCTCAAAATTTCACTTAATCACCACAAAAATAGATCTTTATATTAATGGCTTTCATTGGTAATTTCTCTCTGGAGTACAAGCAAATAACCCCTTTCATGAATTTGCAGGATCCTACTTTGCAGGACTTGGAGAGCAATTTTATCATACACCAAAAGCTGGTGGAAGCTGCAAAGAAACTTGCCAGTGAGCCAGACCTCTGCAAAAACGTGAAGAAGAAAAGAAAGCAAGAGTATGCTGATGCTGTAAAAAAGCTGCAAGAGATAGAAAACTCCATAAATGAATACAGAATCAAGTGTGGCAAAAAACCAACCCAGAAATCAACTCTGGCTCTACCAGGTGAGAGAATTCCCCATGTTCTGATGCAAACAGGAGGGAAAAAGAGCAATTTGGCTTACTTAGAAACTTTGTGTACGTTTTTTCTTTATGGTTTTTATCTTCTCCAAGGCAGTTAAATAAGAAAAAGGAGATAAAACTGCTGCATCTGATACACCCAGTGTACTGGTGTAGGCTGGGGACAGAGTAGCCACAGCTTTAGGAGCAAGGCATGTTCCAGCAGCAGGTATGGGCTGAAGGTGCTGTGCACAGAAAGGCTCCAGCAGCACCTTGGGTGAAGCTTTTCTGATGCCCGAGTTCCTATTGTGATATGAGTGTAGTTGTCTGTCTGAGCTGCCACATGGAACATCTCTTCCATCCCTCCTGTGGTGCTGCAGTTCCAGCAGAACCAGAGCAGGCAGGGTTCTCTGCAGGGTGGAGGACATTGCTTCTTGATTCAAAATTCCTCCTTTCCCAGAAAACTTCAGGAGTTTATGAATGCAATAAGTAGCAAACAGATGTTTTTACTAAACCCAATTGCCACTGATGAGCACAGCAAAAGCAGATACTCCTGGCCCCTCCATTCTTAGTGTGTTTCTCCTAAGGGAAGTGAGATTCTTGCTGCTTTGTTGACAATGTGTGCAAACCTGTTGGTATCCAAGCCAGTTGAAGGAGTTTTGGATCCTTACCCCTGACACACCACAGCATCACTGGGCTATCCATCATCACAAATGATTATTCTGAAAGGCTGATGATCAGCATTTAATGTGGCCCAGCTTGTTCCTGATTGACAGAGGGGAGGGAGACATCTGTTTTTCCAGTCCCTTGCTCACCAGTGTGGATAGTGATTGTGGAAGGTCCTGTATTTCCTGGGCACCTGGTGTGTGGCAATGACCAGGAAGGCCGGTGAGCAGAGATCCATCCATCCATTGTTGTTGTTGGGTGCCACTGTTGTTGTTGGCAGTGTTTTTCTCTGTTGTCCAAGCCAGCAATAAGCACTGCATTCCCTTCCAGTGCCAGGCTCTCAGCCTGCAGTGTGTGTTTGTTTACCTGGAGCAGAGCTGTGCCCTGCTCAATAACTGATTTTGTGTGTAACCTTGTCACCGTCTCCAGCAGTGCTCTCGAGCTCCAGGTCTGGGTTTCAGGAGGCTGAGCAGTGATGAGTCACTCGAGTCTGTGAGTTCAGGGAATTACTTGTTGCAAGTAATATGTTAAACAATCCCACTGATTTATTGAACCAAACCATAGCTGTTTCCAGCCCCAAGGGATAGGAGGTGAAGGACATACTGGACTGCTTTCCGTGTTCCACTTTCTCTTCCCTTTCCTCCCTCTCTAGCCCAGAGTTTCTTCCTCCTTTGCAGGGAGTTTCACAGACCTGGGATTTCAATTCAGATATGTCACCATATCTGAGTATGTCAGCACTGCACACCCCCCTGAACCCCAGCCCTGTAGCTTTAAGCTGGCTTTTTGCTTTCCCTCAGCAGGCTTTGTTCCTCCCCACTCTGGGCTCAGTTCCACGTTTCACCACCCTGTGGTCAAACCCACGTTCATCAGCTCCCCTGGAGCTGTTTCCCAGTGTCAGGTTGCAAGCAGAGCTGCAGCCCATCCTCGGTGGTCTGACAAGTCCCCCCAGGGCAGGGGCCAGTGCTGGTTTTTGCTGTTTTTGAGCAGCTGCTCTCTTTGCTGCATTCTTGTAACCAGAGCTTTGCTGGCAGCAAGCTGTGGCAGCAGCAGCAGTGCACATTGCCCTGGGGGCACAGGCAGGTGTCGTGCACAAAGTGGCTGCCACTCTCGTATTTTATTGCTTCCTTTCTCCCATGCTTGAAGATTCATGGAGGTTTTTTACCCCACCAGTGCCATATTTTGCCAGGAACAGCCTAGGGCTTGAGCTGTCCATGGGTTAATTATCTCTAGTTCAGCCTCATTTCTCTGCTGCTGGTGGTCTGCCCCAAACGTGAGTGAGGATAGGCTGCTTCTCATTGTGTAGCATCAAGGTGAGACAGGTACTGTGAACTGCTATGAATAAACAACAAAATGTAAAAGAAAAAAAAAAATTAGTACGCCCATGGAACAGTTCCTGTTTTCTGTGTTGCTGGAATTTGCAATACCTTGATAGAAATCAGTGGAACTACTCTGGATTGATCTTTATTTTAATTGAAACAGGATCTGTGTGCTGATGAAACACTCAAAAGTGAGTGCCAAATTTTAAAAGGCTTTTTTGTACCTACCTGGTGGGGTTTCAGGTGTACCTAGAGGAGATTAGCTGCTAACAGCCAAGATCTGCATGTCTGTGTAGGCTCCTGACTCCTACTGAAGCACCAAAACACCCTGTGAGATCTGTTGGAAGTGGGGTGGAAAACACCTTTGTAAATCTTGGCCTGATTCCTGCTGCAGATTAAAAAAAGAAAAAAAAAATCTGCTTTGATAATTACCTGGGTCGCTTGCTGAACTGCAGTGAACACACAGAGTGGTGATGCAAAAAGGACTGTCTTTAGGCTAAAGAATAAGGATTGCAGTGTTACAAGTATCAGCTGGCTCTGAAACTCTAGAAAATAAACTGTATTAAGATATTTGTAAGTTGATGTTGGCTCTTCTGTGCTTAAAGTGTTTGTTTTTATTCACAGATGACATAATTCCATCCGAGAGCAGCTCCCTGTCAGACACAACCACCTATGATGATGGTATGATGCTTATCCTTTTTTTTTTTCCCCAATAAGTTTGTCCATTCAGAGATATTTCTTTGACTTAATGTCCTTTAGCATGTCCCATCCCTGGAAGTGTTCAAGGCCAGGCTGGACAGGGCTTTGAGCAAAGCATTTTAGAGGAAGATTTCCCTGGCCATGGCAGGGAGTTGGAATGAGATGAGCCTCAAGGTCCCTTCCAGTAAAAGTCATTATATTATTCTCTAATTTTGGTGGCTTTTGATGATGAATTGCTTTATAGCAGAGGAAAAAATAGCTACTCAGGAATGTCCTTCCTCCTAATGGGTTAGTTTCTGAAGGGTTCTGCTCTGTGAGCTGGCCTGAGTCATCTTCAGAGAAGGAAGTTGGTTTTAACATGACCAACCTGCAAGCTGAGGACACTGTGAGTGTCCAATCCGTTGTCCCTAGGGCCTGGCCTAGAACTGAAGGACTTACAAATTGGGAGAATTAGCCCAGCCCTTCTGCCCTCACAGCCACCATAAAACTCAGAGAAAGGTGCAACAGTCACAGATACTAACGCTCTATTTACGTTTATCTGCTCCCTGGTGAGCTTGCATCTTGCATGGGTTGGTGTTTGCTCAGCTTACTCATTTCACACACACACCCACAGACACACTCACACCCTGTTCCACAAGCTGGAAAGGACTTGGCCTGCCTCTCCCTTAAACTGGATAATCATCATTTGGGGACAAACATTATCTCAATTATTACTCACTTTTTGGTTTGGGCCTGATTCTGATCTCACTTTGTCCCAGATTTAGACTTGTACAAACCAGGTGGTGCCATAAAATGAATTTACACCTGATTCCTGCTTGTACAAGTAGAAGTGGAGCCAGGCTTGGGAAGGTGTTCTCTGTGATGCTGGTCCTGCATTTATATGTATTAGTTGGAGTTTCCTGTTGGCTCTGTCGGGACCTGGCTGTGCCCTAAGCAAAGTGAGAACAAGGATCAAACCAGCATCTTCCCAATTGCCTTCAGCCAAATGTGTCTGTCAGTTCCCTTTGCTCATTCAGTCGCTTTTGAAGTCAGTCTCTTTCAGGTTGTGTTTCAAAACTAATTCTTAAAATGTCGTTTTCAAGAGCTGGAAGGTGAGGGAGAGGAACTGGCCTTTGCAGAGGCTGAGCTTGTCTGCTTGGCTCTGGGAAGGATTGCTCTGCAAGCAGATGTTTTCCCCTTCTGTGATCTGGCACAGCCCCAAGCTGGGTGTAGTCCCAGTGCTGCTGGGATCTGTAGGAGCCTCCACAATGTCCTGTGTGTGTGGAGAGAGCTCAGTGCAAGCAGGAAATCTCTTCTGGACCCACAGCTCCTGCCATTGTCTCTGTACTGCAAAGTGCTTCTCCTTAGGGGCCACAGATTTGCACGCAGGGCAGAAATATCAGGGATTTTGCTCTAACAAAGTGCCTATTCCTTTCCAACAGTCAGTGAATCACTTCCTGCAGCAGCACAGAGACCCAGCTCTGCACAGCTTTCTCCAAGGCTTCCCCCACCAAAGTCCCTTGGCGTGGAGAGAATTCACCTCAGGAAGTCATCCATAAACGAGCAGCTCTTGGAAAGCAGACACTCCAGGTAGGCAAATCCCGCTGCTGCTGCACTCTGCACCTGCTGCCATGAGCTGCTCCTGTCCCTGCTGAGCATCCCAGCAGAGCCCACTGCTCCTTGCTCCTCTGGGATTACAGGGTTTGGGGATGGGAGCTGAATTTCCTGGCTGGGAACAAAAGTGTGTATGAGCAGTTGACACAGTATCTCACACCAAAGAGTACTGTAATTTTTGTGAAGAGGTTTGAGGTGGGTGAGAAATATAATACCAAGGGCTGCATTTAAGGAGTTCTCATGCTGTCATTCTTTGTGTCAGTTTCTGGGGTTTTTTCCGGTGTTCATTTAACAACTTGTCACTTTCCTGATGACTGTGCTTAGTGGATTCAGGCAGCACCAAACCCTACCCATCCTTCCTGATGGTATCAGTGTTTCAGCAGGTACGTTATCAGAACAGACATCATTCATGTGAGGCCTGATGGAGAATTCTCTGTTTACAAGCAGAGTTACTGGGATTCAGACAGCTTCCATCATTAGTGTCAGCTGTGTCTCCATCCCAAATCTATGGGATTTGAGCACTTTATGAGCTATAACAGCTCCCTGGAGCACATCAAGAGCAGTAGGTTTGCAGGTGATTGTGTGATCATGTCTGGTGCTAGCAGCTGTACCCAGTGTAGGGATTCTCACTGACCCTGAGATTTCTTGGACTCTCTTGGGTGAACAGGCTGTTAAAGACACACTTTAAAATGTTTTAGAGTTTTGAGCAATGCCATGTCTTGCTTTTTTCCCTCATCTGTCCCTCAAGACTAGCGGAACACTCCTGCATGAAGTTCAGAAGTCAAATTATAGCTATATGTACCCATGTGCTTCATTTGAAAGCCTGATTTGTTTGCTTCTCTGTTACCTGCTCTGTCTCTCCTCTATGGTTCTGTCCTTTGGCAGCAGCTTGTCCTGCTGCTGATCCTGTGAACACCTCCCTATTAACCACAGGAAGGGATTGATTTTTCCTTCCTGTTTACCAACTCTTTCTCACACATCCACTTACGTTTGTTCCACTGTCACTATAGGACACAAAAGAACATAAGCACACACACCACTGCTCTCAAGGTGAAGAAAAAGAGAAGTTTACTTTCTGACTCCAACACTTAGTTTTCCACAAGTGACAGCGAATTGGAGGTGACAGTGCCACCTCTCCAATGACGCTGGACAAACCAACAGTCCATCAAATTTCTCCTCTGTAAAAGAATGCAAAACAATGAGCTATTTACAGAAAGTGTGTCAGAAAGTTTGTTACAAGAACATAAACATCAGAAGGCTTAGAAAATCTTAAAAAAAAACAGGGCGACATTCCACCCTTCCTTTTGCTTCTCTGAGACTTCAGGTGCCCGTAAGTGGGTGTGCTGTGACTTGTGGGGAGATGTTTGACCCCAGTGTGTGTGTCCCCTTTGCTGCAGGGACACGCTCTCGACGCACAGCAGCCCGTTCCGTGCGCTGGAGCGGCCGGCGCCGCCGCAGGGAGGCAGGAGCATGCCCACCACCCCCGTGCTCACCCGAAACGCGTACAGCAGCAGCCACCTGCAGTAAGAGACCCCTGATTTGGGTGCCACACCTGGCTGGGGAGGCACGGGAGTGAAAGCAAACGGTGTTAAGAGGGCAGAGGGTTGATGGCTGGGCGGTTTTGCCACGGCGGGGTATCAGTGTTTCAGCAGGTGCAGTGTCAGGGCTGACGTAATTCATGTGAGGCCTGATGGAGAGTTCTCTGTTTACAAGCTGAGTTACTGGCATTCAGACAGCTCCCTCATCATTAGTGTCAGCTGTGTGTCCATCCCAAATTTATGGGATTTGAGCACTTTATGAGCTAGAACAGCTCCCTGGAGTACATCAAGAGCAGTAGGTTTGCAGGTGATTGTGTGATCATGTTATGTGTGATCATGTCAGATCTGGTGCTAGCAGCTGTACCCAGTGTAAGGATTCCCACTGCTTTCAGAATGTTAGAGATATGACTGTGGGAAGCCAATCCACAGTGGAGAAGGAGAGATGCTGAGAATCTTAAATAGTTAGCTCAGGGTTTGTTTGGTGGGGTAATGCAGCCTTGCAGAGACAGATCAAAAGGAAACCCATCTTCCCATGTTCTGGTCCGAGCTCATTACCTGTGTAGGCTTTTCCTTCTAGAAAGGAATGGAGATGGAGAGTTCAGATGTTTACATGATGTTTACTGATGGAGAGTTCTCTGTTTGCAAGCAGAGTTTCTGGGATTCAGACAGCTCCCATCATCAGTGTTGGCTGTGTGTATCCATGGCATTTGGACACTTCATGAGCTAGAACAGCTCCATGGAGCACATCAACTGCAGTAGATTGCAGGTGATTGAGGGAGCCCTCCTGTAAATCATTACCAAATGTGTGTTTGTGACCTTAGCTCAGTGTGTCCCTGTCACAGATTAACCTTGCTCAGCCTGACAGATTATTATAAGGCAGATCTCCTGCTGTTGCAGCCAATACAAAATTCAGCCAAACCGATGCCTGTGCGTTGCAAATACTCTGTGTGGAAACATAAGGCTGGATTTGTGCTGTGCTTGGGCTGGGGAGGCAGCTGACCTGTCCTTGCATGCTCTGTGTGTTTATTTGTGTGAGACTTGCCTTTAACCAGCCAACATCTGCGTTGCTGTAGGCCAGATGTTTCCCCACGCCACTGCCGGCAGCGCAGCGGGAGCCTGGAGTCCCAGACCCACCTGCTGTCCGAGGCTCCTGCTGACAAGCCAGCCTTCTCCCTCTGCAAGTCGCAGCGGAGCAGCAGCACCGAGATCCTGGACGACGGATCGTCCTACACCAGCCAGTCCAGTGCGGAGTATTACTGCGTGACACCCACTCCCAACCCCTATTACACCACCCAGACCCTCGACAACAGGACCAGGGGCCGGAGGCGCTCCAAGAAACACAACATTTCCGCCGCGAGTTCGGGGAGCATGCCGAACCTGGCGCACAAGGACGCCCGCAGCGCCGTCTTCCACAAAAACCAGGAGCAGCCTTCCTCTAATTACTACATTCCTGGCTACTCCCCTTACACTGAGCCTGACGTTTATTACAACGGGGGGTACGTTTATGAGAGCGACACGGAGGGGCAGTACAGCGTGAACCCTTCGTACCGCTCCTCCGCGCACTACGGCTACGAGCGGTACCGGGAATTCCGCTCCTACCACGAGGACGAGGTGGACAGAGTCCCACACAACCCCTACGCCACCCTCAGGCTCCCCAGGAAGCAGGTGGCTAAAACGGAGCACATAACCAAAAACATTCACAAGGCCTTAGTAGCAGAGCATCTCCGGGGCTGGTACCAGCGCGCCTCCAGCCAGAAGGAGCAGGGTCACGGCCTGCAGGCGGGCTTTGAGTCTGACCGAGGATCTCAGAGGAGTTTGGGCTTTGCTGCTCTGCAGACGCCGTGCTCGCCCAGCAGTCGGGTGTCGTCTTTCTCTTCGGGTAATGTCTGATTTCATCTGTGCCCAGTGCTGTCAGCTCTGCCCCCCTGTCACTGCCTCAGTGGAGTCAGCAGAGCTCTGTCCTGAAAGGTGGATGAGGAGCCAAGTAGGATCTTGTTCTGTTCTTGGAAGGAAAGTCATGCTTGTTATGTTCTCCTAAGGGTAAATCAGCCTTTTGCTCTTTGTGCAAGCACGGTAACCCAGAGAAGGACAAAGAGCATTTGAGTTTCAGACAGGTATTTTTAGCAACTAGAAGCAGTGTACAAAGCTTCATGCCATGTAAATGCAGTGGCTGTGATGGCTTCCAAAATAAACCCCAGTGAGCATCACTGAATGTGTCAGCAAGCACTTTAAGAGCTCCAGAATACCACCTTTACAGGTCTTGTAAATCATATTTTGTGTTTGCATTGTTTGCCTGTGTCCTGCAAAACCCCATAGAGATTGCTGATGAGAATTGTCTTGTTTGCCTCAGCTGATTTAGCTGAAGGAAGGTGTAATTTGTTCTAAGAAAGGTATAATTTGTTGTAATCCTTTTTTTTTTAATTCCAGCATCTTCTACAAACACTGCTGGGAACTGGAGAACCCCCCTTGCACTGGGACTTTCAGACTACGACACGTTGTCTCATTCCTCCTACGCCAGCTGTTACGGGAATGTTTATGGCAACCTTCCTTTGCAGAGCAGGTGAGTGGAATACGTGAAGATTTTCCTACCCTTCCTCCTGCATGTCACTGGCTCTTAAATCTGAGCAAATCAGCTTGATTTCAAAGAGCCAGGATGAAGGGTATTTAGAAAATTGGTGCTGTGAGGGCAGTTTTCTGTTTGGATGTGTCCCCCCCCCCACTGCAGAGCACTTGGCTGTGAGGACAGAAAGCTCCTGCCCTGGGGAATGGCTCTGCCCCCACAAATGCCATCACATTGAAATGCACTTATGCTCAGTGTAATAAGTACCCCACGTGTGCCTCCTGCTTTGTGGGTTGCAGTTTGTGCTTGCTGCCAGACCGACTTGTGTGAAAATACGGAATTTTTAATTCTGTTTGTTTTAAAATAAATGAAAGTGTAAGGGAATACATAAAAGCTGCTGCTAGATCCTTTTTTTTCCTAAGCTAAGTGCTATGGGCTGTTTTACTGAAGTGATTTAAAATATCTATGGCAACAGTGTTTAAAAATACTGTTTCTACTAATTTTTTGATTTCTCATAATTGAGCTTCGAAAATTCTGCTTGTATTAGCAGCTTTATCTAAATGAGGTTCATTAGCTATTAATTTTCCACATTCTTAATCACTTGTCTGATTGTTCGTCTGCTTTATTTTCTACTTTAATGTGATCATGGCAAACAAGCAATCAGTACACCCAACAGCCTTGACAGAGCTCAAGGCCAGGTTGGATGGGGCTTGGAGCAATGCGGTGTAGTGGAAGGTGTCCCTGCCCAGGGCAGGGATGTTGGAACAAGGTGAGCTGTAAAATCCCTCCAAGCCAAACCAGTCTGTGATACTATGACAGTTTGGAGCAGCTGGGATTGCTTTGCACGCAACTTTAATGATTACAGCACGAAAATTGGGTTTGTGCTTGGAGGCAAACTCCAAATAACCAGCATCACTCTGAGCCCAAGGGAGGTGCACGGGCAGGGCCCTCAGCTGACGCCGGTGCCATGTCTGTGTTGCAGGACCTACGTGGAGCCGAGCCAGCTGGGAGGGGACGAGGAGGATGGCCTGGAAGCAGAGCTGCCCAGCAGCGAGCAGAGGCTGTTCTGGCACGAGGACTCCAAGCCTGGGACGCTGGTGTAGCCCCCGTGCAGCCCCTCACTCCCTCCCTCCCTCCCTCCTACCCCTGCGTGCCTTGCACAGAACGCCGCACCCGGCCTCGGGCGGAACTTGGCAAAAGGAGCAAAAAGAGGAAGCAGAGGCTGTTTGTCCTGCTGGGAAAGGTGGAATTCAGCGTTCAGAGGGACTGTAGCAAACTGACAAAGTCTTACCACGAATGGCGTCTCTTTGTGAATCCGTACAGCCCAGGGCAAGCCACAGTTCATCTTCGAGCAGCTGCAGCACTTGGTTGAAGTATTTATATTTAGCAAGCACTTTTTGGGAAGATTGGAAGGTGTTGAAGGCAAACCTCAGAGAAAAAAAAAAATGTGAAAAGGAGACTCTTATGGAAAAACCAGGAATTATAAGAGCACAAGTCTGATGTCTGGAAGAAGAAGAAAAAATGAAAATTTATTCTGCCATGGCTTATGAGGACCTGGAAGAGGTTTCATAGGCTTATGAAGGATAGATCTGTGTGTGTGAGTGAGGGTGACTGAATCAGTATTGGAACATTACTTGAAGGAAGGCTGGAGTTTTTGTATTTTGGAGGTTTGAATGAGTCTGTCTAGTTTTTGGGGTGTCGTTAAGAGTGTTTGTTAGCACCACAAGCAAGTTCTGGAAAGAAAAAAAAAATGTGCTGATGCATACATCGTGTAAAACTAATAGCTAGTTGTGGATTTGGAAACAGAAGCAGTCAACTTTGAATTCTCTTTTCCATGATAAAACATAATTAATTATGGCCCATTTAATGACCTTTCCATGGTACAGCCTCACTGTGTGGAGGAGTAGGCAAATTTTCACTGTGGCTGCACGGTGACCCCTGTTCAGCGGTGACAGTGACAGGTTGCTGTGCCACAGCGGGTCAAGGATCCACAGTGGGGAGCCCCCAGGGACAATTTGGTAGCAGTGGCCAGTGTTCTAAGGTGGATGCAAACACAAACAGCCAAGTGGGTGCCTTAAAATGAGGGGCATTAGGATTGTACCAGGAGTCACCTGAACTGCCAGGTGCGTTGCAGAGTCAGAGTGGCAGAACAGCCTTTTCACAGAACCATTTGTGTAGGGAAAAAAACACATGGCTGCAGTCTGGATTTAAGAGGGATAAACCTACCTCAGGTCATCCATCTGCAGGAGCAAACTGGCACGGGGTTATCCTGCCTGGTTCCTGATGACTCGTCTGCATATGGTAAAATCTCTCTCGTTTCTCAGCTGTACTGTGCTTCAGGATTCCAGAAATGGTGCTCTTTTGTTCTTTTATACAGAAGATTAGTTACTCCTTGTTCATATTGTGAATAGAAAGGTTTCTGATAAACTTTTTTGACATTTTTTACCAGTATTCCAGAGCATGTAATATATACAGAAGGACACACTTGTTAAGCTGGTACTTAGTTGTTTGTATTATTAGAGTCGCAATTTGAAATTAAACGAACAAAAACAAAATAAAAAATAACTTATTTCCTTGGTTTTGCATATTTGTATAGCCTTCTAGAAATGCGAGAGCTCTTTTTGCTTATTCTTTTACTACTCCTGAATTTTTTAGACCTATTATTTTGTATAGGTCAATAAACTGAAAAGTGTGCTACCAAAACCACTTCAGCATTCCTCCTGTTTCTCCTTGAGTACTTGGGAATGTGCAGTGTGTGATATTGCAGGGCTTTGAAGTAAATCATTGTGGTCTGATTTCTTTTGGCCTGTGGTGTTGGCTGGGCTGCAGAGGGTCAGTGGTCTCATCTGAAGGAAGGTTGGCCCTAGGCAGGTCAGAGATCCCAAAACATCAGAATATCAGGTCAGAATTTCTGCTTCTCCATCAGCTGTACTGAGGGAGCCAAGCTGGGCTCTCTCACCGTCCCTCCAGTGATACAGACACAGAGGTGTCCTTGTGTTGTTGAAAATGCTTCTTGCTCATCTCTCCTTGCACTTAGGAATTGTCACAGCCTTTCCCATTTGGAACGTGGCTTTTAGGGTTTGTGTTGCTCACCTGCTGGGTCCTGTTTGGAGTTTGTGCCCCCTGAGACACCCCCTGTCTGTAAGAGTGACTTGGGTTTCAGATGTACAGCTGCTTCTGCAGCCTGGGCATCCAGTAGCTGAGGTTATTCAGTTTTACTCTCCTCTCTTCTGAGCCGTCATCCCCTACTTTTTGATGTGTCCATAAATTTCACAACCACCACTGAATTTCATTCTTTTTTCCAGGTTGCTGGTGAAAATAGGTGTTTAAAAAAAACCTGCATGTGTGCCCATTAAAATTACCCCCATGGCACTGTACTTCTGCATTTCTCCAAGCAGCATTTGAGGTTTGTCTGCTGGCAAGTTCTTCATGCCCTGACTGCTCCCTGCTGCTACAAACCACCAGTGCTTGGAGCAGGAAGCTGAGTGGTCCCAAGTCTCCAGTTCCTTACCCAGAGCTCATGGAATCAGCACTATCAAAGCTTTTCCTGCAAAAAGGAAATGAGATTTGTAACAAGGCTTGTTCCCCGTTTAAAGCTTTGTTTGCAATCCTTTGTTTTAATGCTGCACCCACAGAGTTCTCTGTTGGCTTTTCTGACAGCATTCAGGATTCAGCTCAGCCCAACACATCCGTGTTGGCACAGCCCTGGCACTCAGCCTGGCTTGCTGGGACAGCACCAGGGTGGTTTTGGGTGCAGTTGTTGAGAAAATGGGGATTTGAGGTGGGTTTGGGTTGAGGTCAGAGCCTGGTTGCAGTTTCCAGTTAGCAAGAGCCGAGCAGAGGAGCTGGAAATGGAACAGGGGTGGTGGAGCTGTGGCTCTCAAGCCCCTCTCGTCATTCCCCACATGCCTGGCTCTTCAAGGGTTTTGTTTTTAGGAACTTCTATGAAGGGTGAAAATACAAAGTGAAGAAGGAGGCCCAGAAGAAGAGAATTAGAATATCCAGCTTTTCTCAGGTGTTGCTCAGGGTCAGTTTTGGGTGGCACAGGGAGGGAAAGGGAGACCACGATGTCTCTGTGGCATCTCCTGCCTGTCAGGGGAGCTGCTGCTGCACCCAGTTGTTCCCCAGGACCTTTAACTTTGCCTTTTGCAGATTCCCAGCTTGCTTTGTTGCATTTCTGGAGTGATCTTTTGATGCAGATGTACAACTGTTCACAGAAACAACTGCAGCTGAGGAGGTCATAAAGACATACTTGTAATCATGATCCTATTTGTTCACAGCTGAAAGACAAATTGCCTGTGCTTTGTTTGAATTCCTATCTCATCTCTGTGTAGCTGTTTAACCACAGCCTGCCTCTCCAGGATAACTGAGGACATCTAGTGCCTGACAGCAGAGTTGGAGAGAGGAGCAGTCCTGCCTCTTGTGCTCCTCTAGAATCCTCCCTCACCCTTCCAGTATGAAGAAATATCTGGAAATTGTTATTTGGTAATATCAGAACAAAGCCAAGAGGTGAACAAGGTAAAACACCAAACCACAGGGTTTGATTTTACAAACATCTTTCTCTTCAGAAGGTAGATGCTGCTGATGGGAGTGTGGAGGGGAAATAAAACCCCACTTAAATCTGTGTGTAGTGGAGTGGTTTGGAGTGCTTTGAGTTAAAAAGAAGACCCAGTCCTTGCCAGGAATCCTTAAAAAGGAATTTGGGCACTGAGCTAAAACAAGCCATGCCTGATATTTTTAATTACTGTCTGCTTCTTCTCTGCTGTTTTGAACAAAACCACTGAGATAAGGGAGGACAAGCACTGATGGGAGTTACCAGAGCCCTGTGGGAGGCTGGTGCTGGACGTTCCTCCAGTGCAGGGACCAGGAGGGATGGGGCTGAGCCAGGAGCCCCTTCTCCAACACAGGAAAGTCTTTTAACACCACTAATCTTTAAAATTCACCTGGTGAAACTTTCTGGCCAAGGTGGCTCAGTCTGTGACTCTTGCAGGTTTCTGCTGACTTCTCCTTTATCATCTTGGACTTGCTCAGCTGAAGAGTGAAGAATGCAGCAGCAATGTTTGTAACTCCTGGGTGGGTGAGAGGCCTCCACCATGACCCAGCCCGTCCCGAAACGTGTTTAGGAAATCCTGTAAACAGTGAAGGTTTGCTCCATCTTCTGGGCTTTGGGATCATTGCAGGAGAGCTCTTGAGCCTGGGGAGAAGTTCCCAGTGCTTGCCTGGCACTGTCTGGATATGTTCACACTACTCCTAGCAAAGTTTCTGCATTCTACACTGCTCTTCCATCTCCTTTGTACTTTTCTGTCATATTTAATACATTTTTAAGGTTTAAAACTGACAATGTCAGCTACAGTAGGGACTCACCTGTCACAGACATCTTTTCATGAAAATCCTTTCAGTAGGATTTTTCCGGCTGAGAAGCTTCAGCAACAAAATGCAAACAATGGTTATCTGCTGCTGTGGAATGCAACAGGTGCATCTGTGATTGGCCCAGCTTAGATGTTTACAATCAATGGCCAACCACAGCCCAGTTAGCTTGGACTCTCTGTCCGAGACACAAACCTTTATTATTTATTCTTTCCTATTCTTAGCTTAGCTAGCTTTCTGAGATGAAACTTTTCCTTCTATTCTTTTTAGTATAGTTTTAATGTAATATATTATGTAATAAAATAATAAATCAAGCCTTCTGAAATAGGGAATCAGATCTCCATCTCTTCCCTCATCCTGAAAACCCCTGTGACCACTGTCACACTCACCTACTGAGTAGTGAAATCTCTCTCAGTGAAATCTCTCCCAGGGCAGGATTTACCATCAAAGTTTTTTACCCTGTGCTCTGCTGGAGCACATGAAGTCTGAGGTGACATTTCCTGCTTGGAAAAGGGGCAGTGTGAGTTGTGATCAGTGCTGGTGGCCCAGGGGGACACACGGCACCAAGGTCAGGGTTCCAATGACACAGAAGCAAGACTCCTGACAAGCAGCAGCTCCTTGCCATCCATCCACCTTGGTTATCCCTGCCTGTCCCCTGTGATGAAGGGCACCACCATAAATCCTTCAGCAGGTGCTTGGCTGCAGAGGAGGGATGTGCTCTGCCTCCCTGGGCACCTCCTGCCCTGTTCAGCACAGCAGGGAGGAGTCTCAGCTTCTCTTTCATCATTAGAGTGCCACCAAAGAGCTGCAGATGGAGTTTGCAGCCAGCCAGGGAGTAACTCTAGAAGAAATCCTTGCACCTGCTGCAGCCTGAGGTTAGGGCAGGACGTGCCCCATGCGTGCAGGACGAGGTGCCCACGTGGCCTTTGCAGCATCCCTGCCTGTGGGCACGTTTTGGTGGCAGGAGGACACGAGGTGTGGGGCTGTGATAGGTTTGGATGCTGTAAAAGAAAGATGCACCCTATTTCAGAGTGAAGGGTGACATTGTTTCCTAGGATGATTGGTGGTCACAAGGGTTGCAGGATGAAGAGAGATGAGAATGTTGACCTCATGTTCAGAAGGCTTGATTTATTATTTTATGATATATATACTACATTATAACTATACTAAAAGAAATCGAAGGAAAAGTTCTCAGAAGGCTAGCTAAGCTAAGAATAGAAAAGAATGAAAAACAAAGGAGCTCTCTCCAACTCTGTCCCAGAGAGAGCTCGGTCTTTGATTGGCCATTAATTCATTAATTACACACATCCAACATGGGCCAATCACAGGTGCACCTATTGCATTTCACAGCAGCAGATAACCATTGTTTACATTCTTTTTCTGAAGCCTCAGCTTCCCAGAAAGGAAAATCCTAAAGAAAATATTTTTATGAAAAGGTGTCTGTAACAGATGACTCTGTTTCTCATCTGATCTGCTTATGCTGAATTCAGTGTTTCATAGAAATGTGGAGGTGATTGCTCCTTGCAAAGGTTTTGTTGTTGCTTGTGAAGAATCCTTGACATTGTATTATTGCAGTTCTGATTTAATAGTGCTGCCAGGCAACATTGAGAGTGAAAATAGAGATTTGGCCTAAAAGAGAGGGTATATTTTAACATTTAATTCTAGCCACTGCTTTTAGCATGAGGCTTTTGTCATTCCTAGGTTTTGGTTTTTTGTGGTTTTTTTTTTCCCTGCAAACCCAGAGCGCAGATAAATTGTGAGAATAAAGGTAGAGTTAGCAGTAAAAAATTGCTGAATTGCACATGCTGTCACAGACAGGTTCTCACACACTTCTCAGGGAGATTAATGTCTTGTCTCAAGGTCTGAGCTCGCGTTTCTGATGCCAGTGTTGAATCTCTGAGCCTGTTTTGCACAAAGATTTGGAATGGCAAGCCCTGTGTTAATAGCAGTAAACATTTGGGTGAATGCCCTGTGCAGTGCCCGTGGGCAGTGTGAGGTTCAGCACCGTGTGTGCCTCGTGCCCAGCCCAGCTGTGCCCATCACACAGGGGCCAGTGCTGCCCCAGGCACTCCCTGTGCAGGGCTCAGTGTCCCCATAACAGCCTCAGCTCTGTCCCAAAGCAGGCAAAGCCACTCTGGGGCAGCTCAGGGCACCTTCTGGGTTTGCCCATGGGTGAGAAGCCCCAGGTAGAGCCATAGCTCAGTCCCTGAAGTCGTGGTCAGGTAACAAACACCATGAATTGCCTGCTCCCCATAAAATAACAAAATTACTCATGGTCTCTCACAGACCTGGTTTTATTCACCACAGGCTGGTTTTCTCCTCCTTTTGGCAGCTGGTAGCACTGTGCTTTGGGAAGAGGAGGTAACAAACCACTATCCAGGGATGAAAACATTCAGGTATTTACAAGAGCTTCACCAAGGTCACATAAATAACAAGCTGGGAAAGGAAAACAGCAAGTGAGCAGAAACCAGTGCTCAGTGTTTCAGCATTTTGCCCATGTTTGTGCTGTGAGTGATATCTGGGAGCAGAAACTCCCTCCTGTAGCCACAGAACTGCTCTGTGTAACAGGACATGGTGCAGAGCAGCCCCCCTGGCTGTACTCCAGCCTCTTCAGACTGTGGTCAGTAAAAAATGCTGGGAGATGGCAGGGGAGGTGTGGTGCTGTTCAGTGGCAAGCAAGCACAGAAAGTCAGTCTTTGGGGGTCAGATTTGGAACAGGTTTTGGCTCTGAATGGGGCAAAGGTTTGTCCTGGGTCAGCCCAGACTGCCAGGAGCAGCTCAGTTGCCTTTTGTGTCATCTCCAGACCCCCACCAGCAAAATCTCAGGGTCAACAGTCATATGTGGGGCTGTCTGCTACCCCAAAACCATGGGGATTTTGATATTTTTTAATGGCTTTAAAGAGTTGAAATTATTTAGAAATCCATTTGCTGATTATTTAACCCTTTTTGATACAAACCTAGGCATACACGTGTGACTTACCAATGCATTTCCCTACAGGATTGCTTTGGGCAGGCCACTGTGGGTGGTCAGTGCCCTGTCCCAGGCTGAAATGTTCTGTCCTTGATTTCTGTCATGACCAAAGCCTTCTCCACACTCCCCTTTTCTCCCTACACTTGTTGATGTTTTCTTTTGCTGTAATCAAGAAGGTGGATGATGACAGAGGTTGTTTCCTACTGCACAGGTACTGTAGCTGCTCTCAGATTTCTCTAAAAATGGAAACTCAAATAAATAAATAAATTACCAAGCTCTTTTTTTTGGGGGGGAGGAGGCAAATTAGAAGCATCCAGGTCCCACTGAAACAGGAGATGCAGCTCTGCTTGTTTCTCTAGAGGCAGAGGAAATCACAAGGCACCCACACAGTGATGATGGGAGGGATCATGGGAGATGATGAGGGGTCTCAGCACAGTGACACGGGGTTGGCTGAGCTGGGGCAGCAGTGGAGGGCTCAGATCCCCATCCCTCTGCCCCCTCCTGCCCTGACCCAGCCTGCTGTGCCTGCTGCTTCTCACAGGGTTTGCCTTTGCAGCTCCCTGTCGAACAACTTGGGCAAATACCTCCAAAGTCAGGGGTCCTTACGCTATTTAAGCCACAAACTTAATCTGATATATTTATATCTGGAAGAGTTTGGAGGTGTGGTGGGTGATTTTTTTTCCCACAGGGTGTCTCTCTATGACTGCTCCCATTGCTCAGTGGTTGTTATTGTTCAGACCCCATCATCTGACCCTTCATAATCCCTGTATTGGGTTACACTGCGTTGCTGGGCATGCTTGCTGTATGCTACTGATTGTCAATTTTAGACTCTCCCATCAGCCTAAGAGTTTATCAAAGGTATTGCAAGGTTATGTTACATGGGCACATTCCTGACTCCTTCCAGGGGCACTTGGAAATGCCATGGATTGGCAATAGAGGGGAGTGAATGTGGGGGGATTTATAACAAAAAAAAAATGAAAGCCAACATTATAGAAATTGCTCTCCAATATTTGGCCACAGCATGTGGCAAGCATCAATTACCTTAAAAATAGAACAGTTTTAGGCACTTGAAACATGGGCTGCCTCCTCTCAAGGGGTGACACAGCAATCAGGCCTTGCTGATATTCAAGATAAGAACTTAACAACTTTTTGGCTCTCATGAGGGATAGGTTGAAATTTTTGAAGTGAATGTTTAAATGAGGGAAAAAAATCAATGATGTGAAGCAATCCTGCAGCAGAGGCTGCTGGTTTCATTCCAGAGTTCATCCATATGTGAGTACTGCCTTACAAACGGTGAGCAGGGAGGAAGAATGGCTCATTACCCAGGGCAGACCTCATCCTTTGTCTGAAGTGCTTTTGTTTAATGCTTGTTGGGTACCTGCTTAGTGTGAGTTTTGAGCTGCTATTACCTGTAGGAATTGCTCTGCGATTGTTGCACAATCACAAGTGGTTTTCAAACACCTGATAGAGTTCTCAGCACCCCTGTTTTCCTTCTCTTGTCTTCTGCTGGGGCTTTGAGTGCAGCTCTGGCTCAGCACAGTTCTGCCCTCTGGTAGCAGTGCAGCAGTTTGTTAGTCCAGGGATTCCTGAACAAGTGTCAAATTGGTGTGGAAATAGCAAGTGTCACCAGTGGAAGTGGCTTTCCTGTCTTAATGAAGGTTGAGAAATGTGTGATTGGAAAGCTCCGAGGGGAGCACCAACAAATGTTTTTGGGAAGGAGATGGGAGTTTAGACTTGGAAAAGTGTTTTAGACCCACTGTGAGCGTGTCCTCACCTCCAGGGTGTTGTTTGTTGCTCTAATGTGCTGTTACCAGAACACCAAAACACTAAGCAGTGTGTTAAGAAAGGAAGTACATCCTGGAAACATAATTTATGGAGGAGAGACCTAAAGTAGGCAAAATATGATACCCACCTTGGAAATCTGTAGGATTAGCACCCATGTCACCAGGAGAGGTGTCACCAGGCAGCCCCTTGCTCTGCATCTGATGGGGAAGGCATCATTCCCAGTCTAGAGTTTCCTAATGGTGGTATTGACAAGTGATATATTTCTGCTTAAGAGAAAAAGTGGTTTTCAAACACCTGATAGTGTTCTCAGTACCCCTGTTTTCCTTCTCAGGAGGAATTCATGGGTTTGACCCTGCTTAACTTGGATGATCTGATAAGACCATGGCCCAAGATGGCCTGGCTGAAGATCATGGAAACCCAAGCAGGTGGCATGGGGCTTTATTTACAGGCAAGAAATCAGCAAGTGAGCAGCAAGCACTGAACAGACACCTTCTGGGGCCCAAACTGCACGGTTTGGGAGAGCAGCATGCAGGCTGCTGAGGAGCACTGATTTATTTGAGAACGCCAGGAAACCATTTATGGGTTCTACTATGGGCAGCAATCACTGGGGGTTAGATCTGCTGGAGCAGATAGATTGATGTGTGGGTCTGTTGTTGTGCTTGCCACTGCATAAAATAAAACATGGATAAGGACATCCCTGAAATACTAAAGGGGCAAATGGAGCCATTGCATTCTTGGCTTGTTTAAGTGAGAAACATTTATTATCTTTTCCTTTGCCACTTACGCCGTTCCTAAATTTTTGCCCTCTTCCCTGCTGTGTAACAGCATGAATCAAATGAGGACCTTTGGATAATGGACTTTTAATAGAGGTGAAGAGGGCTTAGAGCTCCATGTTTCATGTTACAAAACACAGCACAGAGACACCATCATCATGCAGAGCCTATTTTGCTGCTGGCAGACTCCAGCAGAGCATGGCTGAGACTGTGATGAGAAATATGGTTTAAAAATTGGCAGGGCATGGTTTCAGAGCCTCTCCCCCATGGTTTTGCTCCTGTGGAAGCTGCATTTGCAAGGTGAGGATTTGATTTGATACCCCTGCAAATAAAATCTGAAATTATAAGAAATCTTCCTAATCCAATGAATGGCCCAAACTGTGAGTAGCAAAATGAGCCACCCTTGCTACTCTACTCTTACAAAAAAACCATGCACATGGTGATGCTGGAGGTTTGCTGTGGGAATTTAGCAGTCTATAAAGTATTCTGAAGAAAAAAGGAGGCACTTGGATGAAATGGACACCTAAGAAAAAAAGGATTTTAGGGTGCTACATCAGGTCTACAAATATAACAGTAAATCTTTGTGGCTGCATATTAATTCTGAAAAAAAAAAAAAAAAAAAAAAGGTAAAAAGTAGGAGAAGGATGATCTGGAGATGAGCTGTCAGCCAAGAAGAGTTGATGTTATGGACACAGAAACCTTGCTGATTCTTCCCAGAGGCCAGATTTCACCTGCACATCTCACAGGTGCCGCTGATGTCCCTTCATCCTGCTCTGGTGATTCCGCCCTGAGCAGTGCAGTGTCCCAGGAATCCTCTGGAACATGTCTGTCTCCTGCCTCCCTCCGTGGGGGACACACCAGCTGCACTGAAATGTCAGAAGGGTTTGCACAGCTGACAGGTTGCTGAAAATGGAGCGTCGCTATAAATTCTCTTCATCCAGCCAAGCGCAGCTTAATATAGACTCAGCTGCACGGGCTGTGTCCCACACTGAGCCCAGGAGCTGCCACAGCTCAGGACCAAAACATGAACCGCTCATTTTAACCAGATAACTACTGCCAGTGAGGGGGGAAAAAAAGGAAATCCTTTGAAATTTATCTTTCTCTTTAGGTTTAAAAAGTGTTAGAGGAAGGAGGGGAGAATGAACATGTCTGAACTTGGCCAGAACTCCGACGAAGACGTGTGTCCCGAGGACATTGATGAAGATGAAATCCTGGCTAACCTGTCCCCTGAGGAGCTGAAGGAGCTGCAGAGTGAGATGGAAGTCATGGCCCCAGACCCTGAAATCCCGACTGGAATGATACAGAGGGATCAGACGGAGAAACCCCCCACGGGCAGCTTCGACCACAGGTCCCTGGTGGATTACCTGTACTGGCAGAAGGCATCCAGACGCATGCTCGAGGATGAGAGAGTTCCTGTCACCCTCCTGCCCTCTGAGGTAACAAGCAGAAATCACAAATATTTATTATGCATCAGCAGTGGGATCTGTTTTGTAGCTTTAATACCTTAACCTGCCTCTGCTTCTGTCCCTTACATAAGGCAGAGTACAAACGAATGTAGATTAATCCTAAAAGCCTCATCAGTGATAGAATCCAGCTTGGACTGATGTCAGGGTTAGTAATTTTTTAATTGCTTTTCCCAAATATTTACTTAAGCTTTTTAACAGAAAAAAAAAATCCTAATTCTGATTAGGGTAAAGAAAATCACTGAGAAACTGTCACAAGATCAGTTTTGGAGGATGTAACTCTAATTAGTTTGATTTTGCATATGGAAGAACACCGTGTTGCTTTTCCATGGAAGATTATATTAATCATACAAATTAAATTATTAATTGACAGAATTTAATTATGTACTGGAGAAAAATCCCAAACCACTGTATTTTAACAGGGTGAAACATTAACAACCAAGCATGCAAACTCTTGAACTAGTTCAACCATACTCAATACAATGCTTAAATTTATTTGACTATCCCCATGACTTTTAAATGAAGTTAAGGTCATACTTAGATATCTTTCAGGATGAGGGCTACACTTAAAAATAGGTTAATAGAATTGAAACTTGGCCAGATGAAACACATCCATACTTGAATGTGAAGTTCACTGGAAGTGAATTTGAGGTGACTGATTTATTTTATTTTTGTTTTAAATATCAGCGGTTTGCTAATACTCACCAGTGTGGCACATCCCAGACTTCCCAAGGCAGGTTTCATGGGCTGCCTTTGGAGACCAGGGGAAATCTGTGGGATTTTTTCTCCTGCACTCTTATGCTCAAAGAAACAATTTTGTAAACACTTCAGAGGTTAAATCTGAAACCTGGGTGTGGAGCTGGCTGCTGCATTCACAGCTGGTCCATCAATCCCCATCCCAAACCCATTCACCACCACAGCCCCAAGGGCAGAAGTGACTGGGACCATTTTGTCTGACTTTGGGCTCAGCCCAAGCCATGGCACTGTCCTGCCTGAAGAGAGAAAATCTCAGGGAAATAGCTTGATTTTATTAGTGCTTTATTAGCATTTCTCTGTGATAGAGGAACCGCTTGCAAAAAGATGCTTGACAAAGAAAAATCTCAGCAAGGAGTGTCTCTAGAATTGGTAGATGTTTGCAGCTAATTTATTTGGATGGCAGAAGCCTCACTGCCCTGCAGCTGCTTTGTGCAGGGGCTGGATTCTTATCTCTGGACTCCAAACTGAGCTAATGTTTTGTCTTCAGTAAGGTGCTGCCTTAGGTGTGATGCTCTGGGACTGCCAGGGCAGGTGGCCCTGTTGTCCCTTGTGCTGATGATTCTGATGATTCCACAGTGGTCACAATGTGCCCTCTTCGCTCCTCCTTGGGCTGAGCAAACCAACAGGGGGTCGCACCGATGTCCAGTGCTTTGTGGCATACAAAGGAAACTTTCTTGTCAAAGAAATTATAAAGATTGCACTAAATCCAAAAAGAGACTTTGGATCAGAAACTCTCAACCCCCAGAAGGGTTCAAAGACTATCTTAACATATCATTAAATATGTTCAGGATTTAATTGTTAGGACTTAATTTAGTAGGCAAAGATGAGAAACTGGTTTGCAGCTTCTTTAGGAACAAGTTGTTCCAGTGTTCCCAAGCAAGCTGGTGCGGCCTGAATTTACAGCAGTGACACTTTTAAGGATTAATCTCTATTGTATGGGCATAGAGGGATCTAAATCCAGCTGCTACGTGTTTATTTGAGCAGAAAGTTATTGTAACAAAGATGTTTTGCAACTATTTCAGCTGTGAGGTTTTGTCTTCCTCAGAGAAGTGCTGCGGAGGAGATGGAAGGAGAGGCCGGCAGCGGTGGAGAGGTGGCTGGAGGGAGGATGCCAGGAACAGAGGGAAAAGAGAGACATTACCAAAATGAGCACGTGTCCGAGTCAAGAACACAACCTGGGGACTCAAAGACAGATAGAAGTGATAAGGAGAGAGTGGTGGAGGAGGATGAGAAAGAAGACGCAGAGGAGGAGGAAGAAGAGGAAGATGATGATGAGGAAGAAGAAGAAGAGGAAGAAGAAAATGAGACTGAATTGGAAACAAAGGAGAATTACACCAATGAGAACAGTCACATCAACCAGATAAGCCAGAAGCCAGTTACAGAACCAGGAGAAATCAAAGAAAAGCCTAAGGAAAATGAAAAGAAAATATCGAAATTGAACATCCCCCAGAAGTTAGCACTGGATACCAGCTTCATGAAGATAAGTGCCAGGCCTTCAGGAAATCAAACCAATTTAGAAGACAGTTTGGAGAAAGTCCGAAAAAACAACCCAGACGTGAAGGAGCTCAACCTGAACAACATAGAAAACGTCCCTAAGGAAATGCTGATCGATTTTGTCAACGCCATGAAAAAGAACAAGAACATAAAAACGTTCAGCCTGGCCAACGTGGGGGCTGACGACAGCGTGGCGTTCGCGCTGGCCAACATGCTGAGGGAGAACAGGAGCATCACCACACTGAACATTGACTCCAACTTCATCTCTGGCAAGGGCATCGTGGCCATCATGCGCTGCCTGCAGTACAACGAGACGCTGACCGAGCTCCGCTTCCACAACCAGCGCGGCCTGCTGGGCCACCAGGCAGAGATGGAGATTGCCAGGCTGCTGAAAGCCAACAACACCCTCCTCAAAATGGGCTATCACTTCGAGCTGCCGGGGCCCAGGATGGTGGTGACCAACCTGCTCAGCAGGAACCTGGACAAGCAGAGGCAAAAGAGGCAGGAGGGGCAAAGGCAGCAGCAGATGAAGGAGCAGAAGGAGTTGATAGCCATGCTGGAGAATGGACTTGGGTTGCCTCCTGGGATGTGGGAGATGCTGGGGGTACCGCTGTCCCAGCTGAGGATGCAGGAGCCCCCACAAGCCCCCAAACCCCCCGTCCCTGCAGCTGTGTCACTGAACAAAAGGCAGGAGAACACGAGGCCACCAGCACCCGAGCAGCCGTGCAGGGAGAAGCCCATCAGCTTCAGAGTGGTGAAGCTGAAGAAGACCCAGCGCAAACCCCCCGTGCCAGAGTATGTGGAGCCTGCTGAGAAAACCAACCTCAAGGACGTCATCAAAACACTCAAACCAGTTCCCAGGAGAAGACCTCCTCCCCTGGTGGAAATAACCCCCAGAGATCAGCTCCTCAACGACATCCGCCAGAGCAACGTCGCCTATCTCAGGCCGGTACGTGCAGAGTGGTGCCTCCGAGGGGGGAAAAGGCACTCACCTGCTGTGCTCTGAGACCTGGCTGGAAATGCTGGGCTTTGGCAGGGCTGGCAAATGCACCTGCACATGGCATTGTCACCCTTTTGTGTCAGGCTGCCACTCCTGGTGTGCAGGTTGTTGTTTCACAGCAGCACTAAGGTACACAGGGGACTCACACCAAGGCTGCAGCCTTGTGCATCCCTGGCTGCATCCACAGGGTAAAAGAAAGGAAATTCACTAAGGAGGTGAACAAACCCACAGAAACTCAACTTTTCTATGCTCCTAATAGTGTATTAGTTATGACAGACCCATGGTATTCTGGGACTGTTATTTCAGGAGTACAACAGGTATTATTTTTCACATCAGTCCCCCACAAACCCCATGTTTCTCTCTTCAATAGCTTTGTTTTTCCTTAGCTCTCACTTTACACAAGAGAGCACTTGGCACACACTGAAATCCAGCCTGGACTCACACTCTGCAGCCCTGCTCCTGCCTGCCTCACCCAGTAACAAGGAGTGTATTATTTTACTGATCCTTTGCTGCTCATTCTTCTGTCTGTCCTTATGTAGATAAATCACAAAATTCCAGTGCTAACAGGAAAAAAGAAATTAGGTCCACCAGCAGGGAAGATGGAACAAGGTTGTGGGAAGAAAGTAGTGGTACTGTAGGGGATTTTATATTTGTTTTCTAGTAAAACTTCACCTCTGAAAATTTGCTCAGTAGTCAACTCAAGTGATATCAAGATCATCCTGACTTTAGAATGCCAGTCCAAAACTGAAAACTGCCTCTTGGGTATGGTCTCCCTTGGGTACCAAATTCATGGGCTTCTTCTCAAAATGCTGGCCACCAGATTTAAGCTCTTGTTCTCCTGACCTGTTACATTCCCTTGCATTGATTCAAGAAATCTTAAAAGCTGGCTGATGTATTTGTAGCTTGATGCCTGTTTGTGCTGCCAAGGCTTGAGGAAGAGGACAGAAAATCCCTTGTAGTTAAAAATAGTCAAGTAGTATTTTGTAATTGTCATTTATTTCAATATTGACATTTTAATATAGCGGTCCTAATTTTTCTTCCATTTATACCTACAAAGAAATAATTATTTCCTCAGTAATTCCAGACAGAGCAGTCTGTCCTGATATTTTGGCAGGTGCAGGTTCTGCAGTGACCTCAGATTCTGGTCCAGGATTACCCTGAACATTCTGTCCTGTAGGCAAGGTTTGGGGTTCTGAGTTTCTGCTGGCCACTCCAATTTGGCTGCAGCCAAGGCCTCTCCCCAGGGCATTTCTGGCCTTTCTGGGCCAGTCTAGGGTTTGCATTTTGGTTCCACATCCCAGACCAGATGACCTGCTTGAGGACAGCTCACAGATTGTGCTGGTGACAGCAGGCTGGTCCTTCATGGCCATGGGAGCTGCTGCCTGCCCAGCTCTCAGGAGCCTGGGGGACCATGGAGCTCATTCTCTGACAGGCACAGCCCTTGTTTTACACAGCAATGGTTGAGAAACCTGGGTGCTGCCACGTGCCAGGGGTGGTACTGAACCCCAGCCGTTCCCCCAAAATGATCAGGAGGATTTTATCCATGCCAGCTGCGGGGATAAAGATAGAGAGATCAATTCATGGTGCATCCTAAATATGCCAGATAACAATTGCTATCCCAGCCCATGGAAAGATGAAACTATGGACACATACTGGGGGCTTGGGGTGGTTTGTTTTGGTGGAGTGTTTGGGGATTTTTGGGTTGATTCTTTTTTGGCCTCTGTCATCAGACCACTTGGCTTGGATTTGGGGCATTAGAGTGTTTTCTCCCCATCCTCCATGATCTTGGTAATTCCTTTTTGCCTCAATTCCCTCAGCTTCATTTCTAAAATGGAGTTTTGCTGCTTGAGCTGAGTTGGGTGTTTGTTCTCTCTGTGGAGAGACTCAAGGCCTTCAAACTGATTTCCTGGACCTTAAGCATTGCAAACATCAGTTGGGACATTCTAAACTAAAGAGAGCTCCCAATTATAGCTCCTAGAGTTCCCAGCTGTTATATTTTAGTTTCTGGGGGTTTGTATTAGACTAAACTGGCCTGGTAAATAAGGCTGAGAAATTTCCTCCTCCTAATACTTCACGTCCTTGTCCAGGTGCCGTTGCCAAAGCAGCTGGAGTGAGAGACCAGACTGACCTGAAGAAAACAACTTGGAATAAGGACTACTCAAGTTTTGCTTACAACTGTTTCAGCAGATGTTTTCTGCAGAAGCCAGGTGGTGTATTCAACTCTTTGGGAACAAAGCTTGTGATACACACTTGTGTGAGTGTGCTGAAAACGGCTGGCATGGGAAAAGTCACTGCTAAGTGTTTCCATCAGGTATCAAACAATCCTGCTGCCATCTGTCTGCCAAGTGGATCTGAGACTTCAGATTGTTGTGGGAGTATTTTCTCAGAGGCATCAATAACCTTGTCTTTCTAGTTTGTCAGCAAACTATTTTGCTTCCACGTTGTCCTTCTGCTGCCAGATTCTGCAGGAACACGCTGTGCTTTATCTTATCTTTCTTTTCACACACATGCTACTTTATTACTCTCTTGTCCATGAGAAATGTATTTGGTTTCTATGTATACAGCTTCATTTTTTAGGCTAAGGAAACAGAAATGAAATAAAGCTCTCTCTGTAAGAAGTGTGCAGCACTTCCATTGCTAAAAAGCACTCACAGAACAATTCCTCTGGTACAACAAACACCTTCCAAGCTCCCTCTATTTCAGAACAATGTCTAGTGGATATTTACCTGATCAGCATTTAAAAGATGATGCCATGCTCTGCTTTGAGAACTGTGATGTTCATTCCCTGTGATTCACCATGGTCTTACTGTAATCCTTAATTGCAGCCACCTTGGAGAGCACTGAAATGCCATTTTAGGTCTCTCTCCACGCTGTTTGTGGCAGGAGGATGAGCCTCACCACTATTCCAGGGGTTTAAGAAACACCTAATTCCTCCTAGTATGATGTGTGAATAGTGTGTCACATCCTGGCAGGCTGGATTTGAAGGGGTAAAACCTGTATATACACAACTCAGTTTTCCCTTAATAATTTTATGGGTTTTTTTTCTCCTCCCTCTTTATGATCACTTTATGATCATTAAGTTCTTCTCCTGTCTTTCTTGTACAGCAGCTAGAGGTAAGTCACACTCTTGTGAAAGACATCCACAAGAAACCAATTGTTTTTGAGGCTATATTTTTTTAAAGCTACAAGGCACAGGAAAAGAACAAAGGCTTTCCCTGTGCTAAAATCTACCTTCCTGGGGCTGCTTGATCCAAAGGCACAGCTTTGTAGCTCCTGGCAGGATTTCCTTCAGGTGAGTTCATCTCTGAGTGGTAACTCTTAGCAACCTTCCCTTGGCAGCTAAATCCCAGTCCCTCCCTGCTCCCCCTTCCCATGTTTATTTTAATAGTCCTGTAGTATCAGCAATGTCCAAGACCTCTTGAATCCAAGGTAGTCTCTGCTGTCACTTGTTCAAATTTTCACTTGTTCTTGTCCTTTTGGTACCTATCACCAGGTCTCTTTCCAATCTCCACCTTCCATACTTGTAAAGCTCCTTCTCAGCTCTGCTTCTGCTTGCAAATGTGATGCCCCAAACTTGGGAAAGCTGATTTCTGTATTGCCCAAGAGAGAGCAAATAGCTTTAAAGCATCATATAGCAGGGAAGTCACATAAAGAAAGAAAGAAAGTAATTTTCATTGCAGCCCTTTCTTTTTGTAAAGGTGAAGAGCAGGAAAGGAAGAAGCTTGGTACTTCCAACCAAGGCTTTGCACAGAGCACAGCAGCAGGTGACAAATGCACCAGGTGACTGCCCAGGAAAGCTGCTGGAGGACACTGCTCTCCAGACTGGCTTCAAGGCCAGGCTGGTGCAGCTCAGACTGCAGCAGTTGGGACAGGGAAGCACAAAGGAATATGTAATATAGTGCTTTACAATCTCCGATTGAAGCTGCCAGGTACCAATTACTGCTACACCCAGAAGCTGCCAAACATGAGTTTCCAGGGTGGATAGAGCATGACCCGTGAAACTCTGCTCTGATCCACGTTCTCCCACTGAGCAGCCTCTCAGTGATCACAGCAGGAGGGAGGCACACACAGACATCACACGATCAGCTTGACTGCAGCAGAGCTGGTACCAGTACTGCTCTGGGCACAGCTCTCAGTAATCCTAGAGGCAAAAATCCCTCTCAGGTAATTAACAGGAATTGAAATCCCAGTTAAGTAGAGTTGAGTTATGTAAGAGACCAAAGCTGCATGAAGAAATACAGTAAGTATTCCACCTCTGTAGAGCAGCTGTCTTAAGGATGCAAGAGCAAGGCTGGAATATTTCAGCTCAGAGGTCCCCTGGGCTCAAAAAGCTGACACAGAGCCAGCAGCTTAATCCCCAGCACGGGCTTGTGGCATGAGCCACAGGGTGACAGCAGATCTCCCAGCACCCCAACCACAGACACAGGCACAAGGTCGAGTTTCCAACCATTAGAATTTATTTTTCTTCATAACTGTGCAGTTTTTAAAATGCTACTGTAATGATGAAGTCATAGGCTACTATGTTCTTTAGGTGTGGAAACAGTTTTTGAAAACAAAGACCATGCGCTACAAGTGAGGAACAGGCCGTCGACTCTTCAGCTGGAATATACAGACATTTTTGATAAATACTGATCACCTTAACACTTAAATGGAATGACATGTTCAGAGTTCTACACAGTTCACTATGAAAACAGCATGGCAAGTTACATAAAAGCTTCAACTTCAAGCATCCTTGCTTTTTTGTTAAATTAATTACTTGGTTAGAAAAGAGAAATGCAAGAATATTTGAAATGGAGTCTCACCTGGACAACTTTCCCCCCCTGTTGTTGGTAAGCTCCTGTTATCAAGATGATTCCATCAGAGCTGGCAGTTAAATTGTGTATATATAAAAGAATCCCCCACACTGCTTTCAACATCAGGAGTTTTAACAGGCAAATATCTTCATGAATTTGAATGGGTTTTCAAAAATTTTATCTTGACATTTATTGCTTGTACTTGTAAACCTGAAATCCAGTTTATTCCTTTGAGGAGTGTTGGAAGTACAGAGTCAACAGATGCACGTTTGACCTGTATCTTTGCATTCTGGGTGAGAAGAAAGAAAAAGATGACCCACGCTCAAGAACACACATACACCTCCATCTACAAACAGCTTGTGCAGACTAAAGCAGGTAAGTCCTAAAGTAGCAGTATTTAAAAACATCCATGGGGTAGGAACTCAGCTCATCCAACCTATCTCTTTTTCTCCCATGCTTGGCCAGGGTTTAGCTGGTACACAGGGAAGTTTGGCTCTCCTACAGAGGGGAGCAGCTCTATGGATGAGGATTTTGGAGAGCCTGAAGGTAAATGTTACTGGGACTGGCAGGCAGTGCCGTGTATATTCTTCATGCTTACAGCTATTTGGATTTTTTCAAGGCTGCTAAAGGAGGGCTGTGAGGTGAGGACAGGAGCCCAGACTGCACAAGCACTGCAGAGTTTTACCACATCCAGTTAAGCTGGTAATGTGGCCTCTGTAACACAGAGCACCCAAGGGAGGGATTTGGAGGATGCAAGAGATACCTGCCTGCAATACATTCCAGCTCATCTGAGCATCACCAGCCTCAAAGGTGCTACCCAGCATGACCTGGCTAAACTGCAATATTTTAGAACTGAGATCAAAGGGATGTTGCTTTAATAGACCAATTTGCTACAAGTCAGTTTGAGAGACTGCATTCCATAGGTTTCTACCTCTTCCTCCTCTACCCCCAGAAGAAGAGACAAGCAAACATGGTTAAGTTAGTATGTATTTGTGTAAACACCAGAACATTTTGCTATACAATAGAAAAGAAGTTGCTGTTTGTATGTTCTTAGAGGAGCCCTGAAGACCTTGGAATACCTGTATCCTGCAACTATTAACCTGTACCACATGCATTTCCTGTTTTGTACATAAACTGAAAGCAAGCTTGAACAATAGTAAATAGCAACTACACTCCTGCAACAGGCAGAAATGCCACATTGCAGCTGCTTACTCCTTCACTTTAGATATGTAGTCAGCCAGTTTGTTGATACTATCCTCTTGCTGTTCTAGAGCATCCAGAATGAAGCCCATCGGGGTCTTCTTCAAGCCTATCCCCTCCATCTTGTTCTGCAGCTTGTTCTGTATGTTCCTGAGCCTCAGGGAAGCATGGACAAACATCACTGCATGACAAAAACACCCTCATTAATTGCTAATGCCCAAGGAATGCATAGTTCTTGCAGCACTTAAGACATGTCCCAGCACCGTGACATCACTGGAAGATGATGATGTATCAATGACTGCTGAAGTAACCACAGGTATCCATTTAATAGTAACATCAAAGATGGCTTGTGCTGCTTTGTGTCCCCTCCCCCAGTTCTGCTTTGGGACCACTTAAACACAGATAGCAAAGTTAACAGCTGCCTTAGACTCTGCAGACTTGGTTGAGAAAGCTCAAGTCACACATCCCCAGCCCCCCAGGGAAGAGAACAAATACTCACAGAGGAGAGGAAGCGTGATCCCAAACATGAACACCATGACATCTCCCAGGTAGGAGATCAGGAAGTAGCTAGACAGCATGATGGCCAGGACAAACGTGGTTGGGTACTGCTTCTTCAGCTTGCGGAGCACATCCTTGTTGTGTGACATCCACACAAAGCCCAGGAACACCAGCACCACCACAGTGCCACCAATGAGCATGTTCAGGGGACTCAGAAACCTGGAGAGAAGACGAACAACAACCAAAGAGTTCAGTTTAGCACCTTCATGACTTGTGTGTCCATAGAGGATCAGCCTGCTCAGCGGTAATGTTGCCAGGGAGGTAAGGCAACCTTGAAAAGGAAGTTGCTGTTGTGAAGATCTTCACCAAGGTCTTTAGCAGGAGCTAAAAAAATAAGAACTACAACTGAAGAAGAAACCCTTAGTGTTGAATTTGGATAATCTTTATGTTCTCTTCCTGAGCTTAGCTCAGGATGATGAGTTTCTGCAGCACATCATCATAGAGGCACTGCCCACCAGGACCCCTCCTACCTCTGCAATCAACTCATTTGATATCACACCCAGAGTCAGCATATCTAGATAGCAGATGGAGACAACACTGACTGATCTTCTCCCTTCACATGACCAAAACCAGGCTCAGGCCAGGCCTTCAGATGAACTAGCTCTTCTTGCTATCTTATCTAGGTTTGCAAAATGGGAAAGGTAGAACACTGAGTAAAGGAAGTTATTTCACTACTTCTCATTTCTGAATAAACCTTCTCATTGGTTTACATTCCAAAAAAAATTGTATGAACCTGCAAAAGTAGCTCTCCACTGGTAGCACAACAGATGGAAGCCCAGTGCCAAGCAAGCATGCCTGAGAGTCAGAAGGAGCTGGAGTATGTGATAAAGGTCTTACAGGAAGAAGAGCCAGGCTGGGCAAGACAGTCACTGCTGAGGTTTGTGTTCTGTTATTGTTATCAGTTTCCAAGCAAACCAAGCCATGGAGAGGATCAGCTCTGGACTATAAACAGCAAATCCTTTTTTGGACAAAGGCAGAAACGTCACCTGCTCAAACCACATCCCCAGGTATTTAGAGCTTGTTCAGAATCAAGAGTTCAGCAATGACTTCGCTGAGCTTGTTTCTGAACTCACCCAGAGTCCAGGCTCTATGGCATTTCACTTAAGTAGTATTAAGTTATGTGAATTCGTGTGCATTCTGATTTTCTGGCTTTGGCATGCACTGATCTGATTACACAGCAGCTGAGGCCTTGGGGCTATTACAGCTATGGCAGCAGCATGACAGTGCCCAATAAAGCAAGACACGCTCAAGGTTTACTCTTGCAGACTTTGCAGCTCATCCTGCTGCTCCAAAGCTACCATGGCCAGTGACTCACCACTCCTCCCCACTGCCAAGGAGGATGTTATGGTTTGTGGTCTGTGCTTCACATCCGGCCCAGGCAGAAGAAATCTGCTCTGGCACTGCCAACACTACCTGCAGTGCTAGGGAGCATTTTCCTGGAGCAGGAAGAACCCC
This sequence comes from Melospiza melodia melodia, assembly GCF_035770615.1. Taxonomy (NCBI): domain Eukaryota; kingdom Metazoa; phylum Chordata; class Aves; order Passeriformes; family Passerellidae; genus Melospiza; species Melospiza melodia. The sequence continues at coordinate 26,625,873 of NC_086203.1, read as the reverse complement.
CAAGAATTATTTCACAGCAAGGAATGGCTCTTGATTCTTCAAGTCAGTTGTGCCAGCAGGGGATAGGACAGCTGGACAGAAAAAGATTAAAATTCAGAGTAGTTCCCCACCTGCTTCTGCTACTCATGCTGAAAAGCCAATCGGGCTTTTTGGAAGTGGTGAGAGGCCAGACTTGCTTGTTGCATTTGAGTCACTCCCTGCAGCCAGCCAGATTATATTTAGCTCTGAATTGTCAATCTAAAGTTTCCAGGCTGGAAAAAGTGAACAGCATTGCTCTGGAAAGAAATCAGTTTCATTTGTGCTCCTTAGCAGCAGGAGGAGGGTGACTCATGACTGGACCACACTGGTGCCTGGGTTATATATGTACCACTGGACATGTGAGATTCTTAAAGTAGGATTCACCTCCACACCTCAGCTGCCTTGGAGCAGAAATGGCCAAACTCACACAACTCACAGCAATCTTTTTTGTTGTTGTTGTTGCTGAAAATCCACGGACAAGATAATCCGGGAAGCAACAAAGATCTAGGCAGAGCTCCACTCTACACTTTCCATGTGCCTGGAAAATACTCTCAAAGCCTTATCTACATTTCCTGTTACTCTTGTTACAACTTCAGAAACTTGTGGTGAAGAACCATCCCTCCATATTTATGAGAAGAGACAAAGACTTCTCTGCTCTACATTTCTTTCTGGTATTACCCAGGTTCTGTGTCACTGCCTGGCTGTGAGGGACATGAAGAGGGGCGAGGGGAGAATGCATTCAGAAGATCCCTCTTTTCTGAGGAGAGTGATTTGGATCACATGTTTTCTGAAGTGGGCTGCATTCCAACGTGCACAAGGGAACAGTGAGCAGAAGTATCAAGTGAAGGCATTCAGAGCCACATGAACACAGATGGGGATCACAGTTGCCACTGAAAACCAGCATTCACATTATCAGCCATGTGTCCACAGACTTCACTGCTGGTGATTACACTGCTGGACAGGGTGTCATTGCCAAAGCCACCCTTTAATGCTTCACTCACCCACAGCATGATTTACAGCACTATCTAAGATTATCCTAGACATTCAGATGTAGAAAATTCTTCTACAACAATGGCAGTATTAAGGAAGGCAGAACTCCATTGTCCAGTTTCACTCAGATCTGTTGGCACGCTGTTCTCAATAGCACAATAGCTAAAAACTAGAAAGGAAAAAACATGTAATTTTAGAACAACAGAGACTGGGGAAAAAGAGAGCTGTGTAACAGTTCTAGAAGTCACCTTACTGTTGAACCACTAACACTGATACTGGCCACATTTATCCAGAGGTCAGAACACAAGAGGACAAATTTGTGCTCAGGCAAGGAGGTTGGAAGTCTTTCAGAGATGCAGAGGAAAGGTAAGTGACCAGCCATTAAGTATGTTACAAGATACTTTCTAAATATAATTCCCTTTAGCAGGGATTTATGAGACCTCAAATATCTAAAAATGTAATGCACAGAACTACCAGCATGGCAAGGGTAAGGTGACTTGAGTTTATACTGCTCAGAGGATTTAGGGGATGAAAAACTCTTTTAGGTTGGACATAAAACCTACTAACTTCTCTGACCCCAAAAGTAGTGAGTGTGGCAGGACTAACAGCATTTGGGGGTGCCAACAGCTCAGAGCACCCCAGCTGGATCATCTCCTTTGTCTTCTGTGGTGACAGGGTACAAGCCTGTGACCTCCAGTACAGCTGGGACAAGGTGACCAGGAAAAGCCATCACCCAGATTCAGTTTCCTGCTCCCTGCAGACACCACGCTTCCTTCAACATCCACCTAGATACAAAGTAGAGACAGGGAAAACAAACACATGAAAAGAAACATGCTGGATGGCTGCAGGGACAGGGGCATTGTCCTGTGTCAAGGAGGACCACAGGACACTTTGGACTGGCAGAAGCAGCCTCAGGAGAGCAGGCATGCTGGGGGTGCACTTGTGTGGGAAGAACTACTGGCAGCTACCCCTGGCCAGCAGAAACAGATGAAGATGAAATACTTTCTTTTTTTAAAAATTAGACTCATATCTCTAGGCAGTGCCCTACATGCATCACAAAACAGGTCAGAATTCTCACACAGGAGCAGGAAAACACAAAAAGCTCTGCTTTCAGTGAGTTATCACATCCCCTCTCCTTGTCAGGTTGTTTCATACCTGCACACTTGTGCACAGCTTGCAGCAGGAGAGGGGGAGGACACACAGCTGTAGCACAGGGAAAGAACAGCTTGGCAAGGCACATTCTTTGTGTGAGGCAAGGAGCCTCCAGCAGCACAAGCCCAGAAATAGGATAGGCCACATAAAAAGCAAAAGCAAGACAGCTCCATCCTCATATCATCTCCATTTTAGATGACTGTCTTGGGGTGATTATTCAGCAGTTGCTGTCACATCTGTTTCTTTCACATGTGACCAGGCAAGTCTGAACAAAGGCACTGAGTAGGAGACTGGCAGTTATTGAGAACATTTTTTTTTTAAATTTAGAGCAGCTCAGTTAGGCTGAAATAAGCATGAAAATTCCTTCTTAGAAGGCTTTTTGCTCCACCATGGCCCAAGCAGTGGGCAGGTCAGAGCACTAAAATGTGCTCATTTGTATTAATTTAAATAACTTGAAAGATGAAGTTTTGCCTCCTCTCTCCCCATACTTTGAGCTTCACTGAGGTTATGCAGCTGTAACTACAGGTAGCACACAAAACTATAAATAGCACATTGTCTTGAGGGATAGTCCTCAGCATCCGTGGATTTAGCAATGCTTCTGTACCTACTGTTGCTCACTTGCATGGCTTTGACAACAGAAGACAGATTCCTTGCCTGCAGAACTGCCAGACCTTTATGAAGTTATGCACCAGTATTATTATGCAACATGATTTAAAATTATGTGTTTTGCTCACTCATTCTTAGCTTTTCATCAAGCACGAGAGCAACTAAACATTTTGCTGCCCTGGAGCCTGTTTCAGCAAAGGGGATCCCTACAAGGACATCAGCTAAGGCAGAGATCTGGGGAAGAAATATGGAAAAAAAATATGACACAGTTGTTGACTGCTGGGGTTGTACAGATGGACAGCAGATGTTTTGAAGAAGTGGCAAAGGAAAGAGACATCAAACCTCAGGCTGCAAGGAGAATATTATTCCAAGACAGAATGAGCACTCTGATGCAGCATTCCAAAATTCGGCACGCTTTTTAAAACTGTCAGATTTTGAAGCTAATTTTTAGCAAGTACATGGCAACAAAAGCCTAGATGAAATTACATGAATTTAAAGTAGTTAAGTTTGAACTACATGATAAGAGAGGCCTTGTTGGAGTAGGTGGAAGAACAGACAAATTTCACTTATTAACTAAATTGACTGTTTGAGGGAAGTTTCAAGATGTGGGAGGCACTGAAGGCCCTGATTTTAATGAAAATTCATACAGGACTCACAATGACAGGGCCCTAGCTCAGGGTAAGAACAGGGAGTCCAGTTCTTCTATAAGTAGGAGAAAGGGCAGAATTTTCTCAAGAGCTTGTTTTTTATCAGCAGTCTACTGCAACAGAGTTGTAGGGGGGAAGAAAAGAAAAGGCAGACAAGTCCAGAGTCCTTAAAGGAATTTGCAGGGAGGGAGTGTGGCTGCTACCACCAGCCTGTATTTGTGGAGTGGCACGAATTCACGAATTTTAGTTTCTTGTTCACTGATTTATTATTTTCTACCCAGTCCTGTAGGCTGAAAGTAAAATCTGCATTACTGCAAAGCACAACTTAATTCACAGGTAAGAGTAGCTACAGGAGAAGGCAAATGGAGGGAGAAGGGCAGGGACACCATGCAGAAAAGATCATTACAATTCCACTGTGCTCGTGGTAAGGTTATTCCACACCTTGTGGAGAGAAGGTAAAAGGCTGGAGAGCTCAGCTTTGTTGTAGGAGGGGCAGGAAACTAAAGCCGTGGCAGAAAGTATTTCCAGTAGCAAGAAAGCTCTGGGCTACAATTTCTGTGTCAGCCCAGCACAACTACAGCACTGCAACAGCTGAAAATATCATCTTTGTATTTCAAGTCTGTCTATACAATTAGATGGTTTATGAGCAGGTAGAGTTGGTCATAGGTTAAGTTTAGTTTTGATCACAGGAAGACCACTTTGTTAGTGGTTCCAATAATCCTGCCCTTAGGCCTGGACACAGCCCTGGAGTTCCTAAAAAGCCATGATTCATCATTTATCAGGGGTTCCTGCCCATTAGAGAATGAAGTGAAAGACAACTTAGTCATCAGTTTAAATTTACCAGGAGAACTTTCTTTACCTTTCCTCCAAAGCCACAGTCTGGCCAAATGAAAAGTATTTTTATTAAAAGAAATGGATACTTTTTCTTTATTGAGATATTATCCCATTTTCTTCAGAATTATTCTCCCATCTGATTTTACTTCTATGTTAGAAGAATCAGGTTCATCATATACCAAAGACTCTTAAGACATGCAATTAAAAAACATGTGAGATAAAGATCCCACTTCAGGTCTTGTTCACCCATAAGTTTTCAACACAGAGGGTTATCACTCAATATTAAGATATTATAGTTGCAGTTCTGATATTAGTTTCCATCTTCTGTGGCTCTCTTCCTCCTCCACCTCCCACCTCAGCACATTAGTAGGAAACAAGTGGGAGATAAATCTCCCTTGATCTGAAAAAAGCAATCAGAGTTCAAAAGCAGGAATTTAGGAGGGTGAGTAAAAGCTGCTGCCATCCCTGTTTTACAGGGAGATACCCCGTTTGGAGATACCAAAATTATTTACAGTCTTTTCCCATCTTCTTGGGCAGAAGAGCTGTCCCCCTGCTTTCCAGGGACTCTGTGATTTATCTGTTCGTTGAGAGCTGGCTACAGCATCGTGCTGCTAATGAGGGTAATGAACACACAAGTCTAGAATGAAGTGAGAGAAGAACAGCAAGACCATGGAAGTCTCATTTTGCCAGCCTTGTAGTCTGTAAGATTACTGTGACATATCCCCACCAAAATAGACAAGAACAAGGCCTATGCCACTATACTGAACCTAAAACTATCACATACATCAAGAAGAAAATGCAGGATTCTGAGCCTATCCTTCCACTGAGCACAAGTCAAAGTCTCTTGTGAGCCACAGAATCTTTATCAACTTAGATGCTGGGTCAACAGCTTCAGAAGCCCTGACAGAATGCAGAATGCTTACCCCCCGCAAAAAAAAAAAATTGATTTAGGGGAATCACTTTAAGCCTCTGCAACATAAGAGATAAGATGTACTTCAGCCAAAGCCACTCTGGCCTGGTGGCTGGGCAGCTCTCCAATTTAAGCATTTGTGCGTTGCTTGTTGAGAAGAGTGGAGTATTTTAGTTTCCATATTAAAAGCTTAATCATCATTTCTGCTGCATGTCTTGCTTAAGAGCTTTCTGACCAAAGATCCTAGAGCAGTACCTGAAATAGAGTCACATAGGTCACATAGCCTTTGATTCAGAAGGTGATTATAAGGTTATTTCCTTATTCCCTTTAGGAATGCTGGGTGTGACACAATAGCAGATGGTCCTACCTCTAAGGTCTGAATCCTGCCCACCAGAAGGAAATGAAAGGGTACTTCATATATTTTATAGCGAACTTTTTCTGTATGAGCTAGATCAGAAAATAAGAACGGCTTGCCCTGAACATTACTTTAGGACAGTAACAGAGAGCAGAATTTACCGATGCATTTTTTTAAATTCCAAGCTGAGCGCGTCTCAGCCTGGGCAGCCCCGCTGGGCAGGTTGGGGAGGAAGCACAGCTCGCTGCGCAGGATGCGGCTCGGCGAGCAGCGCCATCCCGCACCCCGAGCATCGCTGCCTTCCGCCGGGCGCGGTGCCCGCAGCGCCCGCCCCGGGCACCGGCCGGAGGAGCAGCCCGTGGGAAAGGGAGATAACACACACAGGGAGCCCTGGGGCCGGGCACACCCCCCCGACACACCGCAAACCCCGCTGCCACCGAGCGCCGACGGAGGATGTAAACCAGGCCGCTGCATTTTTAAACCACACCGGGGGTTTAAGGAGGGGCGGGAAGGGGCAAGGGGAGGGAAAAGGGTAAGGGGAAAAGAGGGGAAAAGGAGAAAGGAGGAAGGGAAAGGGCAGCTCCCCCGCCCCTGTACTCTCACATCCCGGCCGGGCCCTTTCCCGTGGCACCGGGCCGGGTCAGAGCCCATACCCGGGGACAGGGGACACGGGACCGCGGCCACCGCACCGCCCGCCCCGGCCCTGCGGCCGCACCGCGAGGCCGCGCACTGACCCCACGATGGAGACGAGCGCGGCGGCCACCATCAGGTAGTTGGTCTGGTAGTAGAGCAGGTTGCTGACCACGCGGTTGTTCCATTTCGAGATGTCCTTGAGGTCGGGCAGGGCGAAGCGGTCCGAGCCGGGGAAGAAATCGTCCCAGGCCCGCAGCGGGGCCACCTGCACCTCCATGGCCGCCGCCGCCGCCGCGCAGGCTCGGGAGCGCCGGGCACCGCCCCGGGGCGGCTCCGGCACCGACAGCGACGGCGGTACCGGGGCGGCACCGGCACCGACAGCGGCCGCGCTCCGCTCCGGCCCCGCCGCTCCGCGCTGCTGAACGAGCAGCAGCACAAGGGACAGGCGTGTGTCACCGCCCAGGGCTGGCAGCTGACAGGGGCTGCTGTCAATTACCGCTGTAAATTCATTGTTCCTTCAGCGAGTGGTGATGCACGTAGGGCATTCACGGGGCGAAGCCGCTTGGCATCGTCTGTGAAACAAGGGGTGAGCGGGGAGGGCACCACGAGAAGTGTCAGCCCCAGCCAAGGAGGCTCTGAGGAGTGTCTGTCCCATGGCAGGGGGGCTCTGCTAGTGGGGTTGGTGTCTTCAAGCTGAATTTTCTGTCTTCACGCTGAATTTTCTCACCTTTTGCAAAGTAACTGAAGCTTCCTGATAATTTCGACAATAGAATTTGTCTAATGAAAAAAAGAACTTTGGATTTCAGGCATTGCGTCAGATTACATCACCGAAATAAATATGCATGAGGAGGGCGGAGAATATGCAGTATGTGGGCGGGTTCATGTAAATTTTACTGTATAATAGAACGTTTTACCCCTTGGTGTGTTTGATTTGTGGAAACTTTCGCCTGTGAAGATTAAACAATTTCTCCTTTCTAAACCAGACTCTGTTTAGAGAGCTCCTAAAATGGGCAACAGGGTGACCGTGCCTTTGGAGGGAAAGGTTGGTTCCAGCAGCCATGGTGTTTTGACCCCATGTCCGTGTTGGAACACTTGTGTTTTCAGGCTTTCACACCTCAGCCTCCATGGTTTGAGCATGACACAGCACCCAGGGTTTGCTGCACTACCGTGCATCAAAATCCTTCTCCAAATGTAAGCAGTCTGGCTGGCACTTGCTCCTCACAGCTCCATCCCTGAAGGATTTACATCCCTGAAGTTTGGAACCCAAGACTTGAGCACAGCCCAAGTTAGTCCTGCTCATCAGCTTCCTGGCCTGCACTGTAGTGGTTTATGTGCTATCCCTGCCCAGGGAATGCTGATAACACAAAAGCCTTTGTGGCAGGCAGCGACCAGCCAGTGGTCACATTTGGATTCCAGCCTTCCTGAAGGCTTTAAGGCATCATGATCTCCACACTTTTGTCCCTGAGGATGCTCTCCATGGCTCCCAGGAAGTTCTGAGTCTGGAGGAGGCCAGAGAAACTCTGATACGAGGAAAGGCTGAGGGAACTGGGATGGTTCAGCCTGGGGTGACCTAATTGTGGCCTTCCAGTACCTGAAGGGAGGTACCTGCAACAAATATGGAGAGAGAGACTATTTACACTGGCCTGGAGTGATAGGACAAAGGGGAACGGCTTCAAACTGATGGACAGTAGGTTTAGATTAAATATTAGGAAGAAATGCTTTCCTCTGAGGGTGGTGAGGCCCTGGCACAGGTTACCCATATAAGCTGTGGCTGTTCCATCCCTGGAAGTGTTCAAGGCCAGGTTGGACAAGGCTTGGAGCAACCTGGGGTAGCGGAAGGTGTCCCTGCCATGGCAGGGGTGAAACTGGATGGGCTTTGAGGTCCCTTTGAAGCCAAAACATTGGACTCTGTGACCATCAGAGAGGCGGGCGCAGGAAGATCTCTCGGGTGCGGGCAGGCAGGACGGGAGGGAGCCTCTGTCAGGGATCGGGGGTGTCCCCGCCGTGTGTCGGTGCCGGTTATCGCCCTATCGCCACTGTCGCCACTATCGGCACCGACGCCGCTACCGCCGCTGCACGGGCCGCGCTGAGCCCGCCGGGCCCAGGCCCGCCCCGCCGCTCGCGGGGCACTGTGGGAAGCAGAGGGAACTATGGCGGATGGTGAGGAACCGTAAGTGCCCTGTATGTGCGTGCTCGGCCGGCCCTGCCCCGGGCCCGGGGTCCCCTCTCCCTCCTCCCCGGTCTCTGTAGCGCGATACTGACCCTTCTTTTATTCTCTCTCTTTTAGGGAGAAGAAAAGAAGGAGGCTAGAGGAGCTGCTGGCGGATGGGTTAGTGCGGGGCTGCGGGCGAGCGGGGCAGGGGCAGCGCTTGCTGGGGCGGGGGTAGGTGAGGGCGAGCCGCAGCCCCGCAGGAGCTGAGGGCTGGGAGGAGGCTGCGGGGCCCGCGGGGGAGGAGGGAGCCCCGGGAGAGCTGCCGTAGGTGGGGCAGGGCCCTTGAGCAGCCCGGGCTGGGGGAGAGGAGCGGGGCGGGAGTGGCGGGCTCGCAGCTTGGCATGGTGTGCTGAAGAGCTTGGTGAGGAGAGGGGAAAAGCTGCCTGGCCGGTCAGGGACCTGGGAGGGCCTCTAGGCTAGAAGCAGGTGACTTAAGCTTTTGGCTGAAAATTAAAAATCCAGACTGCAGAACGGTTGTCTCTGCGCATTAAAACTCTTAAAAAAATCTACGCACCTGCCTTAAAGGCTGTGAAAATTGAGAAATCTTGAACATCATCTGCTTCCATCCCTTACTGTTCCATTCCATTGTGTACCCTGGGTCAGCAGGCAGGCCTGCCCGGGCTCTGGCAGTGCATGTGTGTGGGGATGGGGCCACAGCATCCCGGGGCATGTGGGGCGGGAGGGCTGCATGCCGAGTCCCCAAAAGCATGGAGCTTTGGAGATGGGAGGGTGGCAGGGAAAAAAGTCTGAGCTTAAAGCGATAAAAGGACTGTGGCGCTCTGATGTTTCGAACAAAATTTAAAATTAAAATAACTCAATGAAATAAATAAGAATGTTGTTGAGCTCTTATACCTGGTCGTGCTGTAACAGCACAACAAATAAACACTTGAGAAAATTGTCTGTGAAATAAAACATAAAATATCAGGTTGAGTTACAGATGTTTTTCAGATCTCCACAATGTCCAACCCTCTAAAAAACCAACTGTAGTCTAATTGTAAAAGTGAAACTAGATCTTAGGATTTTTATCAATTAGGAAAGAAAGTATACATCTAAACAGAAATACACATCTAAACAGAAAAGGATTGCTGCTGTTTAGTAGCTGTTTATAGGGACTATATAAAAGAATTTTAAAAATTGTTCTTAATTTCACCAAACACATCTTCTACACTCATTTCCAGAAATGCAAAAAACTATAATATCAATAGAAGCAGTTTTTGTGATGTCTGTTGACCCATTTTAAGTGCTCAGTGCACCTCCTGAAATCTGTTGTATAGCAGATGAGGAGTTCTGCAGAGGGGGTGTTTTGTTTATTTACACCATTTCCCATTGTGTGAAATATGTATATTTTCACATTATTGTGAAAAACTAGAGGAGATACGAAAGTGCATCTGAGATCAAAAGACCCTTATGAATTCAAGTAATTTTTGTAGGTTTTATTTAACTGCTCGTGTAGTGAGTAACTTTCCTCAACTGTTAATGAGGAAAGTTCAGTCTGCAATCAAATTATCATAGAATCCTGGAATGGTTTGGCTTGGAAGGGACCTTAAAGATCATTTTGTTCCAACCCACTGCCATGGGCAGAGACATCACAGGTGAATTATAATTTATTAATTGCTGCAGTTTAAGGAAGTTTTTCCCTGTTACTGAAAATCTTTTGCAAAATCCATTGCCTCTAAGTTCACTTACTTTGGCATACTGTGTTGTCCGAGTTCTGAATTCTGTGAAGATAAAGGAACTCACTCCAGATGTGTTTTCACCACATTTACCTTTGATTTTGAGATGAGTTATGAAAAAGTTATAATAAATTCTAAACATTACCCAAGAGTTATTAGACAAGTGCTTTTCATAGTGCTTCATAGGAGACAGCTGGTGGAGAAAGATAGGAGAAAACACTTTATCAGTGGTGACACATCCTTTGTTACTCAAGATTGGCTCTTTTATAACAAGCTTAATTTTATATTAACATAGAACATAATCCTATTTATTGAGTTTCACTTCCCTATTTATTTAATAGGGAAGTAGGTGTTGATCTTATAGTAGAACAATACTTGAGAGCTGATTTTGAACTATTCCTGTAAGTCTCTTAAAAATTTAAATCTACACTTCTGTACTATTAAAAGTGACCTGCAAAAGGAGAAAAGGGTATTGGAGTATTTGATGTAAAATTCTGCCTTGAAAATTTAAAGGAAGATAACTGCAAACATTCCTTTTTTTTTTTCAAGTGAGATTGTTACTGCAGACAGGCTTGAGGATACCTGAAAAATGGGGCAGTTCTAATGCCATGGTACCACCTGAGGGTGAAGAACATTCAAGATTCATGTCTTTAAAAAAATATTTGTCTAAATAAACTACCCTGAAGATTCAGAGGATGATGTTGGGACACGTTACTGTAATTTATTCAGAGCCTCACAACTGCACTTACAGACTGATAAGTCTGTAAAAAAAATTACAAAAATACAAGACTTAACTGATGAAAAAACAATCACCCTCGAAATTGAAAGGAACAAGCTCTTTATGTGTGTCCTCTTCAAATTGGAGGGAATTCAAAGTAATAAAACTGGCCCTTTTTAAACTGCAGGTCAACTTTTACTAGTAACAGTTAAATCAGTGGGTTTATTGAAATGCCTGGCTTGTTTTTCCCCTCTGTGCATATTTCTATTATTGCTTTCTAGTTCCCCAAATAAAACCCACTCATGCAAATGCTCTTACAGGCATAAAGACTATGCAGATGCATCTGTACAAATGATCAATAATTGAGGTGTTGTTTGCATAGCAAGTTGGAGGTGTGGCTTTTGCTGTGTGATGTTGCAGCTGAATTTACTGTGTTCTGTGCAGAATGGCTGTTGATGGTGGGTGTGGGGACTCTGCAGACTGGGAAGGTCGCTGGAACCATGTAAAGAAGTTCCTCGAGCGATCTGGACCATTCACACATCCCGATTTCGAGCCAGGCACTCAAGTGAGAAAGACTTCATTTCAATCAAGTATCTGTAGAGTGTGTTGCAAATGAACGTGAACAGGTTCATTAATTGACCACCAGCAGTGTGTGGGTACTGAAGCTGCATGAAAAGCTTGTGTTTTAATCAATTGAACACTGTGGTCCTAGGAGATAATGTTGTATTCTTTTTATAAGTTTGTATTTTTAAGTTGTACACTGTCAACTTCAAGCTTGCTGTTATCATATATAAATATATAGCAATGTATGAATTATGCTGTTTTTGAGTTTCACATGAAAAATAGCAGCATTTGAATCTCCATTTTTAAGTAATTTGATACAGTGACGAATCTAATGTACTTAAAAAGGAAATTAGAATTAATATGAATACTTTGAGAACTGGATAAGGTGTGTAGTAGGGTAGACTTTTAAATATTTATTCTGCTTTTCTTCTTTTGTTGTACATTTTGTTTCAGAGCTTTTTGTTGAAAGTATTTCCTGTTCCCTTTTTAATGTATTGTTCCATTATTTGCTAGTTGGAGACTGGGGTGAAGTAGAGCAGTTCACAGAAAGCAGTTATATATTTAACATTTTCAATTCTTTCTGTCCAGCAATGTTGTCTGTTTAGATTTATTTTATATAATATATATGTGAAATATCTGAGGAAGGAAAGCATTATCACCTTAAACTAAATAATAATAAGAGTGGACCTTGGTTTTTTCATGGTCAAAAGAAATATAAAAGTAATATACTGATATCAGCAAAGTTCTTGGATCTCTCTAAGTGGGGATACTGCATGAACTCGACAACTGATTAAAGTCCAATGTGTAATTACTCCTGCAAATGCAAAGCTGCTTTATCTGTAACTCACTAGGCACTGAAAATTTATAGTAACATGTTTGTAAGGGTTATGAAGGGTTTGTAAGGGTTATGAAGTAAAGCACAAATTGTATTAATTTTTTGTTTTATGTCTTCTGCAGGCCCTTGACTTTTTGTTGAGCACATGTAAAGTGCTAGTTATTGGAGCAGGAGGGTTAGGATGTGAACTCCTGAAAAACCTGGTAATTATTGTGTTTTAACCCTTTTCTTCTTTGAATTTTCTCTGTTTCTTTTTTTCTTTGACAAAACTGTCTTTTTAATTAGCTAATTTTGCAGTTCTGGTTGTATATAGCTACTAGAATTTTGAATTTTAATCAACATGTGTAAAATACATGTTGATACAGACAATAAAGATAAAGAATGCACTGGAAAGGTGGTATTTTCATATGTTGCATGTTATTTATTCAGCTATCTCAAAGCTTGTCTTGAGGTACAACAGGCTGCTTTGTATGAAGAGTAGCCAAAAGTTCATGTGCAGCCTTATATCCAGTCTGATATTGGTGATTTTCCCTAATTACCAGATCTAGGGAAGTGAAGTCAATTAATGAAGACAAATCATACTTATAATGCTACAAAGTGTTGTTTGAAATGCAAAAATTTAATTACCCTGTTACTGTGATTTTTATCCTTACAAGCACTCATATTTATCTCAGTGTATCAGTGTTATGAACCCATTTGAGTTTGGTAGTTTGGACTATTACTCTACTTCCCCATGTTTCTATTTAAGAATAAGGATTTCTGTTACATGAGATAGCTTTGTTTGTTCAGAAAATGTAAAGGGAAAAGTTTCAAAGTCTTTACATTTAAAAGGTAGAGTCTTAAAGGAAAATGTAAGTTATATTTTGTATATGATTCAAATTTTTTAGAGTCACTTCAGAACATCACAGCTCATTTCTTTTCTCCAAACCCCATGTTTTACAGCTTAGATTTCCCTTTAACTGCAGTGCACGTTGTGTCTTTGTGTGTGATTGATGTTGCTGCTTTACCAGATCAGATCCACAATACAGTTTTAAGGCAATTTTACTGTAAAGTTATTTCCCAGATGTAGTGATCTCCTGAATACAAATGGAATGAGGCAGAGCTTCTGTCAGAGGTTCAGTGTGTTCTTAGATAGGGAGGTGATTTTTGTGTTTGCCATCTTCTTCAGCACTGAGTGCCACAAGGAATGCTGCATTGTTTACAACTGTGATGTCTGGGTCAATATGCCAGACTCATTTATGCCATTTATGTGAACATGGTTAATGTCCCAAACCCCAACAGGAATTTTTAAAAAGCCTTCTAAAGGAATTAAACTTTGTTTTTTCCTATTCCTGCCAAGCATGGAAGTGCTTATGGTATTTGATTAAATTCTGTGCTTTTTCCCCCAATGGACTCTCTTGATTTACTCCAGCCATGAAGGAATACTGCAGTTTCCCCTTATAGATCAGCCTACTGTTGGCTTCCCTGTGTTAGCATTAGGTAGTCCAAAGCAATATTGCCTTCAGGAGAGCACTGTCTTTGACTTTGGACTGTTATTAATTCCATCTGTCTGATACCAGCATTGCAGCCCCACAAACCCCTTTGAACAAAGAATGACCCTGTACCTGTCTGCACAGGCAATGAGGAGCAAACACAATTGTTCCTCCAAAGGTTGCTGTTTTGGCATGTGGAGTGAATTCTGGAGCTTTGTGTGCATTTCATTTCCTGTTAAATGAAGCTGACCTTCTCTTTTCCCAGGCACTGTCTGGCTTCAGACAGATCCATGTTATTGACATGGATACTATAGATGTTTCTAACCTTAATCGACAGTTTTTGTTTCGGTGAGTGATATTTTACATTTTCACAGTTTAACTTCTGGGTTTTTTAAAATGTACCTAAATAAAACATGTTAATATATTCATTATTTAGGTTGGACAAGAGGTCATTAAAGATTACTGGACCTTCATGCCACAGTAGTACTCAGAATTAAGAAATCATATGCAGTTTTTAGTTATTCTGGGCTCTGTGGCATGAAGAAAATCAATCTGTGTTCCTTGCCATTCCAGTACAGCTAATGACTGTTGGAAAAGGTGACAAGGAATAAATGCACACAGATTGAGATCTCAGATTTTTCTGGTACCTTTTTCATCCAAGTACAGTGAACAATCACTGGATTTTTTTGGTGCTGATAACCATAGTTAATTCTATGACTCTCACATCTGATGCTTTACAGGAATCATGGAATGGTTAGGGTTGAATGCCTTAATATTATCCAATTAAATACATTGTCCTGAAGTATCAATTAGCCACTCAGTTTGGTATTGCAATGTATATAGATTGGAGAGACAAAATGTGCTAAAATCAAGCTTTTGGATTGCTTGGGTTTTCCCAGAGCGAAGGATGTGGGGCGGCCGAAAGCAGAAGTGGCAGCAGAATTCCTGAACAGCCGCATTCCCAACTGTGCTGTGGTTCCGTATCCTTTCACAGAGAGGCCTGAAGGCTTCTGTACCCTAGAAAACTCTGTGGGAGGTAAGAGTATCTGAAGTATTTTGCTGCCATCCTGTTTCTCATACAATAAAGGACACATTCATTCAGCTGGTGAGTTGAGAATTCTTTCTCCGTGCTGTTTAACATACAGGGAATCTGCATGGGAAAGGCTCAGAAATTATTTTGTATTTTTCCACTGAGTCTTTTTATTCAAGTGCAATATTGTAATTTTCACTGAGATACTGGAATTATTCACCAGAGAGCTATGAGTAAGCACTGGTAGGAGGCAATAGTTTATAAACACAGAGCAGCACTTACTGATAAAGGACTTTGTGAGAGCACATATTTTGAGCTTCCTAAATATTTCACCTGCTGAACTTGGCTGTTTAGGACTACTCCATTGTGCCCTTTGCTAGTTTTGTGAGATGTTACAGCTTCAGCTGTGGGAATTTAATCTCATCACATAGGTTTTTAGAAGGTGTTGTGTAGAATTACAGTGATAAATTAGATAATATTTTGGCTTTAGATTAGCAAATAGAAAAAAATAAACTTAACTATGAATATATTCCTTTACTGGGCTTGCATTCAGGTATTTTAAAAAGATTCAAGACATGGATGAAAGCTTCTATCGACGTAAGTGGCATTTGTTTTCCTGACAAACACCCACAGGTGCTTTGGGGGCCCTTGCAGATGTTGCTGGTCACTGCTTTTCCTGGTACTTTGCTGCTAATTATTTTAGTCTTCCACAGTATGTTGGAAGTAGAAGTAACATATAGAAAAAATTTGAATACACCTGTGATACAGGCAGTGTGGGGGAGATAGCTAAGCTACTGTCACTGTCCCTTTTATGGACAGAATACTTTGCTTGTCTTAGGAAGCCTGCATTAGTGTAGATTTTGAATAATGTTTTTTTCTCCCCAGAGTTTCATATTATTGTTTGTGGGCTGGACTCTATAATTGCAAGAAGATGGATAAATGGCATGCTGGTAAAGTTTTCAGTCTTCTTAATGCCTGATTATTGAGTTTAGATGACTAAAATTAAACATACTTGTCTAGAATGTGTCATGAAAATGAATGAGGGCTTTTGAAACTCACAGCTTTCTGTATACCTGTTTTCTTTCTGTGAGCAGGGTGAATTGCAGGCTCTCTTACCTGCCCTTTTCTTGAGAGTGTTAGCCAACATCTGTGCAGTGCCTTGCAGGGAAAAAGTCATAATTAGGTTACATTGCTTGTGGCTTTCTGCTGTCAGCTTTGAAGATCAATACAGAAAGCTCTAGAGCTGCTCTGGATGCTCCCACTGTGAATTTTTTCTTCACGACCCAAACAGTATTTATTATGCTGCAACTTGTAAATGCCATTATTTGGAGCTGCACTGTTACAGAATACAGTGACCAGAAAATTGGTAATTTTATAATTGTGAATTTGTTTGTAAAACAGTGATCTGGAGTATCTACCTGTATTAAAAATAAAAAAGACAAAAGCAAAACAACAAGTCACGAATCAAACCTTCAACCAAACCTTCAGCCATTTGTTCTGATGAACTATAAGAACATCTATAGCAAATAATAGCATTTATGAAGGGAGTAAGGGGAGGAGGTAGAGGGTGAAGGTGGTTGATAAAGTCTTGTGCACTGACAAATAAGTAGTGTTTTATATACCCTTAAAATAAACTGCACATTAAGCATTCAATAGTTGGGTGTACCTTTAAGAATAAAATGGTAGGATTTTTTTTTCTTCCTGCAACTTGTTTAAAAACCCAAACCAAACAAAAACTAACACCCCACCCCCTTTATTTGTTAGATGTCATTTTTGCATTATGAAGATGGTGTCCTGGACCCAAGTTCCATCATCCCCCTGATAGATGGGGGGACAGAAGGTTTCAAAGGCAACGTCCGTGTGATCATTCCTGGGATGACAGCGTGTGTTGAATGCACACTTGCACTTTACCCACCACAGGTAACTCCCCCAGTGAAATTGCCATCTCTTCATATTCCTCTGCCTTGCTGGTTTCTTTTCTTAGTACTACACCTAATGTATCTTGGTTTCTTCTGGTTTTCCTCCCCTGCCCACCCAGGTCAATTTTCCCATGTGCACCATTGCATCCATGCCCAGACTGCCAGAGCATTGCATTGAGTATGTCAGGATATTGCAGTGGCCAAAGGAACAGCCTTTTGGAGGTAATTAATGTATTGTAATGGTGCTAAATGAACATTTCTCCTTTTAATTAACTTGAGTTGGGTGTATGCTTTTAATAAAACAGTCGTGACTCTTAACCTTGTGTGGTTCATTGTCATATTGAATCTAAGCCTCCTCTGAGCTGGAGATGGATTTTCTCTTCTTGAATCCATATTTGCTCTTGTTTCTCACACTGCACAGTGTCTTTCCTGAATTGAAATGTAACCTGTAACAGCTCTGTAAATTGTGCAGTGATTATAGTTTGTGTTAAAACTAAAGATGTTTGTACAAATAATACTTTGGTTATTTAAAATGTCAAGTTTCTATAGCTTCATGGGGTATTCATTATAAATTAAAACAGGGATTTTTTTTGGACCAAAAAATGCTGTGTTTCAGAAGAACTTTTATAATTGCAATTTATCTCTAAATTCTTTACTGTAGAAGGTGTTGCATTGGATGGAGATGACCCTGAACATATACAGTGGATTTACCAGAAGTCTTTAGAAAGAGCATCACAATTTAACATTAAAGGTGTTACCTACAGACTCACCCAAGGTAAGGGGATGGCATTTCACCAAGTTGTGGCATTTGCACCTGGGCTGGATTGGCATTCTTTGTATTTGTTATGACTAAGCTGGCAGCTGTGCAGGGATAATTCTCCTCACCCTTAAAACAGAAACAAGCAGCTTGTTTCCTGTGCCAGCACAAATATTTTTATGACAAATCAGATGTTCATGCATTCATGATGAATCAGAGGAACCTATCTGGGATAAAGCTGAACATTCTTTTTGCTATTTTATTTTTAACTTGGAGCAGCTCCACAGTTTACATTACATGGTGACCACTCTTGCTGGTTCAAAGAGTAAAAACAAAGGGACTTGATTGTCTTTTTTAGCAACATTTTGTGCCAGTTCAGGCTGGTTAAGTCCATGGCATCTGTTCCTCTCTGCTGTCCCTGCCTCTGTTCACATGCAAGTGCAGTATGCTGACACTCATTTCATCAGCATTTCAAACACTAACCAAATAAAAATCTCCACTATCTTTCCTTTGTGCATTTCCCAGTTTAACAGGAAAAGAACAGTTTTAATTTTCCCTGCTAAATAGAGAACACTTGCTTTCAGAGTTTGTTCAGTAGTTCTCTTTGTTTGATACCTGCTTTTTTCAATGTGCTTGATCCATTGCTAATATAAAAATTGCCCAAGTACTGCAGCAGCATCCCATTATACATGTTTGTTACAGAAATTCCTGGACACTTAAAAGTACTTTTGGAATCACCCTTTGAAATTATTCTGTTTAAATTAGTCTCTCAATAGAGTTTCTTAGAAAACCCAGAGCTGTATGTTTTGTTTTTACAGGGGTGATTAAACGAATTATTCCAGCAGTAGCTTCTACAAATGCAGTAATTGCAGGTATGCTGTAAGAACTCATTTCACTTCTACTTTACTGACTTGAGAATTTTGTGGGACAAAAATTTGGAATTGAGAATCTGGAGAGGATAATAGTAAATTTTAAATGTGTCTGGTTTTATTCTTACAGCCATATTTCTGTTTTCCATAGAGAAACTGTGACTGAATAAATGTTACTCTGGGGGAGAGCAAAAGCATTTAAGGCTGGGGAAAAAAATTGAAAAACACAGTACATAGGCTTGACGTATCTCAGATTAGTGCCAAATCTATGGTGTTAATGCACAGAACTACCAGCTGCCTTCAGATGTTTATTTTTCTCTTTATAGATTGTTATACTTGATTGTTTCTGTCATTTTTTGTCCAGCTGTGTGGTGTCTGCATGTCTGGTAGAGCTAGGTGAAGAAATTCTTTTTTCTCGTTGCAGCTGTTTGCGCCACGGAGGTTTTTAAGATAGCCACAAGGTATTTAATTTCTTATTAATTAATTAATTAATTACAGACATGATTTCCAGCAGAATGCCATGTATCAACACTGACATATTTGTCATTACAGTGCATATGTTCCTCTTAACAACTACTTGGTGTTCAATGATGTGGATGGATTATATACATACAGTTTTGAAGCTGAAAGAAAGGTTAGTGCCATTAAAGGCTTGAAGGAATTTTTCCTTGATTTGTTTTCATGCACTTTGTGTGTATTTCTGAACCTCAGTATTGAATCAGTTGGCCCCTAGCACTGAATAATAATATTTCTGAAGTTTTAACAATGGAAACTACAGTGTTACTGGTCTGCTATTTCTGCAAAGTAGAGCTACAAAATAAGATTTTCAAACCTAAGATGACTCATGGGCAGATGATCTAAAAAAGAGGTTATGGCAAAAATTGATCTGAAAGTTTGTAATACTGGATTTAATGTCAGATTAAATTTGTCATTCATAAATACTTAGGTGCTGTTGGGAGCCAGTCAGTGACAGACTTCAGAAAGAAATGGGTTTTGTCATTAATATTTACAACTATTAATATTTCTACAGCTAAAGTTTCAAAAAAACACAACACAAACATTTTATAGACCTTACTAGCAGCATTTCTAAAATCATCTTTAACATGATGTGTATTCTTGTACTGTTTTGTGGTAGGAGAACTGTCCAGCCTGCAGCCAGCTTCCCCAAAACATAGAGATTTCCCCATCAGCTAAATTGCAGGAGATCCTGGATTACTTAACAAATAATGCTTCATTGTAAGTTGCAACCATTCTGAGTAATTTGATAATTTGTTGATTTATTGCTTATAAAAGGTAATTTTAAAATGTGTTTTTTAACCTGATTCCTTGGTTTTGTTTTGTTCTGTTCTGTTTGTTTGTTTTTAAATGTTTTATATATAGGCAGATGAAATCTCCTGCAATCACAGCAACTATGTATGGGGGAAATAAAACGCTTTATTTACAGGTAATCTGAACATACATAATTTACTTCAATAGTCTGAATTTACTTAAATTTACTGAATTTGAAAAAAAAAATCGGCTTTTTTTTAATTTTGTTTGCAGACAGTAGCTTCAATTGAAGAACGAACAAGGCCAAATCTTTCCAAGACACTAAAAGGTATTATGGAGCTGTCAGGTGTTGATTTTCAAGTTAGAGAAAGTTGGGAGAGGTTGAGAAAGTTAGAGAAGTTTTCAAGTGAGAGGGTCAGTTTCACCCCTCTGTGTGGATATTTAGGTTTATTTTGCATTATGCAGTAGAATTTGCTTCATTGTCTTTTTACTTTCAATACACATTGAATTTTAGTTGCACATTTCTCAGGTATATTTATTGTTTAAAGGTGAAGTGCAGGCAGATGCACAGAATTTACTTCTGTAAATTACACACTTTCCAGTAGAGTTTTATATATATTTCTCAAGGTCTGTTTCCTGCTTAAATTAGATTAATATTAATTTAGCCAGTGAGCTGTTTGCAGCTTTATTTAATCACATTTACAGTTTGTGAGGATAGCAATTCTAATTTTTTTTGGGCTTCTTGAAAAGGCAAAGCACATGGTTTAATTAAATTAATTAAGCTTTTCTTTCTGTTTCAGAACTGGGGCTTGTGGATGGCCAGGAACTTGCAGTTGCTGATGTTACTACACCACAGACTATGTTGTTCAAACTTCACTTTACCACTTAATTTATTCATAAGTAAAGTGCAAATACAGCAAGAGAAGTCTGTCCCCACCTTATAAAATAAACATGCTCTGTGGGTGTTAAGGCAGCCTGAAATGTTCCTGTTAGTGCCAGCATGGTTGAAGGTTAGGAAATCTAAATGAATCACCATATTTCAGAATTGTATGTAGAAGCCAATATTTGGTGGATTATATTTGTATAAATGCTTATTCATGTACAGACCTCTGATGTATAGAAATACACTTCTCCCAGATTTTGTTGTCAAAATGTTCATGCTAATGTACTTCCAAACACATGGAACTTTAAGGTGGCCAAAAGTCTTGTTTTCAACATGTGTGCACACATATATGCAAAGAGAAGATGTTTTTAAAAGGAACCACAACAATCTGGTTATAAGTTTAGCACTCCTGAGACTTACTGAGTCACCTTAAACCAAAGGAAGCAGTAGATTAAAATGAGGATTTCCCTCTTATTTGGTATTGATTTGATCAATGTTATGGAAGGAGTTAAATATGGAAGAGATAGCTTTGTTTACAAGAAACACAAAAGGAGAAAATTATCAACTGTACATGAAAATACAGGTGTGTCTCTTCACTGTCCCCAAGCAGCCACCATGCACAGCATTGCAAAATTATGTTCAAATATCATTGGTGCTGTTAAGGTATTTATTAATAAAAAAATCAGAAAGACACCCGTGTCTGTGGCGTCTCTGTGGACATTCAAGAGCATTTATAACCTCCATTAAAAATTCTGGGGCATCATTTGGCTGCTTTAGTTAGAGACTTAAGGAGTGCCAGTGAATTCTAGTCTGATGTGTTAGCTGTGTTTGAAGTTCACACTTTTTTAACAGTGAACTGCATAGTTTAAAAGGACGAGGATTAATGGGTACAAATTGAATGAGGGGAAATAGGGGAATAGGACAAGGAGTAGTGGGTACAAATTGAGTGAGGGGAAATAGGGGGATAGGACGGGGAGAAACGGGTACAAATTGAACGAGGGGAAATGGGGGGATAGGACAAGGATTAATGGGTACAAATTGGAAAAGGGGAAATTTGGGCTAGATACTCGGAAGAAATTCTTTCCTGTGAGGGTTGAGAGGGGCTGGCACAGGTTGCCCAGAGGAGCTGCGGCTGCCCCACCCATGGAAGTGCTCCAGGCCCGGTCAGTTGGCGCTTGGAGCGGAAGGTGTGTGTGCCCACGGCAGGGACTGGAGCCGGACGGTGATCAGGTCCCTTCAGCCGCTGAGCTGAAGCTCCGGAGGCGCTGTGAGGGCGGGCGCGGTGCCCCGGCCCCGCCTCCCGGACGTGCCGGGCCGGACGCGGCTGCGCCGGGCCCGGGTGCGACGTGGATCCGGCGGCGCCTGCGCGGGGCCCTCGCTCCCCGCTCCGCTCCCTCAGCGCCGCGCCCGGCCCGGCCCGGCCCAGCCCGCCGGCCCCGCCGGCAGCAGGGGCAGCCCTGGGGAACGGGCGCTGCGGAGCCGCCGAGGATGAGCTGGTTCAACGCCTCGCAGCTGTCCAGCTTCGCCAAGCAGGCGCTGTCGCAGGCGCAGAAGTCCATCGACCGGGTGCTGGACATCCAGGCCGAGGAGACCCCCTGGCCCGACGCCGTCATCCCCGACTACGGTGACGGTAAGGGCTCGGTCCGGCCGCCGTGCCGAGCCTCGCGGCCCCAGCCTCGCCCGCCTCCTCCGCTGTCTCCTCTTACCCTGGGGAGGTTTAACCGGCCCTCCTCCCAAAGCTGCCCCGGGTTTTATAATTCAGAGCCCCCTGTGCTTTAATTATCCACGTTCTGCTCCCTCCCGTGCCGGGGGACACCGACACGAAGCCGGGGCAGGCTCAGCTCAGAGCCTGGCTGGTGTCACCAGTGTCCTGCTTTTATCGCATAAGTAGCACTGAGCTTCATATCCCTGCTTCTCGAGACGTTATTTGTTTATATTTGTTTTCTGAGGGGCTAATAATTGGTAAAAACTCAGTAATATAAAAGGGGAAATCATGCTGTTTTCAGAGGCTTCCATGGATTCACTCTCTGCAGAGGAGAAGCTGAAAGTCTGGTCCATATGAACGAAATGAAATTTCCACTTTTCGTGGCTTCCAGTTCATAATCCTCCAACATCTGTCGAAAGGAATGTGCTGGTGGAAAAGTTGTCATGGCTATGAGGAAGTGTCTCCCCTGTGCGTGTGCTAATGGAGAGCCTGAAGGAATGGTCAGCCCTAAGCTGCTGTTTGGAAGGGAGAGAGCAAAAAGAGCCCTCGTATTAGAAACTCCCCCCAAAATAATAATAATAATAATAATAATAATAATAATAATAATAATAATAATAATAATAATAATAATAATAATAATAATTCAATATAATAATAAACAACATATGGGAAATGAGGTCATCTGGAATTAGTGTCATTGCTACAACTGTATCTAGAAAAACTACGCATATTTGGAGGAGGAGGAGGTTATGTCCAGGTGAAGCCACAGCAGTGATATTTCTGAAACTGAAAGCTGTAGCAACTGAAAATGTTTTCCAGGTCGGTTGCTCAGCAAAGTCAGTTTTGGATGTCTTTATCCCCTTGAGGGCTTGGCAATCATATAAGTGGTCTGGTGTCATCTTAAAATGCAGAAATTATTTATAGAAAACTCTGTCATGCTTAATTTCTCAAAGCTTTAGACTTGTCCAAATTTTTAAAATTTTATTTGTGTCTTAGTATTTATGGTAGTTCTGTAATTCATAAGAAGAGCAGCAAAGATCAGCCTGCATCTGGTTTTGAGGGAAAACCTTCTTGTTCTTAAGAGATGTCAAAATATGTTCTGAATGTTACAGTTAAATCAGCTTTTTCTGAAGCTGTTGAATCATGGACAAGGTAGCAATAAGTGAGGTGTTTGTAGTAATAAATCACATGTTTGTAGTATTTTGGGCAATGAAAACAGTAATTATTTGGATTTGAGGCCAACAGCTATCAACTGTTCTGAAAGTAGAAGCCAGCTTTAAATATTGTAAAAAACTCAGTTTTTAATAGATGCTGCTGTTTAGAGTGAGTTTGTTTTTAAGTAGTCTGAAATAGTTATGTTACCCAGATTATATTTTAGGTACAAAATTGGATACTGTTTTTTGGCTTCTCTTTCTTACTTCAGATGCTTCTGAAATTTGATGCTGAAATTCTTGTTCTTGCTGTTGACAAGTCCTGGAAAAGCTGCAAGAAATACAATAATTGGAATTGTTGATGTTGTTTTAGGGCAGCTTCAGAACTGAACAATTCAGTATTTCTCTACAGAAGAGGAAAATTCTCAGCTGGGCTGCTGCTGATTTTTATTGTCAGCTCCATGCTGATGCTTGGTGTATGAGGAAAAATGAAATCTTGTCAGAAACTGAAGGGCAAGAACCCTTCTTACAGTGTAAATGCTGCAAATACTCAAAGGTTTTCCCCTTCTTCTGTAATGGTGTGTGAAGTGCTTATGTGCTATTTGCAGATAACTTTTAAGACCTTGTAATTTTTTCCTCCTTTTTAATCAGTATAATTCTCCTTACTACAGCTTTTCATGTTGTTTTGCCTGGACTCCTTTCACTGTAGGGAAGCAGGAATTTTTGCTTTTGCTTGTAGCCTTCAAAGTGGGGTTTATTTGCCTATCTCCCTTTTTTCCTTTATTTTAGGAACAAATTCTCTCATAAGTGGAGGATGGGACACATCATCCTGGGGCTTGAACTCAACTACAGAACCCCAGAACCAGCCAGTGTCACCCACAGCCATCACAAAGCCCGTGAGGAGGACGGTTGTGGATGAATCTGAAAACTTCTTCAGTGCCTTTCTCTCCCCAACAGATGTTCAGAGTATACAGAAAAACCCAGTGGTGTCCAAGCCTCCAGCCAAATCACAGCGACCCAAAGAGGAGGTGAAAAGCACTTTGAAGGAGTCTCAGCACTCCAGTCAGCTGGAAGGGCCAGTGGCAGCAGAGACAGAGGTCAAGGATTCCTCTGGAGCTGTCCTGGACTTGAAAAGCCTTGATATTCCCAAGGAGAAATTGGAAGAGAATGCTGTGCTTCAGTCTGATGGCCAGCATGAAGCAAGCACAAATGAAGCTACTGACAAAAAGGTGTCTGCTCTAAATTTTGAAGAACCTGAAGATTCTCCTACTGAAAAATCCAGTGTGGGAGGGGATGGAGCAGGGGGGGCACCCGAGGGCACTGCTCAGCCCCTTGGAGCAGGCACGAAAGACCTGGGTTTGGAGGGGAAGGAGAGAAAGACTGAGGACAGACAAAGCAATACCCCATCACCTCCCATCAGCACCTTCTCCTCAGGCACTTCCACAACCAGTGATATTGAAGTTCTGGACCACGAAAGTGTGATAAGTGAGAGCTCAGTAAGCTCCAGACAAGAAGCTGCAGATTCCAAATCCAGCCTTCACCTCATGCAGACGTCGTTCCAGCTCCTGTCCACGTCTGCCTGCGCGGATTATAATCGCTTAGAGGACTTCCAGAAAATGACTGAGAGCTGTGGCTCCTCGGATGCCTTTGAAAGAATTGATTCATTCAGTGTGCAGTCCTTGGACAGCAGGAGTGTCAGTGAAATAAATTCAGATGATGAGTTATCAGGCAGGGCTTCTGCTTCGGCATCTGTCGCTGTCAGTCCTTCCGTGCCAAAGACAGAAACGGTTGACGCCCTGAAAAATAAATCTGAAAACTTGAATGATGCTCCTGTGCTGCATGCTGAGGAGGCTGAGATGGAAGAGAGTGGGAGAAGTGCAACCCCTGTTAATTCTGAGCAGCCAGATGTTGTTTTGGTTGCTGCTGTGCAAACTGTTGAAGAGCAGGTTGTGAAGGAGGAGGCCGAGCCCCAGCAGGATGCTGGGGAACCATTGGTAGAACAGGACACTGAAAAGCAAGAGCTTAAAAAGGTAAATCAAACATGTATTGCAAACACACCTTTTAATTGCAAATGCGACTCCTGACATTCCCTTACATTGTCCTGTATCTCTTAGATCAGCTTATTTGAATGAATTAATCAATGCTGAGCTATCTGACCCTGTAGAAAACTGTCCCTGATATCCTGCAGTGGAACAGTACTGGTAAAATTTCTGATCAGATACTTGTGGGTTTCACCTGACCCACCTGGTTGTCATTGTTGTGAATTGTGAGTAAGGGTGGCAAACAGGAAGCCTAATAAGTCAAATGTGTTATTTTATTTCTTTGGTGTTTACATTTGTATATTTTCTTGTATTTTTGTTATCTATGTTCAACTTTCCAAAACTTGATATTAAGAAATTATTTTGAGGATGTGACCCAAGAGCTTTTGACTCTGAGTGAAAGTTTTCCTCCCTCATCTGAGGGTATTCTGCTGCTTTTTGCTAATGTTTCACAGAGGAGACTCTCCTATAGAAATTATTCTGTAAAGAACATTGTGAGTCTTCATGTTTAATGTAAGCCATAGTTTTATAGACTATCAGCTCTAGTTAAAAGCTTCATGTAAAATTAAACTGTATCACAGCTGATGATTTTGTTGAGGAACTCACTTGAGCCACATGTGCTGATTTAGTAGGATTTCTACACCTAGAGAAAACAGTTGTCTTTATGTTCAGGTATGTGGCAGAAACATGATAATCCTCACTGACTTCTGCCCCAAATTCCTGAAACATGGACCACTTCAATTTTAAATAGTCTTGTGAGGGAATAGGAGGGAGGAGAAGGGAAAGCCTCCCCCTCCTGTGTTTTAATTGTCCCATTAATCTGCTCTGTATCTATAAAACCTTGTCCAGATGATTGATGCATTAACTGAGAAGCTGGAGAAGAGGGAAATACAGTTATTAAGCACTAGCAAAGAGAGGGCTCGCTTGGAAGAAGCTTATGATAACCTCAAAGAGTAAGTATGAAAATGCACTCAGTGCTGTAATTGACTTTGCTGTAATAAAATGTTAGATAATAGATCAAACAAGGAGCTTTGTGACTGGAGCAAAGGTTACAGGGGATGTGCACTGTTTGGGAAAGGTGGTAATAATGATGGCATGTGCTGTGATGGGATTTTTTAAAAACATGTTATTTTTTGGAGCCAAAATCTCTTTTGGGAGGGGGCTGGGGAAAGAGTTTTTAATAAGCAAGCAGTAGGAATGACAAATGTGGAGAATCAGTCTTGGTCACTAATAAAGATCTTTATTATAAGATTGGATTCAACTATTAAGAGAGACTGACTTTACTGATACAGAGGGAGGAACCTGATTTATTAAGCAATTTGTTGACTGAAATGTAGGCAGGGACACTATGGAAGAAGGGCTGGTTGTAGGGGAAAACTTGAAATTATTATTTAATTTGGTTAAAGTTAAAAAGGGAAAAAGTGGGAAGTTGTATTTACCGGCTCTGATCAAATATTGAGTTATAAAATTTACAGATATATGATGCTGTTGTTTAATGACTAAATTGATCCTAACTTAAAAAATAGATTAAATAATTTACCCTTTATATGATACAGATTATGGTTAACTAAAAAGGACTTTTTCAAGGAGAAAATATTTAAGCTAAATCAAGCATTTAGTTGTTTTCATGGGTAAACTACTGAATTGATAAAGATCTTTGATTAGGACTTCTGATACAGCTGTGAGGTTTTTTGACTTTAGCTTATCATGTGTAATAAAAGTAAAATACTTCTGAAAAGCATTTAAGACAACTTGTTGCAAACTGTTTGGAGTGTCACATACCCATGAAACTGTTCTGAAATATTAATTTTAAATGCAGTGAAATGTTTAGAATGAAAGAAGAGAGCAGCAGCCTTTCATCTCTTAAAGAGGAGTTTGCTCAGCGAATTGCAGATGCTGAGAAGAAGCTCCAGCTAGCCTGCAAAGAGAGAGATGCAGCTAAAAAGGTGATTTGGCTGTTTTTTCATGAAATTAATATTTATTAGTTTATGACACAATTGAATTTCTTGAGGAAAAGCAATTAATATTAACCCAGGGAGAATCATGAGGCTGGTAGTGACCAGCATGAGCTGTTTCCAGCCATCCAGGCTGCTTGGTGTTCAAATCTGTGTTCCTGCATCCATGCTGTGAACCAGCTTGGGGAAACTCATTTAATTGGGAAAAAAGAGATTTAATGTGTGCTCTCATTCACCTTGTACCAAATAATTATTTGCATTGGTGAGGGAGATGTGAGGAAGGGGTGAAGAATGGGAATGGCTTCTTTAGAGGATTAGCTGGGAGGAAAATTAAGGGCTGATGGCAGATTGATTTGGAACAAGCAAAGAAATCTACAGCAGCAAAGTTTGAGCTTTAAATGTTCTTGACCTGGTGTCTCAGCATTTAATTTCTGTAGCTTAATGCAGAGAGGAAACTCAAATCTGACTGAAAAACAAATATTTTTCAGCTGTTTGTCACTGTGTTGACACAGCAGTCAGTTGAACTAGAAAAATTATTCAGTAGCTATGTGTGAATAGGACAGGTTGGTTTTTCTCTATTGCAAAAGTTTCAAGAAAATTGAATTGATGGGGAAGTTAGAACAAATTGTACAGAGGATTTACAGAGTTTCAATCCTTGGAGGTTTTTAAAACTTGATGCAATAAGGCTCTGAGCAATCTGTTTTGATCAGATAATCTCCAGAGTTCCCTTCCAACCTAAATTGTTTTCCAAGCAAAGTCTTGTGAGAGGAAGGGCAGAAGGAAAAGGTGATCAGTGTAGCTCACTCTGTGTTTTTCCCTCCATGTATTTTAATAAACAATCTTAAGTATTTTATCCTATTATTAGGAAGTAAAGACTGTTAAAGAGGAATTGGCTACTAGACTTAATACCAATGAAACTGCTGAATTATTGAAAGAAAAAGAAGAGCAAATCAAAGGATTAATGGAGGAAGGTGAGAATTAATTTTTTTTTGGTAGTAAAAATGTGTAGGATAGTTTGAAATGTGGTGGCCTTGCACACAAGCCTTGTTGTGTGGGTAAAAAGTGCTAAATTTGAAGCCTGTTGAATGTGTCTGAATGTTTTAAGCATTTAGTGAATAGCAAAGTGTAACAGGAGGGGTCTGGCAGGTGCAGGTGGCTGCAGAGGTGATTCCTACAAGATGCATTAAAAGCTGCTGAGGGATAAAACCAGCATGTGCAGAACAGCATTCCTTGTTCCATTCAGAAGAAATCTAATGAGGGCATTGTTCATGGCATTTTACAGTGTCTCCTTTAATACTTCTTAATTTTGGAATTGAAATACAGATACTAAATGAGAAGATAATTTTTTTTCTAACGTGATGAGCTCACTTGCTTCATTTTCAAAGCCTTTTACATCCTATCCTCTCTCACTGTAGCTCAGTGTAGCAAAGGTATCTCAGGATAAGATATATTTAAATTTAAGAACTTGCATGAAAAATTGTAAGAATAAGTATTTCCATATTTACTGTAGTATTATTTTCATGAAGCTAAAGAGCAAATTTGGTGTGAATAGAGACAATCCATAGGATATCACCAATATGCACTGGCTTCATGTTCAATTTCTTCACAGGAGAAAAGCTTTCCAAACAGCAGCTGCAGAATTCCAACATTATTAAGAAATTAAGAGCCAAAGAGAAAGAGAGAGAAAACATTAACACAAAACAGAGCAAGAAGATTAAGGAATTGGAAGAGGAGTTGCAGCATTTAAAACAGGTGAGATAGTTGTTGAAATTTTTGTTTAGAAGTTTTTATGTTAGCTGCAAAATTGCCTTTTGGGAAGGCTCTTGATAAATTGACATTTTTTTTTTGTTTTCTGGAGACTTCTCTATTTCATAGAATCCCAGAATGGTTTGGGTTGGAAGGGAGCCTAAAGCCCATCCAGTGCCATCCCCTGCCATGGGCAGGGACACCTTCCACTGTCCCAGGCTGCTCCAAGCCCCATCCAGCCTTGGACACTGCCAGGGATGGGGTAGTCCCAGTTTCTCTGAGCAATCTGTGCCAGGCTCTCACCTTCTCACATGATTGGAGCACTGAGTTGTGATTTGTGTGTGTATTCCTTGTAAAACTGCAGTGAGGGATCTTCTGAGCTGTTTGTTTGCACTTGCACTGCTGTTACCATGTGAGCTGGAAAACCTGCACCACCAAAATTTGGACAGTTAGTGATTGAGTCAAGATTTTACAAATTTCAGACCCAGGATGTGGAGTTGTGTGAAGTGGTGGTGTAAAGCAGCTCCCTCCTCTGGGCAAGGCAGGGAAGCAAAACCTTTCTCTTTCTGCCAGGTGTTAGATGGGTTTAGCCACTTATCCCAAACTGGCTGCCACTGTTGTCCCTGTCCTTGGGCAGTGCTGTCAGCCCCATGTCCTGGGGTTTGTTTCATGTTTCCTGTCTGCCCTGACAGGTGCTTGATGGCAAGGAGGACCTTGAGAAGCAGCATCGAGACAGCATTAAACAGCTGAACAGTGTTGTGGAGAGGCAAGAAAAGGACCTTACTAAACTTCAGGCACAAGTGGAGGAACTTGAAGAAAGGAACAGGAGTGTGCAGGCAGCACTCGACAGTGCCTACAAGTGAGCAAAACAATCACACCTTCAGATTGTGGCTCTTTCTTGTGCAATGCTTGTGAAATATTTAAATGGAACAAAGTTACTTTCCAAGTTGCTGTTGGCATTTAAATGTACTGAGGTTTGTTTATTTCTTTCTTTGGTTCTTTCTTCTCAGGGAACTTGCAGATCTTCATAAAGCTAATGCCACAAAGGACAGTGAGGCTCAGGAAGCAGCCCTGAGTCGGGAGATGAAGGCCAAGGAAGAGCTTGGGTTAGCACTGGAGAAGGCCCAGGAGGAGGCTTGGCAGCAGCAGGAAGCTTTGGCAATCCAGGTGGGTCTGAAATGCAGCAGTAAACTCTGTAAATCAACAGGTGACTGCACTGACTGCTGTGTGCACCTGATGGAATGCACCAGGTGGAACTCGTTTCTGTGTACTTAGCAAATACCCAGAGGATTTCTTCCCTGTGGAACTTGTTCCATATTCATGGATTGCTTGTGTTAACCCTTAAAATACTAATTTTATTTAAAAGTATTTATAATTTTACCTATCTAGATTAAATTACTTTGACAGGCTCTATATTAAGTTTGTGGTACTCTTACCTGTTGGAATTTTTAGTGATAAATAAATCAGTGTAACTGTTTGTGTACGTGCAGAAATGAAGCTTTTACTTGTAGACAGACATATCACTGTTTATCACTGTTTGAAAATGGTGTGGGACTGTGGTAAGGAATAGGTGATGATAGAACTTTTGGCAAGAGTTTAGCAACAATTTCTTGTTTATTTAGGTGGCAGACCTGAGGCTGGCACTGCAACGTGCAGAGCAGCAGGCAGCGAGAAAAGAAGATTATTTACGGCAGGAAATTGGTGAACTACAACAGGTACTGGAATAAACAGATGATGCCCACTTGCACCTGCAAGGAGGACTTCTAAAACCCAAAAATAAAATGCTACCATGACATGAACAGCCTGAAAGAGAGGCTTTGTTTTCCTTGTTACCTGCACTGGTTGTCCTTTACAGAGGAGCAATAAAAATATTAATGGAAATGTTTTTTTAAATCACATAGTGGAAAAAGTTATCTTAGTTTTTTATTAGGTCTCTTAAATAGAATGCTGTCCTTTTTTAATATGAGACAAAATACAGACATTAATTTTTTGATAGTTGTCTAAAATTGTTGGCAAATGCACTATGGATGAATCTTTATCTGCTTCTTAAGAATATTTTTATTGTTCTTAAGGGTCAGAGTATAGATGGTTGCCAAAACGTTTCAAATTATATCCAGAGCTCTGGAATTTTTGGGCCCTTGCTCTATTATGTATCTAAAAATGTTTTACTTCTCTCTTGGAATTTCACACTTTGAGTTTGAAGCACATGAATGTTAGATTGCAAAGCAGTAATCTTAGAATGTAAAGCAGCTGCTATTTATTTCGATGAACTCTGTATGAATCTTTCAGTCATCATATGATTTAAATTATATTTGATTTGTGATTTCAGAGACTTCAGGAAGCAGAGAGCAGGAACCAAGAGCTGAGCCAAAGTGTGACCTCTGCTACACGGCCCCTGCTGAGGCAGATAGAGAACCTGCAGGCCACGCTGGGAGCCCAGACCTCTGCTTGGGAGAAACTGGAGAAGAACCTTTCTGACAGGCTGGGTAAGGTGGGAGGCTCTGGGTGAAGACGAGAGATGTGGGAAGGTAAATGTCAAGGGCTTAATTAACACTTGCCCAAAGTGTAGATGGTGGATCAGGAGAGAGGAGCACCAAATGCTTTCCTGTAAGGAAATGGTCTGGGGGGTTATGCCAAGGTTCTTGGACAGGTAAAACACTCTGTAACATGAGACTGTAAGGTGTACATGTCCTCACAGCACCTAAGGGCATTGAGACACTGAAAGTATTCCAGCCTGATGCTGAGATTCCCAATTGTAAAGTTTGGAATCACTTACCTGACTAGGTGATGATACACATACTGTGTCATCATGTTATGATGATATTATATTGCATTATATTATCAATATATGTACATAGATTGTATGATGATACATATCACTTACCTGCATAGCTGATTATATATTGTTTGATACAGTAGTAACTTATTGTTTTAAATGAAAAATACATTAAAAGCCCAAAAAATACATTAAAAGCCCAAAGAAATTGTTTCCTTTCTGGAAGCAATCTGTAGTTGTATACTGCATTCTGAAAGAGTCTGAAATCTGTTCATTCTGCATTGCTTTGATCCTCTGTGTGTGGAAAATATTTAATTTCCTTTACAAAAGAAAACAAGATGTATTTTTTAAGAAAGGTTAGTTGCATATAAAAAAAATATCTCAAATTCAATTTTGATATATAAGTAAGTGGCTGATATTCTAGATATTTGATCAAAAAAGGTTAAATTCCATGTTTTTTCTTACTATTAGGGGAGTCCCAAACTCTTCTAGCAGCAGCTGCTGAGAGAGAACGGGCTGCTACAGAGGAGCTTCTTGCTAATAAAATTCAGATGTCTTCTTCTGAATCTCAAAATAGTCTTTTAAGGCAAGAAAATACCCGTCTTCAGGCTCAGCTGGAAGTGGAGAGAAACAAATTAAAGAAAATGGAAAATGAGAACAGCAGGTGAGTTCATTTTTGGTTAACAGCATTTCTTTTTAATGTAGGGAAATGGAGTGTTGATGTGACTGTGCAAAGTGTTGGCACAATGTTACAAAACAAGGTTGTGGATAGTTTGTTTCATTTTAAAGATTAAAAAATGTTACATTGATAACAATTTGTAGCCTTGCAGCTGTGTTTATTTTTAAAGCATCTGAATATACAGGGAATCGAATGGAGAATACTTATTTATTATTTATTATTATTATATATTATTACTATACTTATTAACTTATTTATTAACTTTACCTCTTTCCTTCCTCCCTGTAGGTATGAGGTTGAACTAGAAGGGCTCAAGGATGAGTATGCAAAAACCTTGGAAGATGCAAAGAAAGAAAAGGTATTGCCTAGTTCAGCTTTAATCTCTGTGATGCTTGAAATCTGAGCTAGCAGATTAACAGCTTTTATTTCTCTTTGCAGGCACTGCTGGCTACTCAGTTAGAAATGGAGAAGATGAAGGTTGAACAGGAGAGGAAGAAGGCTGTTCTTGTCCAAGAAGCAGCAAAGGAGAAGGTGCCAAAACCTAACATTTATAAGTCTTACAGATATTGTCTTTATTTTAGTAGACATCTATACCTGAAACTTTTAGTGACTGGCAGTGTCTTTCCAGTGAAATAGGTGTTGTGTAAGACTCACTGAACTAAGTTTTGAGAAATAGTCTATTTAACCTGAGAAGAGGTAAAATATGGATTGTTGACTTAATCCTTTGTGTTCTTTGAGCACTCTTGGATCCTTTGTCTTCTGAAGCTACTTGTTTCCTTTGCTCAGACTTACCAGCATTGCTTCCACTGAATTCCTGTTTTGTTTCAGCGTGCAATGTTCCACATGCTTTCCAGCTGAAGTCACAAGTCACAGAACAATCCTCAATAGTCATTAAATTCATTACCACTAATTAGCAGTTCGTATTCAGTAAAACTATTTCTGTTGTTTGTTTCTTACTGTCTCCAGTCCTGAAATCTAAGTGCTTTCCCCTTCAGAGGTTAGCATGCTTGTAGATGCTGCCTGGAAAAGGGGGGCAGTTTTGAAGAGGTATCAGTAAATTATTAGCATGTGAAAAATCCTGGAATTTAATCCATACACTTTATTTAAAAATAAGAAAAAGGCCTTAACCTTCATTCTAAGAGATGATCTTCTGTGTGTGAGATGTCTTTCTGTGATACACTTGGATGTTCAAAACTGCCTCTGAGTCTCTTTTGGCTACTTGAAAGAGAACCTCTTTTGGAGTAATTTGGAGCTTCTGTCTAAATTTCCTGAAAGGTCCAAGATCTTTAAGATGGGCTGTTACAGCACAGAAATTCTTTGCTGTTGAACTTCCACATATTTTAGGTATGGGGCAAGTAAAAAATCTATCACAGTGTGTTCTGTAGTTGTTGGTGGAAAAAAGGAGACTATTTATAGAATTTCTTTTAGCCTGTTGTGAAGGTTTTTTCTTTTCTAACTGGTGATATTGGATGTCTTTGTTTGTTTTTAAGGACCGAAAGACCTTCGCAGTTGAAACTGTATCAAGTACACCGTCAATGTCCCGCTCCAGTTCCATAAGTGGGGTGGACATGGCAGGTCTTCAGACCTCTTTCCTCTCCCAGGTAGGATAGATCCCCTATAATGGCTTTTTTCTTCTTGACAGACCACTTACTTCACTTACTTCCCTCCTCAAGAGCTTCTAGTAACGCAGAAAATTACTCTTTTCAAGAGTGTATTGGCCTTAGACAAGGTAACATCCTGTGCAGAAACATCTAAAATCTGCTCACAAGATGTCTGTGACTGTAAAACATACAATTAAAATTGATTTATTTTTACTTTCACTCCTGGTTTAGGGCACAGCCCTTGAAAACAAGCTTTAAGCATTGAAATGCTTGCCTAGCACAGTGTGTTTTAAATCTTAAGTTATGCCATATTTAGGAATCTTTTAGGGAAGATTCCAAACTGGCCATGTTTTTCTCTAATTTTCAGCTTCTCTAACCTTCTGTTTGTAGGATGATCCTCATGATCACTCATTTGGACCAATAACTACCAGTGGCAGCAATCTCTATGATGCAATAAGGATGGGATCAGGTTCAAGTGTAATTGAAAACCTTCAGTCACAGCTAAAACTAAGAGAAGGAGAGATTTCACATCTACAGGTAACTTTTCAGAAAGCTTGGTGTGTGTTACAAGATCTCTGTGAACCAGCACAGCTGTGTAGGGATGAGCACAAGAAGAATTTGTTGGTTCCTTTTTCGTTTTGGCAAGGACCTATCCAGAAAACCTGTCTGTCTGAAAAGTAAAATATCCGGGATACTGAGGTTTAAGAAGAAAGTGAGAGTGGATCTGAGATGTGCTGTTTCACAGACTGGTTTAGAATAAACCTTAATTACTTGTATTTTGATATGTTGTTTTATAAATAGAGTAAATTCTTTCCTTCTTCTCCTTGTTATGTGTGTTTACCCTAGCTGGAAATTGGAAACCTGGAGAAAACTCGATCAATAATGGCAGAAGAGCTGGTTAAATTAACAAATCAAAATGATGAACTTGAAGAAAAAGTGAAGGAAATACCCAAATTACGCACACAGTTAAAGGTAAGTGCATTTCTGGTGTAAATCCATAGTAAAATGTAGATAATTGCATTTCTTTAGGAGTAGTCCTGTCAGTTTAGGAATATATTCAAATCTGTCCCTAAGCATAAGTGACTGAAGAGCCCGGATTTTGATTGTTTTTTTTTTTTATATTTTATTTTATATATAATAGAATCTAAAAATGCCCACTCCATGGTTAGGGAGTCACTTCAAAACACAGTTGTTGGAAACATGTGCTGTGCATAAGACTGTGTGCTAAACCAGGGAGAAACCATTTTTGTTTCTATCATTTAGGAACTTGGCTGGAACTGGATTTTTTAGTAGAGGAAGGGTTTTGATAAATAGCATGGGTTGATGAGGTTGATGCAGAAGCTGAATATATGTCCAGTAGAGATACATATACAGAAATGGAAATATATGAATATATGTCCAGCTGAATATACGTCCAGTAGAGATACATGTATAGAAGTAGGACAAATAATTGGATGTTTAAGAATTTAAATTGAAATATTTCAAAAGTTCTGAAATAATTTTTGAATATAGAATGTTCAGTTTTTGCCATTTCCCAAACTGGTCATTCCTGTAGTAAAACACTGCAGTTTTCTAACTTTTTAATGCTTATAGCAATTGAACTTGAAGGTGCTTCAGTATGTCTTCTGAAGCCAGCACTAATTCTTTTTATGATGTTTGGAATATCTTCCTTTAACATCTAGAATATAAATCCAGCTGTATTCAAAGCACAAAGTACTTTTGAAGTTTACTGAGTGCTGCACTGTGGTTACACTTTGAGGTGGTGCTGCCTTATTTCCCCTGGCAGTGTAAAGCAGGGTCCAGCACCAGCTTGTTTGAATCTGAGAATAAGGAGCAGTGAGATAACTCTGTGTTAAAATCCTTGCAGGACTTGGATCAGAGGTACAACACCATTCTCCAGATGTATGGGGAGAAGGCAGAGGAGGCTGAGGAGCTCCGGCTGGATCTGGAAGATGTGAAAAACATGTACAAGACTCAGATAGATGAACTTTTAAAACAGAGACAAAATTAATTCCTTGTGGAACTGTTAGCATTGTATGGTGACAGACTGTAAAGATATCTGTTTATGTAAATGCTGAATTTAAATGTCCTGTAAAAAACCCCTGTATTATAGAAAATGTGACTATATAATAGAGTTCATATGTTGACAGAAGAATCAATGCTTTAAGTGTCCTGTTCTGTCTGCAGTTAAATTATTTGTGCAATATTTAATTTTTTTTCTTCAGTCATCCCTTTATTTAAGTTTTTGCTAAATGGTGGGCCATTTTACATAAACAGCAGAAATTTTGGTTGTTACCTTGGGAGACAGCACTGGAAGGCATGAGTAGTACTAAAGCAGCCCTTGATTCATAATCTCTGTAAACTTGTGAAAATCACTTTAGAAGTCTGTCTCAAGTGTTCATATGAGTTTTTCTAAAATCTCATCAGGTAATTTTTAATAACTAAGTAGCAAGGACTTGCTGTCTGAAGCATACCTGGTGGATATTTTTATGACAGGAAAATCTTAGATTTGTGCTTACAACATCTGAACCTGTCAGGGTGATTATTCTTAGACAAATCAGATTAGTCTGACTTCTTTACACTAAGTCCTCTAAAGCAGAGTGTGAGACTCAGATGAGACTTCAAATTACAGCTTCATCTTGTATATTGCTTGAGTAGTCTGGAGACAGCAGCTCTGCTTGTAATGATTAATATGTTCAACTTTTAACACCAGAAATCTCAGCTGTTAAATATCTGAAATTCTAGATTTAGTAAATAAATTCTAGATTTAGTAGCTGATTTTTACCAGTAGCTAGAACAGTTCAGAAGAATGCAGGAAACTGATTTTTTAAAAATAAATTGCTGCAGATCTCATGGTTCCTTTTATATAAGTAGCAAGGGTTAGACTTCTTGTAACACTGAACTGTGGCTTAATAACAGAGCAAGTCTCCAGTGGCTGCAGAGTATTTCTCATGCCATTCCTTCAGCAAGGTATTGGCCAAACAGCACTCACATGACTTGGAGCTGAGCTGCATTTTTGGTAATGTCAGAGGAAATGTTTAATGGGACCCTTGGGTATGCTGAGAAGGAGCTGTGTCTTCCTCTCTGCATTCCAGAGAGCAAATATTTTGCTGCATCTCAGAACCTACTCGTGTGAAATACTGGGCAGTTGAAATTCTTTGCTTATCACACCAGTGCCTCTGTTGGGAGAGGTTTTTTTTTCCCAGACCAGTGCATGTTGTAATTTGGGAACTCTTTCCCTGCTTGTGTATTTGGTGGCCTGACACACAAAAGATGTGAAGGATGAGGAGTTGCTTCTGCAGAAATGCCTCTTGGTAATATGATTTTACTATGGGTGTTAAGGATTTATTGCTCACTGAATAAATACACAAGCAAGGGAATGTTCATGGAAAATCCCAGTCTGATTTGAGATTCAGGCAGTTACTCTGTGAGGATTTCATTAAAACCATAGAGCCAGAACACTTAAATTTGTTGTAACTCCCCATCTGTCATAGAAATTTCTAACTGCTTTAATAAAAAATACTTTTTCCCCTTCCTTTTATTTTTTTTTTTTTCATTGGGAGGTGGGAGGGAATTACCCTCTTGTCTTCATTTCAGTTTTGGAAACCATGGTGGTATGATTTTTCTTCTAAAAACCTCAGAATTTAACACTTTGCCTTCATATTAAAGCATGGTTGGTTGCTCTAAGTTTCTGGAAAACCCTAGACCAATCAAACCTAAGCAAAAATCAGTCCCTATTAAAACACTTGCTGGAATTTTACTGATTTAGAATTATGATGTACAAGGGTTAGTTGAGCCTTTTCTTAAGAAAACAACTCTTTGTGATGGTCAAAGACTAGAAATTCTGTTTTGTCTACTACAGCTAATCAATAACTTCCTGGTTTTCACCTTTTTTTATTATCTTGGCAGACAAATGCAGCAAAGAAAAATAAATTATTTTATAGTCCTGAAGGACTGACAGTTCTGAGTATGTCTTGGGCTATCTTGTTTACAAGAGCTTAGGTAAAAGGGAAATTTTAACATGCAATCAGCATTAACTGTTTTAGATGTAAAAACACAAAAGGTATTAGATTTTTAAATCTCATTAAAGTAGATGTAAATATTTGTATTGAATATTTTTGGATTCTATATTCCCTTGTAGTGCAATCTTTAATATCACCTGAGAATCAGATGGCCTTCTGTGTCTTAATCATCAAAGCCTTAGAAAACAAAGTGGCTGTTGGAAGGTAACGTAGACTTTGAAATATCCTGGTTTGCTCATCTTTGATCTAACTGTATGCTTGTTTTGAAGAAACATTAATGTCTGCTTGAACACAATTCAATGCTCTTACTGAGATTGCCTAGAAGAGTAATGTGCAAAATGAAAGGAATTAGGGTAGAATTCTTGTACTCACTTTTGTCTAGATTTATTATTTTAGAACATCCTTTTGAAAGTAACTAATTTAGCTCTCATTTTCACTGGATAAGCAAGTATGAAAAATGTTATTTAAAGGTTACTCAGTGTAGTGTTCAGAGGGAGCTGAATTGCTGATGGAAAAGCCTCTGTGGATGTGGAATAGATTACTCTGGTACTCACTTCCTTTAGGAGCTCGTGTTCAAAATCCCATGTCAAATTCACATGAAAGAAGGGTTAGTTTTTTTTTTTTTTCCTGCTCCATGTTGTAATTTATGTGCTTACATTTTACTAAGGGCTATAATGATCCTTAATAAGAGGTGAAATGGTTATCACAGTGAAATTGAACCCTTTGGTTTCTAGTTGTAAAATATGTATAAACTGTATAAAGCACGAGCCAGCATAAAATAAAATTTTCTGCTAACAGTGTGCTCTGGTTCTCTTTGAGAAATGACTTAAAAATAATTCTGGGGAGGGTGGGTAGATGGGTGTGAACCTAGTGCTGTGAAAGGAAAATATTACTTAAGGTAGAAGATACCAGATATAGTTAACTACAGGTACAGATGGCAGTAGAAGTCTTGCGGTACCGTGGGTATTTATGTACGAGGGGCTGCTTTATTTCTAAATGCACCGCAGCGATGGGGTTGTGGATGATGTGAAATCCAGACTAATTTCCTTTATTCAGGTAAGCGGTGTCCCTGCGGGGTCAGCGCCGCGTTCTCTCGGTTTCCTGGCTCGGGCCGAGCGTTTGTTCCTCGTTTCCCACCGGGCAACGAGGGGAGAGGAGGTCTGGGCTGTGGGGAGGATTCAAAGCTCTTGGGTGTCGGCGCCTGTGCCTCCCCCGGCGCTCGTCACTGCGGGAATTGGGTCAGGCCGGGGTGCGGGCAGGGGCAGGGCGCTGCCGTGTGCCCCGGGCAGCGGGGAGGCACCGCCGAGCCTCGCCCGGCCCCGCTGCTGCCGGCCCGGGCTCGGGGGGCCGCCCGCAACAATGGGGCGCCGGAGCCTGCGCTTCCTGCCGGGCCGCGGCAGGAAAAGGCCCTTTTCCTCCGCATCCTGCGCTCGCCGCTCCCCGGCCGGCAGCGCTTAATTTCCGGCAGCAGAAGGAAGGAGCGGCTGCTCCGCCGCTGCTCCCCGCGGGCAGGTGCCCTCACTGCGGGTCCACCTGAGCTGAGCCGAGCCCGACCCGCGCCCGGCGCTGCGCCTCCGCCCCGGCCCGCGGCTCCTCCTTCCCTCGCTGCCTCCCTTCCCTCCTTCCCTCGCTGCCTCCCTGCCCCGGGCGGGGCGGGCCCGGCGCTGCCGCCCGCTCCTCCCTCGCACCCGCTCGGAGCCCGGCGGGGCCGCACCGAGCGCTGCCCCCGGACATGAGGATTGAGGCCGGCGGCGAGCGCCCAGCAGGAGCAGCGGCCGGTCCCGTGGGCCGCGGGGCTCCTCGGGGCCCGCGGGGCTGAGACACCCGGGGAGATAAACACCCGGTGAGATACGCGGTGAGATAGACAGCCGGTGAGATACGCGGTAAAACACGCGGTAAAACACGCGGTGCGATGCGATGCTGTGCCGGGGCAGGGGAGCGCAAGGCGGGGCGGCGGTGCCGGGTCCGGCGCGGGTGTGATAAACGTGGGTCAGGCACCAGGTCCGACCGGGCCGGGTCTGGGTCTGGTTCTGGGTCTATCACAGAATCCAGCACGGCCTGGCTCAGGATGCCGGGCACCTTCCCCGAGTGACAGCCCCAGGGGTGGGGAAGGGCCGCGTGTTTTGGGGCCACGGCCGGGTTGGTGATGGGAGAGGGGATGCGTGTGAAACAGCCCGAGCCCCGGCTGTGTGCGGGGAAAGGACCCGAGAGCCGGGTCAGCGCCGTGCCCGGGCCGTGCCAGCTGCTCTCATTGCTGGGAATTGTCCCCAGGAGCAGGACAGTGTCCCTAGGAGCAGGACACTGAGCAAATCTCCTTTTTCAGGACGTGCCCAACTCCACCTTCCTCTCCCGCTCTAGGTTTCTGTACCTGGGAAAGCTGAAGCGGTTCCTCTCAAACCAAACAGGTAAAACTGCTTGTATCGCAGGAATTTTGCTAAAGGCTTCACTTGAAAGCAAGCATGCAAATTTTAGCAAATTATAACGCCAAAAAAGGTGGAGTTTAGATACAGGCCATACATTTTCTCTGAAAGTTTAATGGCTCAAAGCAGAGGTGTTAGATGAGAAGGTTGTGTTAGCAGGAAGGAATGCAATCAGCTTTAGGGTACACAGATGTGTGGGCCTGTGTGTGTGTACAAGTGTATATATATAAATACACTTCTATTATGTATAAAATTATATATAGAATATACTCTGTAGTCAAGTTTCTTTAACATGATGTTAAGCACTAAAAACAGGCATCTTGTAAGACTTAGCTGTGACCCTCTATTTGTGTCTGCCTATTTTTCCATCAGCCAATTATTAGTTCAAAATGGAGAATGTGTTTTTTTCATACTTATTTTAAAACTAAAAATCCTTCTTTTCTCACCCCTCCCCCCAGCTCTTGCACTTTTTTCCCCTTCTCACTGGATATTACATGCTCTATACTTGGTTTCCACACTGAACTCTCAGGATCCCTTGGCATTTAGCTAAAGTAAACACACCCATTTTAGCTTGACTGGGAGTTTGTAGTGCATAATAACACTCAATGACTAATGATTCAAAGATAATCCTGAGGTTGAGCAGTCTGGCCTCTCAGTGAAAGTTTGGTCTTCACAGGAAAAAGAAACCACCCCAGAAATGCAAGTACAAATTCTTTGACTGTATGTCTGACTCTGACTGAATTTTGTCCTGTGTGCTTGAAATGCTGCAGATATGTTAATTTCTTTTTTGTTTTCTATTTTATTTATAAAGCACAGAACTCGCAGGTTGCCATGTTTATGTTGCTCGTGTTTGGATTGCTACTGCAAGAAATCCTGGCTAATTCCCAAGCTGAAAATCCTACTGAATTCCCAAACATCCAGGAAGAGCCATTGTACAGCTACAAAGCCATCAACTTGCCAGATGAGCACATCCCCTACTTTCTGCACAATAACCAGCATGTTGCTGACATCTGCAAGCAGGACCCTCTTTGCCCATATAAAGTAAGTTTCCTTTTTCCTGTTTGTTTGTTCAAATGCCCTGTTGGGGTGATTTGTTGCAGCAGTTAAAGATGGTGGTTAATTGGTTTCCTTGCCAATTAGTCAGGGAAAGGATTTGTCTTAGAACCTATAAAAGACAAGAGTGACATTGATGTGCATGTGTGACCACTTTGGAGCCTCTGCTGTGCGTGAGGAATCTGGGTGTTGTTTCTCAAACTCTGTTTGAAAACAGACCAAACCAAAAGCCTTTTATGCGAGATTTATGAGCAAGATGTCATTTAAAAGCTAACAGCTTACTTAAGTCATTTCCCATTTTCCTGTTGCAAAACCTGATTCAGTCATTCTGTGTTGCAGAAACACTTGAAGAAACTAAAATCCTGCTGGGGTTATGAGAAATCTTGCAGATCAGAGAACAGGTTCAGTTACCCAGTGTGTGATTATGTTGAAACTGGGTGGTAAGTTTAATTTTAAATATCTACTGTACATTGTGGCAAAAAATAGTGTAGTGCTCACATTGATATAGTAGTGAAGCAAGCATTATTGTAATATTTAAAGTGTGATTTTTTTTGTGGACACCTGTGTGTGTGTATATATATATAATGTGTGTATTTATGCATAATGAGCCTTGCAACGTGGTTTTAACAATTTAACTTTTTAAGGAAGAAAATACTGCTAGAAATGCTTCCTGCCAGAATGTTTTCATTGTTCTGATGTAGCCTTGAATTCAGAGTCCTAAAATAGCTGTATTTCCTTTCTTAGCTTTAAAAACAGAGGAAAAAATGTAGAAAAAAATGTGTACCCTTTTAGGGGAGAATAGCTTTAAATTAAATTGTCATTGATGTTTTCTCTTACATGCAGCTGATAAGTGCTTCCTGTTTTGGCATCTTAAATGCCAATAAAGTAACTGGCTGGTTCCTCTGTTCCACTTTCAGTGGAAAAATGTGATCTGTTGAAGTTATTACTAGAATTGAGCAACCTCGGTTTGTTTCCTCTTTCCTTCACACACCAGGGCAAGTGACATTGAGACAGCCCAGCAGATATTCTGGAAACAAGCAGACTTTGGGTATGTTCAGGAGAGGCTCAGTGAAGTGAAAACCCACTGCAAGCCTGCAGCAACAGTAGGTATTTCTGACAGATCTGATGCTTTGAGCTTGTTTTTAAAAATAATTTTTGTCGTTGACAGGATTCCACTTGTTCTTAACAGGGGGATTCATCTCTGACCTGCTCCCAGTACCTTCAGCACTGCAGAGCAACAAACCTGTACATTGATTTACGAGCTGTGAAGAGAAACCACGACAGGTCCCTGATTTGCCTGGGTTATAGCAGGGAAAAGCATTTGAGAATTGGTTTAAAAAGCTGGTTTCCTTGTTGCTAGGGGTTTTACTTGTTTTACTTCTTAGTGCCAGCAGTTTCAGTGCTGATCAGAGGCTTGCTGCTGAAGCCCTGTGAAGGTTTGCCCCTCTTCATTGCTGGCTGCTGCTGGTGGTGTAAAAAGCCAAGTTCTCACTTCTATGGAATGATGATGGGTGATTGAAATCCTCCCTGAGGGAAGAGAACATGTTTCTGTGTCTTCAGCCATGTCCTTCCTTGATCAGATGATGTGCAAAATACAATTGCTTTTGTCTGAGGAACCAAGACATTTCCTGTGCCCTTATAGCAGATCCAGGAGCTGCATTTTGAGATACTGAGTGACTGAGGAGAGATCTGAACCCTGATCTTCCACATCTCAAATTAAAAAGCTACAAATTGGAAACTGGATGAGAAAAACATGCCAGTGGTTTTGGACTCTGACTTGTGTTTGAAGTCAGTGTCTTGATCTGGTTCATGACTGATATTACCCTTCAGAATGGGTTTTGTCATCATCACAGCCTGTCCTGAAAACTAATTTAGGCAATTCCTTTACCTGGCAACTTGTTTTCATGAAATTTGTTCTTACATCTCATTCTTCATATGTCATGTAAGACCCTTGGGTAGCAAAGTGGGTTGTGAATCTGAGGTAAATTTCAGTAAGAAATTGTTAAAAACAAACAAAAACTCCAACCAGTGATGGTCCTGTGAAGCATCACTGTAATGAAACAAAATTTGATTAAATTACTTATGTGGGTATGTGTAAATAATTCTTAATAACATTCTGGGTGATTAGTGCTGCTTTCTAAGATGATGCCTACACCTTTGAGGACACCACTATGCTTATTTGGGGGTTGTGGGAAGTTCTTGATTTACACTGAGGAAAACACTCAAGGTTTAAATATGTGTGAAGTGCCTTGCTGAACTGAGACTAAGCAGCACTGGCTTGAGTGTGTAATTGAGATTGCAGGGCACTGTTGCACAAAGACTGATGGACTTTTTCTAATTTGCATTAGATTCAAAGAAGACTTTTTCCAGAAGGGAGAAATTGGTGGTCATTGTACCCTCGATGTTCAGGCATTTTTGGCTGAAGGTCAACGCAAGAGCCCTCTGCAGTCTTGGTAAGAATCTCTTCTCAAGGCTTCTTCCAAGTTAATTTGCTAATTACTTTTATTTTTATCATTGGCATTACCAGCTGTGTGTAGGGGATTTCATAC
Source organism: Melospiza melodia melodia (assembly GCF_035770615.1). Taxonomy (NCBI): domain Eukaryota; kingdom Metazoa; phylum Chordata; class Aves; order Passeriformes; family Passerellidae; genus Melospiza; species Melospiza melodia. The sequence goes on along the minus strand of NC_086203.1, from coordinate 26,581,831 downwards.
TGAGGAAAGGCTTGCTCCTTTTGGGGTCAGTTTGAGAGCTGACATTGGAAACCTCTGGCAATTACATCTCTGCAGACAGTCTGAGCCACACTGTGTGTAATTGTGTCCTGCCTCACTTGCAGCAGCAAAAGATGTGAAAACACCTTGCAATAGGGAGTTGTAACTTGTTGTAAGTTGTAAGTTCAGGTGTTTTCTGGGCCAGGTGCTGGTGCTGTGCCTGTCTGGGTGTGGAAGGGGTGATTGTTTTCTGCTGAGATGCCCTTGTGTTCCCCATCCCTTGGTGAGGGTGATGGGGATGTGCTGGGGTTCCCTTCCCCTTGGTGAGGGTGCTGGGGATGTGCTGGGGTTCCCCATCCCTTGGTGAGGGTGATGGGGATGTGCTGGGGTTCCCTTCCCCTTGGTGAGGGTGATGGGGATGTGCTGGGGTTCCCTTCCCCTTGGTGAGGGTGATGGGGATGTGCTGGGGTTCCCCATCCCTTGGTGAGGGTGCTGGGGATGTGCTGGGGTTCCCCATCCCTTGGTGAGGGTGCTGGGGATGTGCTGGGGTTCCCCATCCCTTGGTGAGGATGATGGGGATGTGCTGGGGTTCCCTTCCCCTTGGTGAGGGTGCTGGGGATGTGCTGGGGTTCCCCATCCCTTGGTGAGGGTGATGGGGATGTGCTGGGGTTCCACAGCCCTTGGTGAGGGTGATGGGGATGTGCTGGGGTTCCACAGCCCTTGGTGAGGGTGATGGGGATGTGCTGGGGATCCCTTCCCCTTGATGAGGATGATGGGGATGTGCTGGGGTTCCCTTCCCCTTGGTGAGGGTGCTGGGGATGTGCTGGGGTTCCCCATCCCTTGGTGAGGATGATGGGGATGTGTGCTGGGGTTCCCTGGGCTGGGAATGTGAGGTGGGATGAGTCCACAGGCTGAGTAGGAAGTGCAGAGCATCACAGTTTGCATTTTAGCACTTCAAAGCTGCCTTGCCAGTTAATTGATGGAGGGACTGGAGCCATTAAGATCCTTATAATAATTCATTCTCATGCTTTGCTTGTATTTTCTTTTTCTTCCTCTATTTTTCATTGATGTTTAATTTAAATCAAGAACTGCTGCAGAGGAGGATTTTCTCCTCTACCTGCTATTGTCATCACAGCTGCTCATCCTTGTTTAGATGCAGGAACAATAAATACTGCCTCTACATTCTTTATTCCAACCAAAGCATGGAAATCTCACTGGAGTGTCTCTGGCAAGGCAGATCAAGTTGAGTGGAGCCACAGATCCAGGTTCTGAGGCTCTTTGTTACATCCCTGCTGCCTTGATTTGGAGATCAAAGGTGCTGCTCACTCCTGAGATCAAAGGCAGTGTTTAACCTCTAGAAGCCCTGAAGAACATTCCATTATAATTTCAAATAATTTTAATTGTCAGACTCCATCAGTTTCCAGCAGTCCTGTTAACTGAAATGGACTGGAAGGACAGTTGCTAAATCTGAGACATGGGAAGTGCATTGGTTTAAGAGTGTTGATGTCAAAGCATATTCTGTGTGATTGAATCTCTCTAGGTTTGCAGAACTCCAGACATTCACTGCACTAGACTTCAGGCCTCTAGAGGATGGGAAGTGTGACATTGTTATTGAAAAGCCAACATACTTCATGAAATTAGATGCAGGTAATTGGTATCTTTAGTTTATTTTTTTGTTTCTCCTCTGTTTCATGGATATTTTTGTGCACCAAGAATGAACAAGAGAGCACCTGAGGGATGGCTTGGGCTGGTGTGAAAGTGCAAGTTTGTCCTGTGGTCCCAGAGCTTCCCCAGCCCCACTAAAGCAGAACCAGAGCTGTCCTAAGGCCACTTCTCATTTTCCCTGTGCCTGACTGGGCAGTGTTAAAGCAGGAGATCCTTTCACATCCTTCAACTGCAGACTGTAAAGAGAAACAGCACATGAAGCTCATCTTATTCTTTCTTTTGGTCACTCTTCTAACTCTGTTTTTTTTTTTTTTTTTGAACACATTTTACCTCATATTTCTTTCCTTGATTACTTCCTTTTAGATGTTCTTTTTTAGGGTATATTAGGAGGATTCAAGGAGTCAGAAGCAGGGGAAGCTAATATAAAATGCAGGATGCTAACCTGCATGAACTAGTAAAAATAGAGCAAGTAATGCAGTGTTTTGCTAACAATTCTTTCTTTTCCAGGTGTTAATATGTACCATCACTTCTGTGACTTTGTCAATCTTTACATTACCCAGCATATCAATAATTCCTTCAGTACTGATGTCAACATAGTCATGTGGGACACTGTAAGTCTGCTCTGCTTTTAACATATTTCTGATGGGTTGTAGTTCTGCTTTATAGAGGCTCTGAAGGTTTTGGTAGCCAATCCTCAGCTCTCTTGTGGCCACAGCCACGTGGAACTGATAAATTTCTGGATCCTTTTAATGCAGGTGTATTAGAGAATAGTTAGAGAACAGACTTTCTATGATAAACCATGCGCTGTAGGAATGCTCAGCTATGCTAGCACATAGTTATACCTTTTTTTTGGTGTGGCCTCAAAAATAATCTGATCAATATTTCTAATCTGTAGCATTTGAAATTTTAACTGGTTTCTGTGTTTTTTTTTTTTTTTTTGTCTTGGAATATTGAAGTAGGTTTGCTCAACTGTTTTTTCTATATTTAAAAAGAAATGCAGTCTTGCGTCTGTGTAAATCAGTAATGTGCAGCTTCTAGCAAAGAAAACAGCTAAATGAAATCCTTATAGATAAAAACAGAGTTTAATATTTAATTCCTTTAAGTAGCCTTCTTACAGTTACTTTCCTCAATCACCTCTCACATTGCCATGATAACATAAAACAAATTTTTAAGTGGGGCTGTTTCTGCTGTGCTGCTGAGTTGAAACCATGACTGTGTTTGAGTAATATTAGTTTTATTGGACAGTATTTAAGTTGTGTAGGAGAGTATTAAACTAAATAAAAAACAACGGGACAATTTGTAATATGCCAGATAAAGTGCATAATTAGGTCCAGAAATAACAGTTCTTGAATATGTCACTGTCCCACACCCATTTTGTGATCATAAATTGTTGAGTTTTCTCTCTGAGCATTTACTGCCAGGACAACTAAACTTCAATAGAGAACTGCAAATATCCCCTGCTTGCTGTTTTATGAGAAACCTGTTTGACTAGAAGAAACTGTTTTTTTTCTAATTCTATTGTATTTTAAAACTAAAATCAGTGCCATCTCTCAGATGAGTGAGCTCTCTAGGTATTGCACAGGACCTGTTAATCCAGCTCTGGTGGCTCTCTGACAAGATCAGGTGTCAGACAGCATTGCAAATTACTTTGAAAAGCAGCTCTTTGTCTTATATCAGCAGAATCAAATAACTCTTTCAGCTGTGCCATTCAAAGCAGTGCCACACTGTTATCAATTTAAATGAGCATCACCTGCTCAGGCAGCTGGGGTTCATTGCTATGTAAAACCAGGTGATGGCACCAGTCAACTGCTGATGAACTGTCTGTGCTCATCAAAAGGTGCACTTGGGCTTATTATTCATTCTCTCTCTTTTTTTTTTTTTTTTTAACTTGATGTAATTAGATTTGGCCATACTTCCTACCTACTGTTCTTATTAAAGAGCATTGCCCTTAGATGTAAGTTAAACAAAGCAGAAAATGAGTAGGAATTCCACTGGGTGTTGGTGTGCAGATCACTGTGAACGCAGGGAAGAAATGTTTATAAAGCACTTTTAAGGAGAGCAGAGGGTTAGAGAGTGGTGCTTTCATCACTTCTCCATGGCCAGAAGGGAGTCTGGATTGTGAAATTTATTAATAACTAATGGCAGAGCACAAGGAAGGTCTCTGGAACCAAAGGAAGTCTGGTGCCCTTTAGATTCTTTTCCATTTCACCAAATATCTCTTCTCTCCTGCTATCATTTGCAGTCCTGTTTTCAAATTTCATATTTAGAATGTTTCCATACAACTTTCCAAGCAGCCTGAGCTGAAAGGAATCTTCAGTGAGAACCTGCACCAGGGCTAATGAGGGCACATTTAATTGCACTGCAAGAGCCAGAGGTGGTGACTGAGCCCTGGGATGGGCAGGAAAGGTGACAGATGGAAGGCAGGAGCCCCTGCTGATGGCTCTTTAAAAGCTCCCCACAGAATGAAAGATTTTACTGCTCTGTATAGAAACCCCCAGGTGTTCCTTCCACCAAATCAGATCATGGCCATCAGTTTGTGATACATGTGCCACGTGCAAGTGACAATCCCCAAACAGGCAAATGCAAAACAAGCTTGTTGTGACTTATCTCAAACTTCAGTGCTGCACTTGAATTCCCAGGTGTTTTATTTTTTTTTTTAATCTCAGGAGTTGAGATTCAGGCCTCCTACCATCCCTGTGTTTGTGTTGCTTCAAATTTAACTTGTGTTCTGTTGACTCTGGGAAAAGTAATTCTCACTCCTAACTCAGAAATTATAATCTGCTACTGAAGAAATTGTCTAGTTTGCTAATTTGTAGAAGTTTTTATTAAAAATTAACCACCTGAGAGGTAATTTGAGTTACCTGCCAGTGCAAACACAGAGTTTGATGCTGTGGAATATCTGTGTTCTGTGCTAGGCTGCCTTGAGTCCTGTGGTGGTGTTGCACACATTAACTCATTTTAATACTCATATATGAGTATTAAAACTCATATACAGGACCTGTAAATCATGAAGAAAGGTTCTAATATGCATTTTTGTAATTGTTGTACCCTTGATTTTTTTTTACTTTCCTCCTAGAGCTCATATGGCTATGGTGACCTGTTCAGTGAGACATGGAAGGCATTTACTGACTATGAAATAATTCACTTGAAAACTTTTGACTCTAAAAGGGTATGGAATTCTGTATTTTGTTTTAATTCATAGTCACTAGGGAGCAAACATGACAACATCTCAAGCTTCTTGCAGTTATGGGTGTTCCAGAGGAAAGCATTAATACTTTTCTATTAATGTTTAATTTATGTAATATGAGTATTCTACCTTAGAAACAAGAGACAGAACTGTAACCTGATTCTGTGATGTGTCTGTCCTTTATATAGATGGACCTAACTTTTGTGTCCTTCTGCAGGACTCCCAGCTGAAGTTAAGGGTTTTCAAATGGTCTTTCTGAAGTCTTCTGATTCCTCCTGAGGTGTTTCTTTCCCCTTGTAACTCTTGGCATTCCTGCTGCTTATCATGTAAAAAAATTTACACCAAAAAAAAAAATTGCATCTATTCAGAGCTAATTTCAGCCTCCTTAATCTAGTCTAAACTCCCTAACTGGTTTCCTTCTCTTTAGTCCATGTTTGTTCTGCCTGGGGGTGCTTTCATCACCTCTTCCCACACTTTTACATCCCAAAGGAGAGCTCTGTTCCTTGGCACAGCCAGCAAGCCGGGCTGTCCTTGGCAGGAGCAGTGATTGCTGCCTCGTTAGGAGCAGGGCTGGCAGGGAATGGGCTGGGGAGGAGCAGTGGGTGTAACTCCTGGTGATCCCCTTGCAGGTGTGCTTCAAGGAAGCCGTGTTCTCTCTGCTGCCTCGGATGCGGTATGGATTGTTCTATAACACCCCTCTGGTGAGTGCCTCCATCCATCCATCCATCCATCCATCCATCCATCCATCCATCCATCCATCCATCCATCCATCCATCCATCCATCCATCCATCCATCCATCCATCCATCCATCCCCATCCCTCCCTCCCTCCCCCATCCCTCCCTCCCTCCCCATCTGAGCTGGGAAATCCCTCCAATATAATGAAATACACTGCAGTGAACGTTCCAGCTCCAAATGGAATGATCTTCCCTAAAGATTGGGAATTTAAAGTTATTCCAGCTGGTTGTGTGCAGTCTCCTGTGTCACAGCTCAGGAGGTGCAAATTATTCCCCTTGAATGGGTGGGCACTGTGAGCTAACTGGTATTTTTGCAGAGCACAAGAGCTTCAGCACAGTCAGACTTCCCTGAGGGCATTAGCTCACACACACAGGCTCTAGCACTGGAGTTACATTTCCTTCTAAATGAAAGTGCCACTTGTGCTGCAGTGAATAGCACAGTGCATGATACTGGGCTTTTGTTCCACAAGAATGTTAAAAACCTGATCACAAAGCTCAGTTTTCTGAGTGAAATAACCCTGTGTGTTAACAGTTCCTTTTTTAATTTCAGATCTCTGGCTGCCACGGCACGGGGCTGTTCAGAGCCTTTTCTCAGCATGTGCTGCACAGATTAAATATCACCCAGGAAGGACCCAAGGTGTGATAACTGCGTAAAGCAGCTGCAGTGTGGAGCTGGTGGCTCTTGCCAGAGAACAGCAGTGGCAAACTGAGCCCAGTGGGGAATGGGGGTGTACCTGTGAGCTTTTTGTCCTTTCCTGTGATGTTTAGGGTTTGGGTTTTCCCTGTAAAAACCTTCAGAGAACATTTGCGTATGTTTGTGGGAGTTGCCCTTATGTCTTATTTCTGTAGGACAGGCTTTGGAGCATTCTCCTTCCAGCCTTAGGGTCTCATCCCTGTGTCCATTCCCTGTGCTGGAGGCCTTTGTGTCCTTCCTAGTTAAATCAGACACAAATTCCACAGAGCAGCAATGGGAATCCCAGAGCAGAGCAGAGCTTGCCCTTTATCAAGGATGCTGCTGAGCTGGGATCAGAGCTGCACACACAGGAACCTGCTCCTTCCATGCTGCTGAGCTGGGATCAGAGCTGCAAACAGAGGAACCTGCTCCTTCCATGCTGCTGAGCTGGGATCAGAGCTGCACACACAGGAACCTGCTCCTTCCATGCTGCTGGGCTGGGATCAGAGCTGGAAACACAGGAACCTGCTCCTTCCATGCTGCTGAGCTGGGGTCAGAGCTGCACACACAGGAACCTGCTCCTTCCATGCTGCTGAGCTGGAATCAGAGCTGCACACACAGGAACCTGCTCCTTCCATGCTGCTGAGCTGGGGTCAGAGCTGCACACACAGGAACCTGCTCCTTCCATGCTGCTGAGCTGGGATCAGAGCTGCACACACAGGAACCTGCTCCTTCCATGCTGCTGAGCTGGGGTCAGAGCTGCAAACAGAGGAACCTGCTCCTTCCATGCTGCTGAGCTGGGGTCAGAGCTGGAAACAGAGGAACCTGCTCCTTCCATGCTGCTGAGCTGGGATCAGAGCTGCACACACAGGAACCTGCTCCTTCCATGCTGCTGAGCTGGAATCAGAGCTGCACACACAGGAACCTGCTCCTTCCATGCTTGCCCAGCACCATCTGGCTGCTCTGGGCTTCCCTCCTGCTCACCCTGATGGTTTCTGCACGTTGCCTTGGTGGCCAGGGCAGCTCTGGGCTGGCTGAACTCTCTGCTGGAGAGAGGCCCACAAATTATTGCTGAGGGCACATTCAGAGCTCTGCACAGGCATTTAGTTATGCTTCTCCTGCTGACACTAATGGGAGCCATGCAGTTAAATCTCTTTATTCCACTTGGAGCGCTCGCCCCTGTGAGTCCAATTAATTAAAAGAGGTAAAAGGAGGAGCTGTTATAGAAGTAAAATATTTTTTTTCCCAAGGAACTTGTGCACAAGCCATCCAGAAAGCTGCTTTCCTGCTTTCAAAAACTGCCAGATAATGTGTAATACAAAGGCTCTTTTGTACTGAATAGAAGAAATATTTCAGAAAATATTTAGTTCTTGGTTAGTAATCCAAATTTTACAAAGTTTTTGATGCTTTGAATCTGTCAGAAAATACAATGTGCATTTTAAGGTGGTTACGCCATTACATGTGGAAGGAGCATATTTAGTTGCTCAAATAATTGCCAGAAGTAATAATGGAAGAGTTTGGGATTGTTTTTCTTGTGAGGGCTGCCTCTTAGCTAATACACTGCTGCTTCTTTCTTTTTAGGATGGGAAAATTCGAGTCACCATCCTCACCCGCAGCACGGATTACCGGAAAATATTAAACCAGAATGAGGTGTGGCTCTTTGTATATTTAAAAAATATTTATTAGAAGTTAAATTTTGCTTTATTGGGTTGATTTTTTTTTTTTTTTGTTCAGGTACAGCCAAGACATCTATTTTCTGGCAAATCTTGGATAAATACGTCCAATGTTTATATTAATTTGTTCTGAAATGTCTTCTAGGCAGTCTCAATTTCTGTACCCCAGACACTGAACCTTGCTGCCCTTTCTAAAGATCCAGTGGAAGACTACAAATGTAATACTAAAAGTATTTCCTCTGAGCAAACAGACACTGCAGATCCTCTGATAAAATGAAATTATTTCACTTTCAAATTATTCCTTTTATTTATAGCATCTCCAGTGTTGAAGTCTAACAAAACCCTTTGTAATGCCTGCAGATTGAAAAGCACAAGCCCTTGTTTGTGCACTCAGAACATAATGAATTTTCATATTGATTTATGGTTTTGAATCATGCAACTTCATGGACTTGTGTAAAAGATTTTTTCATGGTAAAATTGTATTATTTAAAGTTTTCATACCTGCTTTCATTCTTTACTGTTAGAGCCTGACAAAAATGAATTGGGATTATCATCCCCACCTTATGTAGGGAGAAACTGAGGCTGGTGAGATGCAGCAGCTCAGTGGCAGAGCAGACAGAGCAAAGGATTTGTGCTTTTTCTGCTGGGCTGTCCTCAACTGATGCCTCCACTGCTGCACATAGTCTGTGTTCTGGTAAAATGGCAAAGACGTTGGTTTTATGAAGGAGATAAAACCAGTAGAAGTTGGTTTTATCTTCACCAGGTCAGGAGTGCAAGGGAGCAATTAACTGAGGGAGGAGACCAAATCCTTGTGTTTTTATTGTTCTCCCCAGCTTGTGAATGCTCTGAAGACAGTGTCAGCGCTGGAGGTCAAGGTGGTGGACTACAAGTACAAGTGAGTTGGTGAGGAGGTGCTGTGAGGGAGCTCCTCTGCCTGTGGCTGCTGCCAGCTGTGTCTGTCCCAGGGTAACCTGGCCAAACCCCAGCCCTGGGAAGGGAATTGTTGGGTGAGCTGGTGGAGCACACCCACTCCATAATGCACTAGCTAGGGTTAGCAGGCTCGGGTTAAAGCTCAATGAACAAGGCTGGAAATCCCTTTTGCTCCCTCTCCCAAAGCCAGCTGTGTTCCCATCACCTTTTTGCATTTTGCTCTGCAATAACTGTGTGAGCAGAGGTTTCTCTTCTGTGATGTCAGTGTCTTATTTTATATGAGCCTTAGTTTGGTAATCAATAATAACTCTGATTATTTGCTGCTCTGGTGGCCCCTGAGGACACCACCTGAGGTCAGTTTGTGGTGCCAGGTGTAGCAGGCACTGTGCCTGGAAGAAATGGACTGATGGAAAAGTTCCCAAACAATGAATTCTTGTCCCAGATGGCAGCAGCTCCACCTGGAGCTGTTCTGAATGATGTAAATTATGTAGGAAGATTTAAAAAAAACAGCATTAATATATCCATGTTCTTGACTAAACAGAGACAGGGGAGGATGTTTATTTGTGTATTTTACATTACACTGAGTGCAGTTCAGAAACAGGTATTTTATGCTGGGTTCTTAGGTTTTGTTTGGGGTATTTTGTTCTTAGTTTTGTGTTTTTTTTTTTTTTTTAAGTGATGCATTTTTTTAAAGGCAAGTAAAAAGAAAAACCCTTAAACTTTCAAAAACTTTAAGTTGACCAAAGTATTTTTGAAACAAATTCTGGTGATGTTTTGAAACCTGCCTGCATTTCCTTTCATTTCATGCTGAGTTACTGCTGGGTGCAGCACTTGTGATCCTTGGTTTTGTTCCTTGAAAAATCAGTTCTCTCTCCCATTATTCCCTTCAGCCACTTTTGTGCTTTCCCCATGTTCTGTTGGGGTGGATAGAGCTGCCACATCACCTTTTTTTTGTTTGTTTTTTATTAACCACTTTTGTTGTGTTGTCTGCAGGGAGCTTGAATTTTCCGAGCAATTGAGAATTACCCACAACTCTGATATTTTCATTGGGATTCATGGAGCTGGCCTGACCCACCTGCTCTTTCTGCCAGACTGGGCTGTTGTCTTTGAGCTGTAAGTCTGTCTGTCTGTCCTTCCCCCTCCATTTCACACACAACTGCTCCTGTTTGTTGCTGTGTGCCAATGAAGCCTCTCCCTCCCTGGTATTTGACCACCAGTGTTTGTCTTGCAGCCTTGTTTAGATTTCATATTTGGCAGCCTCTTCTCCTGGGGATCAGAACAGAGGAAGCTTTCACTATAAAATCCAGTGTAATTATATCATACAGGCTTAGCCTGTGATTTCTTAATCTTCCATGGCATAAATATAATGGGGAAATGGCAAACAATGAGAAAACCTCATTGCTCAGGCTCTGCCTGGTCAGTCTGAGATCTAAGGATGTTTCAGTGATGCAGGTGAGCTGATTATGTGCATGTGCAGGGCTATTATTGATATGAATTGATATGTGCTAGCACCTCCCTGGAGGTTTTTATATCCTCCTTTTTCTGCTCAGGACATGAGCACCAGCTGGCCAAGGTAATTTTTTCTGTTTTGCCTACATTTCTCTTGTAGCTTCCTTTTAAAACATGTTTTATCACAAAGTAGGGGTGTCAGCAGACACTCCAATCTACAGAACAAAGCAGAAATCCAGAATGCTTCTTAGAAGGGCTCTGAATTCCCCATCCTGGGAAACTCTGCAGGACTGGTGTTTTGCAGCATAGGCTTGGCTCAGAATGTTTTTTGTCCATTCTCCAAAGAAGCTCAGAAACTCAGGGGTTGTTTTTCACATGTCCAAGAGCTGCTGCAGCTGGACAGGGACATGTCTGACGTGCAGATGTGGCTCCAGCTGCCTCCAAGGCCACATCTGGACAGCAGAAGCAGCCCTTGCTGCTGTTTCAGAATTTCTCTATGGTTTTGGTCCCTTACAACTGGACAACATTTCAGTTTTTTCCTGTTTCACCCTGGTAACTTCAGCACAATCTCTGCAGGTAAATAAGTTTTTTCTGCCTGTCCCTAGATACAATTGTGAAGATGAACGTTGTTACCTGGATTTGGCAAGGCTGAGGGGCATCCATTACATCACCTGGAGGAAAAGGAACAAAGTATTCCCTCAGGATCAGGTAATGGTGTACACACTGGAAGGGTGAGGTGCTGGAGCTGAAGGAATTCACAGCTCTCCTGCTTCACCTACCTGTGTTCTGGTATTTGAAATATGATATTCATTCTTTAGGCCAAAATAGCTTCCCTGGTCAGATTAAGAAATCATTTGATATTAATGGTTGAGGGAAGAAGAGAAATGAAATTAATTGGCCATGAACCATTCATAGCATGGCTGTTATGCAGTTCCTTTGCTGAATCTTTTGCCTCAGAGCAGATCAGTGGATCAGAAATAATAAATTAAAATGGCAGATCCTCAATTTTTTTCTTGCTTTTTTGAATGGAAGATGTATTGATCTTTTTGTCTAATAGTCCTTATCTTGTTTTTCTAGGGACACCACCCAACACTGGGAGAACATCCAAAATTTACAAACTACTCCTTTGATGTGGAAGAATTTATGTACTTGGTGCTTCTGGCTGCAAATCATGTTTCACAGCATTCAAAGTGGCCATTTAGGGTAAAACACGATGAATTCTAAATTAGACTTCTGACTGAAATACTGTTTTTAATTAATCACAGAGTGGCCTGGTTTGGAAGGGATTTTAAAGACAATCTCATTCCACCCCTGCCATGGGCAGGGACACCTTCCACCGTCCCAGGCTGCTCCCAGCCCTGTCCAAACTATCCTTGGGCACTGCCAGGGGCAGCCACAGCTTCTCTGGGCACCCTGTGCCAGGGCATCACCATCCTCACAGCCCTTGAGGGGGCTTTATTTAGAAGAATTTATCCCTTGTATCCAATCTAAACCCACTCCCTGTCAGTTTGAAGCCATTTCCCCCTGTCCTGTCACTACATGCCCATAAAAAAATAAATTTCCCCCTGTGAGGGAAATAACCCATTGTTCATTGCCAGACAACTTCTTAGCACCATACCTCTACTTTGTAATTCCTTTCTAATCTGGGAGGTTTTTATATGTAAAACTTATTTTTCAGACTATTTCTGGTTATTTGCACTGCATTTTTTCATTCCAGATTCTGAAATGCTCTTTATACCAAGATATGTCCACCCATTTCAGGTTTTCTGGGGTAGGTCCAGGGTCAGCAGACACTGCAAGCTTCTGCTTTAAATTTAGAAACCTTTTCACATTAGAGAGCACGTTCTTATGATTTTGCATTTAAATATAAACTTTGACTCTTGTCCCTGTAGTTATAAATGCTTCAATACAAGAAGTCTGCACAGTAGGCTCAGTCAGTTTTCTGTCTCAGAGCAGGTAAATATTTTCCTAAGTGAGTACTGAAAATTTCAGGTGATCTGAGTATTTCCTTTTTCACAAAAAACAGCAATCTGCATTGGAGAACTTGAGCAAATTGGAATGAAACTTGATTTTTTTTGAGGATTCTAAAGGGAATGGCCTTCTAGTTTTTTTAAGGACAAATGATAGAATGTGTAGAGTGTCTTTCAGCTGCAGCTGAAAGGACAGGAACTGATGAGGAACCTTGTTCTTGGATTCACTAAAAGCCTGATTTTTAATATTCTTGTTTCCTCAAAATGTTGAGGAATTAATCCAGAAAACTTTTTAAATGAAATCTTTCCAAAGCCAGTAGCACAGTTCACTGTTTTCAGTGAAGGGAATATTAAACCAAAGCTGAGTTCTTTTTGAAATTCCCCCTGGAGCTGAGATGTTCAAGAGAGGAAAATAAAGGTAGCAGTTCTTTTGTCTTAAGTGGGGGCAGAAGGATGTCTAGAAGATTGAGTTCTTTGAGATAAAACCTTAGAGTCCTGTGTTAAATTATGGATTTCTGGGGAATGTATCCCCATGCTGGACTTCCATTTCAGCCACACAGTTCAGGTGGCTCAGGGCAGGCACACATTTGTATGGAAAAGCAGGAGAGTTCTGGTAAATACAAACATTTCACTGCTCTAATAGTGGCTGGTATTGACTTCCCTTCCCCAGCAATTCCACAGGCTGTGGGTGCATTTACTGCCCTGTCTGTGCTGCTGGGGATGAGTTACTGTAAGCACAATTTTCATATGGATCTCTCAGACCTGAGTCAGTGCATGGGGAAGCTGGGCAGAGCTGAGACCTTCTTTTATTTTGTGTATGTGGTGCAATTCTTCCTGGAGAGTGTTGTTTTACTGAGGGGAAAAACTTGTTTCACTTTAAAGGACCATAGAAGCAAAATTGCACTTCTTAATATGAGGTGGGGGGAAAAAAAAATCCCTTGAGCAATACCATCTCCTGTATTTGTATGTGTCTGTTGGGTTTTTTACCTTGTGGGATTTGTATAAAACTTAAGCCAGTAAAACGTCTGTGTTTGAATGAAACCAAGTCAAAGGAAAGAAGACATTTAATTATGAACTGTGCACATAATTTTTTTAATAAAAAGCTTTTTAATTAAAAAAGAGTGTAAAATTTTTGGTAGTTTGCCAGGTTTTAGAGGCAAATGTTTTAAATACTGTTAATTGTATGGAGCCACGTGTCTCTGCTTTCTCCTGCCATGACAGGCTGATGTTCGGAAGTCCAAAGTGACATTCAGGTTTATTTACCTGAAAATCACTGAGAGGTGATGCTGCCATTGCTGCCATCCTGCACTGCTGGCTTTAGTGCTGGGCGTTTGAAGCTTGGTTTGTGAAAACATTTGTGTGTATTTAAGTTCCTGTGGTGCAGGTGATGCTGCTGAAGGCAGTGGGTGAGTGCTGGGGTCTGCACAGGAGCAGCTAATGAGGAGCTGCTCTTTCAGATCATCGCTGAAACAAATGGTTGAACATATGTGTGGAGGAGAGGCTGCAGGGACCTCATCCAAGGGCAAAATATCCTGCCAACATTCACCAGCTTCAGCAGATTTGAGTGCAGGGTCAACATTGATGGCCAACGTGTTATTCAGCCTTTATGGTTTAATATTGCTAGGATGAAAAGACTGTTTGTGTTGATTAATTTTTCAAATAGCACAAAATTTTCTTGGCAGAAGAAGGAGGTTTGGTTGGATTTTTGGGTTTTGCCAGTAAATCCTGAGGGAGTTTGGGCAACAGCAGAAATCTGGATTGTGGCTTGATGAGCATCTGGACCACCTTGGGTCTGTCTGGAAGTTGGAATTTGAGGGAATCCATGAGACTTCAGGCAGGATATAGCTCTGGGTTAAGTTTTTCTAACAGATCATGGGAATCTTGTTCCTTGCTACTTCTGATTTTCTAAAATTTACCCAAGTTTAGAGTCTAAGGGGCAGCTTGGCATCAGTGTGATGAATTCAGTTTTGGGACTTTGTGTAATGTTGCAAGTCCTGAATGCTTTTGGGATTGCCTGTGTTTCCTGTGCAATGTAAACCAAGAGCTGGATTCGGAATAAAAAAAATAATTTATGGATGCATGTGGTTTCTTTCCTTCTTACTTCAGAATTTGTCAGATGTAAAAATTTCAGTTTTTTTCTTTGGAGGGTTCTGTGGAAGGTGGGTAAGTGTGAGAAATGGCTTGTGATGGGGAGGTGGCAAGTCAGCATTATTAATCTTAAAGGGTCTGATTATAAATATTAAGGCAATACATTTTTAAAGGCCATTAAGTAATAATGGAATTATTTAATTCTTGCTGTTAATCTTACCAGTACCATTAATGAGATAACTCAGGCTTTAGCATATCTCTTAATCCTGATTTTTTTTAAGGAGATAAACTGAAGAAAATGTTCTCCTTGAGAGCTTTATGTGCTCAGAAGGGTAAAATATTTGACTTCAACACTGAATAATTGTTTCAATTTGCAGTGTTTGCCTTAAATTGAGCTCTTACTTCCCCTCCTCTGAACACACGCTTCTCATGGATTGGGATTTTTGCCTGAAATAAATGAACTGCTATGGAATCCCCTCTGCCTTTGGCTCTGACATGGCCACATAAGTTTGGGGTTTGTTGCTCAGCCTTGAACTCTCCTCATTCTTCCATTTCAGGTCCTCACCTCAGGCCTGGGTGTGAGGGTGCTACTGATGCCTTAGAATTGTAGCTTTTGTGTTTTTCAAGTCCTGTACTTCATTAGTGTATAACTCTGAACTCCATATGGAGTGTTAACTACTGTCTTCACAGCAGATAATTCCTCTAGGCCGGAAACTCAAGGGCACCCAAAAGTGAATTGGGAAGGAGTAAACTGGGGGTAAATTACTTCATTATGTGAAGCTGTAAATGGATCAAACTCATAAAAACCATTGTCCATCTTGGGTAGAGCCCCTCTTGAAGGCTTTGGACTGCCCAAGGTGCAGCTATTGAAGGCCTTTAGTAATTACCTGCTTTTATTCCCTTAATCTTTTCTACCTCTGCTCCAGGGAGCCACTTGTCTCAGGCTGCAAATGCAAGGTGTGGCTGGGGCTGTGTGTTGGTGTGTTCCATTATCTATTAAAGGTTATCTACTAACAGTTATCTGCTGTTAATGGGCCACCTGTAAAAACCAGGTGGGGCAGTTTTCTTTATCTCTTCCACAACCAATCCTCCCTCCAGGACATATCTTTTGTTAATGGGCCAGTGAGCGTCCCTGCATGGCTGATAAGATTACATAATCTCACTGGGAGATGCTCCGCCCAGTGGGAGGAGCCAAGCATTCCTGCTTGGATACAATCTGAGGTTTGGGACACCGCAGCAGCCTTTGCCCCCTGCACTGCCAGAGGAGCAGCTTTCTGCTGCCCTGCATGGCCAGAGGGAGCCCAGGCCCATCTGCAGCAGCCCTGGAGCTGCAGAGGAAAACTCCCCCCTTGTGCAGGATCCCTGCTGCAGCAGAGCCACAGCTGGCACTGCAGGAGGGCTGAGCCCCCCTGGGATGGGGCTGGGACACCCCCTGACACACAGGGGGCAGGTTGTATTCTGACTCTGTCAGAGGATTTTTGTTGATGTTTGTGCTATTACATTTGTATTTTTAGTTTTCCCAGTAAAGAACTGTTATTCCTATTCCCATATCTTTACCTGAGAGCCCCTTAATGTCCAAATTATAATAATATTATAATAATTATAATAATTAAAATAATATTAATTTGGGGGGAGGGGGTTTACATTTTGCATTTCGAGAGAGGCTCCTGCCTTCCTTATCAGACACCTGTCTTCCTTATCAGACACCTGTCTTTTCAGACCAAGACACCACCCCAAGCCCTGCTCAGAAGGGGCCAGGTCCCTCCTGGGTCAGTGCCAGGGCTCAGCCCAGTCCAGCTGCCTCACCCAAACCCTGCAGTCTGAACTGTGCCAACAGCACAGCTGAAAGCAGCATTTTGTGTTTGAGGGGAGAGAGAGGCACACAGGGGATGAGAGAGGAACGAGTGTAAGGTTTCAGATGGGTAAAACAGGCAGAGAGTCATGCTCAAGCTTGGAGCTCAGGAGCCTTCTGGGAATGTGGTTGTAAATCAAGTGAAATGTGTGGAAACCTTGTTGGGACGGAGCCAAAAACGAGGGGAGTGAAAATATTCATGTCACAAACTGCAGGGAGGTACAGGAGGGGGAAAGGGAAGGTCCTGAACTCCCCTGAGTTGGAGCCAGGAGAGGGGAGCAGCATCCCTGACCACAGGGCTGGAAAACTGGGTGGTGACCTGAGATTTGGGCTGGAGAGATGAAGGAAAGGGCAGGGGAGGGTGAAGGGGGTGTTGCCAGGCTTGGGTAGAGCTGACAGCACATCCACAAGTGTAATTTTTTACTGGCTGCTGTCCTCTCTTGAAACATGAAAATATTTTTATAATATGAAAACATAATATAGCTAAAGTACAAAAATAACCTTTGAATATAATATAATATAATATAATATAATATAATATAATATAATATAATATAATATAATATAATATAATATAATATAATATAATATAATATAATATAATATAATATAATATAATATAATATGTATTTGTTATTACTATTTTCTTTTGGATAGATGAATAAAACTCAAATAACAAATTATCTTTTAATTTCTTTTATGTTTTCTTGATTTCCCTCCACTTTCCAATCATTCCATGGCAAATCAAAAAGGAGGAGAAGTAGAAAAATAAAAGGTAAATTGCACTATTACTGAGAAAAAATTTGTTTTGAATATGTATAACTTCTACAGTGGCATTGTTCTTTTTGACTTTTTTTTTTTTTTTTTTTTTTTTTTTCAAATCAGACCTTGTTTTGGCCTTTAGAAAAGTACTTATTAATGTAGTACACAAAGTGCATAGAGCTTTTGAGTAGTGGGTGAGAAATCAATTGTCTGGAGCTCAGCTCCCCCATCACCTGGGAACAAAAGAGTGTCAGAAATGTTAATTTTGGTTGCCAGGTATTTGAAGGTTGGGTTTGTTGAAAACTGAACAAAGGATGACGTTCAACCAGGATTTTAAAAGAGAAAGTTGAGAATGCATCAGTTGTTTTCTAGACTGAGCTGATAATAAAGTCGAGGTTGAATAGAAACAGTCTCAGTAAAGAAAACATACAGAAAAACTGAAATTTTACCAAATCAATCACCACTGGTAAAGCTGATGGAGAAAAGCTGATAAAGCTGATCACTGATGGAGAAAGGAGGCTCAGGGGGGACCCTCTGGTTCTGCACAGGTCCCTGACAGGAGGGTCAGGCTCTGCTCCCAGGGAACAGGGACAGGAGCAGAGGGAATGGCTTTAAATTGTGCCAGTGGAGGATCAGAATGGATATTTGGGGAATTTCTTCACCAGAAGTTGTCAGATGTTGGAAGGGGCTGTGCAGGGAGGTGATGGAGTCCCCATCCCTGGGGGCTGGACAGACACACAGGTGTGGCACAGGGGGACATGGCTGTGGCCATGGCAATGCTGGGGTGCAGGCTGGACTCGATGTAAAAGCTCTTTTCTGATTGCAGACTGCACAATTCGGCGCAGATCATCCCCATTTCAGAGCTGAAATCTGCTGGCTCTGCCCCCGTTCTCCCTGGCACTGCTGGGGCTGTGTTGGCGTCCCGAGGTCACCCCGGAGCCACGCTGGCAGGGCACAGCCTCACCTGGGGGTCCCTGCAGGCTGGAAATGCCCCGGCCCTGCAGGGACACCCTGTCCCGGTGCATTGCCATTGCCAGGTTGGGCAGGAGAGCTTTCTGCTCCTGTTGTGGCAGAGTGCAGTAGGTGTCACTAGAGCCCTTCCCAACGCGCACAGGGAATCTCATTCCACATGCAGAACCCGCTCACCGGCGACAAAGCAACTGCTCCTGCAGTCGTGGTTTTGTTTTTCCTCCTTCCTGTTTGTAGAAGCAAAAAATTAATCCATGGAGATTTTAGCTTTTAGCCCAGGATGATTCACATTCCATAATATTGGTGTCTTTTTCTTCCGTTTTTCTTTTCTTTACTTGGTGTCAGAAAATAATTTTCAGGAAATCTTTTGTAGCAAAATCCTGCTTCATATTTTGTTCCAAAACCACTTTGTGCCAGGCTGTCACCTTTCAGTAGTTCATGCAATTCCTGTTTTGCTGCAAAGTCTTGATTTTCACTCATGCTGCACATCACCCAGACATGCAATATATCCTGCACCTTCCACTGCCTAATCACATCCCCAGTGCAGCTCACTAGGAAGGGTGGTTGTGTGCACATGCACCTGGTGCCATGGAAATATGGGCCACAGACTCTTGAAAAATAGTAGGAAAATATTGAAAAATGATGGAGTTGTTATTCTGTTTATTTTTAAAGAACAACCACCATGAAGACAGTTGTTTTTAAAGAAAAAATATTTGAGCTTTGCAGATTGCCCCCTTTCCAAATTTGTCCCCCAGCTGGTCACTAAAGATGGGATTGGTTGACTTTTCTTTGCAGCTCTGGGAAGGTTTGAGCTGACAGAGGGCTCTGGCTGCCCAGGGAGGGCTGTGGTGTCCAGCATCATCCCTTTGCCTTGGCTCAAGCCAGGGGAGATGATTTGTCTGCCTGACATCTGATCCTCAGCTTTCAGCAGCTGAGCAAAATAAAAACAAGCTGTGCACGTTAATGCAGGGTGGGAATTGTTTGAGTTGCCTTGCAAGAAGGGTGGAAAGCAGGTGAGGTTTGTAACATGATGGAAGCACTGAAATAAGGCTGATGTGGTGATGCAAGGTGAGCCTCGTCAGCTTTGGGGGTTGAGTCACATGTGAGGAAACGCTCATAAACTCTCATTTTGCTTTCACTGATGCACTGCTGGGTTAATGGTTGGACTCAATAATGTAAAAGGTCTTTTCTAACCTGAAGAGCTCCATGCTGACTAACACCAGTTCAGAACTGTCTGGTGGGCAGATCCTGTGGGAAGAGGAAGGCTGCCATGGACAGCAAAGGTCAGTAAATGACTGTACAATTCATCATCTCTCAGCCACTCTCCGTGGATCTGTGTCAGGTGAGGATCAGGGACAGACCCTGAACGTGCAGTGAAGTGTGGGCAGCTCTGCCTGTTTGGCATTTGATTTGTTGTGCACCTTGCAATAATTAAAATCCTCATCATATTCACGTGTTGGGTGTAAGAACCTGCCCAACTGAGGGGACTGAGGGGCTCTGAGGGACAGGGAGGGCTGGCTGTGCTGCTCAGGAGGGGACAGTGAGGGACAGGGAGGGCTGGCTGTGCTGCTCAGGGCTCTGGGAGAAGCCTGGCACAGTGAGAGGGCACTGGTGACCACAGTGACCATCTGTCATTACCCACCCAGGGCTGTGCACAGCAGTCAGCACCAGGGGTGTGTGGTGAGCTGACAGCTCCCAATTGTTTCCTCACCAATTACTGCAGCCAGGCCTCCATAGCACAATGAAATGTGCCTCCTACCCATCACTTCATCTCTGTCACACTGCCTGGGTGTTCTTGGTTTGTTATGACTGGGAGAACTTCAGCGGCGTCAGAAAAATAAGCAAGGCTGTCTCTGGTGTGAAAGGCTTAAAGACAGCGTGGATGCTGTTAAATGGAAATGCCTCAGTCTAGATGAAAATGTACATGGAAAGAAAACCTCACAAACCAGCTGAGCCCGCTCAGCTCTGTCTTCATTTGGGACCCAGTGGGGAATGAAAAGAGTGGTTTCTTTTGCTAGACATCTTTATACTTAGTAAAGTATTCAGCCTTTCTTATAATTTATTCATTGTGGTCTAGCATAGTCTAAAATATCAGCCCTTCCCTCTCTGTCCTTTTACATAGGCATTTTTGATGCCTCTTAATTCATTATTTAAGTAGCCTGCGTTCTGCTTTACAAAACACCCTCCTCCCTGGTACCTCCATGCCATCAGTTATTTGTGGATCCCTGTCAGCAGCTTTCCAGCAGGGTGGGATGCCGATCCCCCAGCCCTCATCTCCTGCACCTGTCACTGTCACATTTTCTGGAAAAATCCCTTCACTCAGGATTTTGCTCCTGGGAAGCTGTGAAGCTTTAGAGAAAAAGGGAAACAATAATTATCTGATTTGCTTATCCTGTGTTTTGCTGCTTTGGAATGTGTTTGGAGACTGTTTATCCAACTGGTGCTTGTTTTGTTGGTTTCATGTAAAATGTTTTGACTTAATGGCCAATCACAGCCAAGCTGTGTCAAGACTCTGGAAGGGGTCACAAGTTTTCATTATTATCTTCTAGTCTTCTCAAGTATCCTTTCTCTATTCTTTAGTATAGTTTAGTATAGTATTCTTTAATATAATATCATAAAATAATAAATTAGCCTTCTAAGAACACAGAGTCAGATTCATCACTCCTTCCTTTGCATGGGAACCCTGCAAATACAGGAGCACCCATCCCAGATCCCTGGCTTGGGGAGGAGTGGAGAGGAGCTGGGCAGTGAAAGGAGCAGAGCAGCCAGAGCTCAAACAAAGCTCAAGGATGTGCTGAAGTGATGCCCCATGTGCTGTTTTGAGACCTCAGAGTTCCCCTGAGAGGGAAAGTGGCTCAGTGGCACTTAAGGGAGGGTTCCACCACTTTTGTTGCAGTGGAACCCTGCTTCTGCTGGTACCTGGAGTCCCCCTCCTGGGACTCTTTGAAAATCCATTTGTGCAGCACATCCCACCCTGCAGAAGTGTCTGGTGAGAGCCAGGAGACCCCTTGGATGGAGGTGCACCTGGAGTGCCAAGTATTCCCTGTTTTGTCACTAATTACAAAGTTGGATAGCTGTCAACAGGAGCATTTGCAGCTGAAAAACGAGTCTGTGCATTGTGAGGTGTGAGAGAGGCTTTGATTGGAATTCTTGCAGCAATCTGTTTGCTCCCTGGGCGTGGCGTTTGAAACGCTGCCAAAAGTGTGATCCCCCAAATTCCTGGGTAATGCTTTCATCCTGCCAAAAGTGTGATCCCCCAAATTCCTGGGGTGATGCCTGCATCCTGCCAAATGTGTGATCCCCCAAATTCCTGGGGTGATGCCTGCATCCTGCCAAATGTGTGGTCCCCCAAATTCCTTGGGCAGTGCCTGCATCCTGCCAAATGTGTGATCCTCCAGATTACTTGGTAATGCCTGCATCCTGAACCTGCTCTGGAAGGTGTCATGTTCCTGGCACTGCCTTTCCCTAACAAAGGAAAACTGGGTAGATATTTCAGTCCAGAGTATTGCAAGACTCCCTGAAGAAAAAAGAAATAAAGGTTAAGTAAATTGAGAGGAACAAAGATGTTCCAAACCTCCTTCTTATGGCCTTGGTTGCAAAAATGCCCTGGACATTATCTATTCCATGTTTTTAGCCTTCCAGCCAAAGAAAAAGTTGGGAATATTTGACCTGTTAGTGCATGCATCAAAGAAAACACTTTCAAATGCTGTGTGATAAATCAAGCTTTACTTACTTAATAGCCACAATGTTTTCTTTTTGAGTCAGGAGCTCAGGAGACAGTCCAGGACTAAAAACCAGAACTGACAGCTTTCTGGCCATTTAATGTAAGTTCCATTTTATTTGAAAGCGTTTGATCAGATTTGAAAGCGTTTAATATCAGCTTTGTGCAATGCCCTCAGCTGAAGACGCTGCTGTCACTTTGGGGACAGCAGGAGGAGGCACAATCCCTGCAAGGCAGGAGCTTGTGTTCAGCAGGAGGGACTTGGCTGAGGCCATCCCACATCCCACTGACTCAGTGCTTGCCTAAACACTTCTACCTCATGTTTCGCAAATAATAAACAATTTTGCTTATTTCCGTGGCTTTGGGGGTTTGCCCCCTCCTGACACAACAGTGTTTGCTTGTTCCCATATTTGCTTTCTCCCAGCTCTCCAATATCATATTTACACAGTCAATACTCTTCTGCTGGCAGATTATTTTTAATAGAGCGCTTTATTAAAGTGTCTTTCAGGAGAATATTTGCACTGCAATGCACATCCGAGCACAGCTGGGTGAGAAGGGCTTCTCCTCAATGCACCAGTACAGTCAATTCCTTACCAAAATTTGTGCTTGGAACATTTAGGTGAAGGAGGATAAAAGGAACTGCATATCCTTGTGCAAATCCCACCATGGGCAAAGTCTTGCTGGACACTGACACGTTGAGAAGTAAGTACAGCACATTCCATGCAGCTTTTTTGTCTCCCAGAATATCTTTCCATCACTTTTAAATTCCTGACACCCAAATTATTATTATTTTTTTTTAAAATTTCCTTTTTCTCATTGCCGAGAAGAAATCCCAAGTTTCTCTCCTTTGGGGGCAAGTGTCAATTAACCTCCAGTATATTCTGTTACTCTTGGAGTTAACCAGACCCCAGTGCTGGTTCTGGATGCTATTTTTTGGTTATCCTTTGGACTTTTGCCCTCAGTCTGAGATGGGGGGTGGTGGCTGGCACTGCCCACACAGAAACCCACAGCTCATCCCTCCAGGGATTTCAGTGGCACTGAGATTGCATGAGAGGAAGGGTCTGGTGGCACTGGGGATGGGGACACTTCTGCTCACCACAGAGGAAAGTTTAGGCAGCTCTGTTGTAAGCAGCTCCATTTAATTTTGTTCTTTTTCACTATTAATTATCACTGGAGGCAGTGAATTCAAATCCTCATGTCTATGGAGGAGTAGGACTGCTCTGGGTGGGCTTATTTTTCTATATGTCTGCTCATGCAGATTTCCTGGACCCCTGCAATTTTCCTAGCTCTTCTCTGCTATTTGACATTTATTCTTTGTGTACTTTTCCATCTCATTAATTTATTAAACATCAATGGTGATGCAGGTCTTTGAACCACTAAAAAATTAACCACCCACGCCTGTCTCCTAACCATTTCTTGAGTCATGGCAATATTTTCTCTCTCCTGGATGTTTTGGTTCATCAACAAACCCTTGCCAGTGCTTGTGCCTGAGAGGATTTTAATGATCATGTGATATTTTTTTAAAAGTTTCTTATATTATTTTCAGATCTTCTTGTAGAAAGGTGCAGTTTTGCTCTGTGGAAATGTGTTGTTCAGCAAAGTGTGTGCAACTTTTGCTGACTTCCCAAAATAATCAGCTTTTTTGGCAAGGGAAAAAAAATCGTGGCTGGGAAATGGATTTGTCTTGAGCATTTCTCAAAGAAGGGGGTTAATGGGAAAGGATCTCTGCACTAACAGCTCTGCTGCTCTCTCCTTGCAGAGCTTTTGGGTGAAACCATCTGGCCCTGAGAATCTGCACTTTCTCTGTGCTGCTGACTCAGGTGATGCTGCACCCCTGCTCTGCCAGGAGCTCCTGGGTGTCCCTCGTGCCAAACCCATTAGTAACCTCCTTTACAGGGCTGCTTGATTCCTGTCCACAATCCCAGATCTTTCATTTTTGATGCCTGCTTTCATAAAATACATCCCTGCCATGTACCACAGCCCCTAAAACCTAATGGTGCAGTCAGAGTTCACTGCTGAACTTTGGTCCCCAGAAGGTGGGAGCTTCCCTCCTTGGAAGGAGCCCTTCCAAAGCTGCCTCTGAGTTGCTAAGAAACAGCTTGTCACTGTGGCACGGGCTGTAGGCAGTTCTGTACAGGTAATTAGAAGTCACTCCTGCTTTATTATTAACTCTTTGTTGACTTTTTTTTTTCCCTTTTAAATAATTTCCCTCCCCGTCCCCAGAGCGCTCAGCACTCCTGGTACATCTGCATCAATTATGCATGGTCTGTGTGATTTTTCTTCCTGTGGAAAGTTGGCTTGCAGAGGCTTTTTGTGCTGCTCTAGCCATGACCTAACCCTCCTTTGCTGAATAATTCCTACCGAGACAACACAGTTTCCCTGCTGTGTTTTCCACGCTGCTGTGTCTCAGCAAGGCAAATAAATCAGGCTGTCTCCCACCACCAGGCAGCCTTGTTTGCTCAATTTTGCTGTTCCATTTCTTGCTTTATTGAATAAGCATGTATTTATGTACCTTGTGTCCTTTCTGTGCCTGCCCATTTTTTATTGAACTCCTCTATCGGCCGCACGGGTTGGATTTTCCTGACAGAGTTTTGGATCTTAAAATGCTATTTCTTCAGACCAGCTGTCACTTCT
This sequence comes from Melospiza melodia melodia, assembly GCF_035770615.1. NCBI lineage: Eukaryota > Metazoa > Chordata > Aves > Passeriformes > Passerellidae > Melospiza > Melospiza melodia. Next base: position 26,557,525 of record NC_086203.1, on the reverse strand, counting down.
GTCCTAACCTTGTCCCATGAGGTGTCTGTGCACTGCTTCAGTGTCTAGCTCTGCCTGCCCCTTCACCTTCTCCTCAGCTCTTTTAGTTTTAATACCTTGTGCATGAAATCTGGTTGGGATTTCTCCTGCTTCTCTCTAATTAGGGTGACTCTCTTATTTTTGGCACCCCAACAATGAGAACCCCTCATGTTCAGCCTTTATGTTCTCCATGGCTCCTCTTAGTGCTGGTACAGCACCAAGCTTGTGTCTCTCCAGGGATCAGCAGGGAGACGCTGCTGCACCAGCCCCAGCCTTAAATCTCTTTCCCAGTGATGGAAGCAGTCTCCAGACAGACTCAGGGGTTTGTTTTGGCTCCCCTCAGCCTGCACTGGAGCCCTGCACTCCAGGCACACTCAGGGGTTTGTTTTAACTCCCCTCAGCCTGCACTGGAGCCCTGCACTCCAGGCACACTCAGGGGTTTGTTTTAGCTCCTCTCAGCCTGCATTGGAGCCCTGGTGTGTGGCTCTGGGGCAGCTCACAGCCCCAGGGAGCCTCAAGCTCCATTTGGCTGCAGCCAATGTCTGGGTAGAGATGTGGGAGAGCAACCCCAATTTGGGGGTGTGCTCCCACCCCACACTCTGTCATCCCCCACCTGAGGAGCTCAGGCTTTAGCACTGCAGAGGGAGGTTTTTGTGCTGAATCACCCTTTTGGGAACGAGCCACTCGGCAGGATTTCCTCCCACCCCAAACCCCCATTTCTCTCTGGAGAGCCCTATGGGGATGTGGGGGAGCAGAAAAGCCTTTTCCCTAATGGCTCATATTGCTGCTTAGTGACCACCTGCCAAATGCAATGCTGGGAGATGCTGAGATCTGTGGGGCTGGGAGTCGGTGCCTAATGAAGGCACGTCAGGCTGGGAATGAGGTTTTTATACCCTGCACAGAGAACTCCAGGATGTTATTTATAGCTGCTCACTTGCACCACGAGCACCTGTAGAGACTTTATTCTCCAGCCCCTCAGTGGAATCACAGATGACAGAAAGAGCTGAAGATGTAATGACCCTTGAAGTAGGAGAAATTATTTACCAAACCGTAGATAAGACGACAGATCTCTCCTGCACTGTGTTTAGGGCATCCAATCTATTGCAGATGTTACCATAGTCATGCTGTTTAATTTAAAATTGCCCTGCCTTCCTTGTGTCTCAAATTCTTTTCTTGGGAAACTAAATCCTTTCATAACCTAAATGCAGCTGAGGAGATGAAAGCAGCGGGTCTGGGGATGTATATGGCCATTCCAAGGGAGCTCTGTGTAATTGTTTTTTAAATGGACATGCTTGCTCTATTTTTTTTTTTTTGGTCTGGCTCATCCTGGTTTTGTTGTTTGTGATATGTCTTCTGACATATGCTCCTTGTCTAGCAATGAAAAGCTACCAAGATGAGAAACCTTGGTTAATTTATAACTGGCATAGGAAGAGCTCTTCTCATTTTACTGACTTTGTGACCCCCATAGCAGATATAATGCTGGGATTAAAAAGGAATGGTTACTATTGGTTTCCTGCACTAATTGTCTTTGTGCATGGGTCAAAATAATAAGGATTAGCAAAATTATTAGATATTGGAGACAATAGCTCAGTCTGTCTGCCTTTTATAATCTGTCCCTTAGCAGGTGACTCTGAAAGGGAAGCCTTGCCGCTCTCTTGAACTGAACATGGTCCCTGCTCCCAAAAACTTGTTCACTTCAGACCAATTGCTCACTACCAAATACCCAATAGGTCTTTCTCCACTGAAATCAGACAAGGATCCAAGCTTCATCTCCATTTGAGGGAGTCTGACTTACATTTGCAAGACATAATAAGGTTGGTCCTTATTTTCCAGGTGTGCTTTCAGCTGCAGTGCCAAGCAGCAAGTTGTGTAAATCTCTCCAGTGTGAGCTTTGCTTATCATTTATCAACCACGTGTGAGCACTAATTTTAGTCTCCCCCCTACTGAGGCAAGGTTTTGGGAGCACTCAATGGATGTCCAACACATGCAGGTGGAGATAACCCTGGGGATTAATCTCACCCATGGCTTTATCAGTGAGACCCATGGGACATGAGAGCCTTTTACCCACAGCTCCTTCATTGTTCTTCCTGGTGGTGCTGCAATCAAAGCTGTCAAGGAAAATGATCTACAGGCAGTAGCTTGATTATATTTGTCCTGAGATACTTCTGCACTAAAGGATTTTCAAGTTTTAATCAGTCTGCATTAACTGTGGTGCTCTTGTAGTTGATCATGGAAAGAAAGCAACTGTTGATTGCACTAAAAGCATTAAGTGACCTCTGCTAATTAAAAGATAATGTCAGTGCAACTGAGTGGAGTGCCTGGGTCTTTAGCCTTTTAGATAGACACTAAATGAAAATCAAAGAGTTTGGAGGAAATATTTGTGGTAAAGTTAAGAGACTTGTTTGTGGAAATAGCAGGTCATGTTTCATAAAAGTATTTAATCCATTAATGATACCTAATATGCCATAGAACCAGCAATCTGCTGAAAAAGAACAAGCTCCCTCCCCAGTTGTGGGATGTCTTTACTTTGCCTTAACTGGAGCATTTTGCTTGGGAAGCCTGTGATATAGTGAATCCCTCTGTGGTCCATAAATAAACCAAATGCTTTTTCTCACGAATTCAGGCCACTTTTTAAATGACCCAGACATTCAGTGTTAAGTTCTGTTCTCAGGAACAGTGTAGTCAGTGTCTACAAATGCAGCCTTGCCTTTTTTCCATTAATCTCAGTGTGTGGGAGAGAAAACAAAACAGGTGGAATAACAATGTACAAGCACATCCCTTGTTCCTGGATATGATCACTGGTAAATATTAACTTCTGCTTTCTATGTTTGTATAGATGCAGGATGAAAGCCCTTTGGACAGAGAAGCAATGGCACAAATTCTCTGTGAAATTTTTGGCATTCAGAAACACATAATCATGAGAATGATTATATGTAGGTGCTTTTATTGAAGAGCTCTGGGTGTCAGGGGTACAAACCCAAATCTGACTCTGATATGGGTTTGGGATGAACATGCTTTTATATTCTATCGTTATATAACTTTCATGTTACTTATTAAACTTATATTGTTCTATTGTACACATAGATTTCATCCAAGCATGGGCTCCTTGTGACCCCCCCCTCAAACTTCTAACATAGTTTCTCATGATTCTTCTTACGCTTAAACAATAATTATATTTGATTACTAAACAATCATCACATGCAACAATTATATAATTTATCATATACTGCTTACACAGGTGCAATTTCACATGATCTGCTAAACACAAAGCCTGACATTTTCAGAGTCTATTTTTAACGTTTTTCCAGGGCCCCACTATCAAAATCACATGGAGATGCTGTTATGTCCTCCAAGGAGCACCAGTGGCCAGGGAGCTCCTGGAGGAGGTGCCAAAGCAGTTGGTGAAAATGTGGGATAATTGCTCAGGTTTGTGCCTCACTCTGACTCCTTCCGCTGTGAGAAGAAACAGAACGAAGGAAAGCAAAAATACATTTTTCTGTATCCACGTGGAAGAAGTTAAATCCCAGATGGAAACAGAGAAGGGAACATAATGGCTCAAATTGTGGTGTTGAGAATGAGGCTAAGCCATGCATGAAGCAGAGGCTCACGGGGAGGAGAGGGGAGGCGGCTGCATCTCCTCAGATTAAATGCAATGTTCTGGAAGCTGAAGGGAATCCTTCCCAGGCATTTGTAACCGAGCTCCAGAGCTGCCAGACTGCATTGGATCACTGCGGCAGCCCTGGCTGGGGAGCAGCACAGCTCCGGGCTGAGCTCTGTCCAAAGGGCTCCACCCAAAGGGTCTCCCCTGATCTGCCACCACCCCAAAAGCCACAGGATGAGCTGGGCTCAGCCCCCAGCGTGGCAGGATTAGAGGGGAATTTTCAAGCAGGAAATACAGATTTTTTTTTTCTCAGTGCCAGCCACCCACCTCACAAAATATATTGTTCTTCTGAAGCGAAATGTAAATGTAAGTCTTTGACACAAATATCCCCTTTAAAGAAGCCTTCCTCCATCCCCCACCCCCACTGGCAATGGAAAGATACATTTACTTATGTGAAACCTGAAAAATTTTAACTTTGAAAACTTCCAGCTTTGAAAAAAAATGCCCTTTCTGTTTGCCCTTTGCACTGAACTTTGTGGAATCCACCCTTTGTTTTACTGAGGTCTCAGCAGTGCCTGATGCCTCATTTCTCTCTTTTCTGTTCTACAATTAACCATTATATTCAGTGTTTTTTAAGAGCAATATGTACACCTGAAGATGTTTTAAAGAAACTACTTTAAAAGGTCATAAAAAAATAAAACAAATACTTGGCATCGAGATTCTTGGAGTGCATGATGAATATTTTAACAGTAAAAAAATCTAGCCAGAGAGAAATGAAAGGATTTAGTGCTCTAAATAAAACTCTTTGTGGGTTTTAATGTGCAAAAATGGACAACAATGGCTTTAAAGCCTCTCCACAAATACTTACATCTCTGCCCTGGTATACTCTGTGTGTTATATCCAAAGCCAGTAATGGTCTGGTGTGTCTTTTTAGGTGCTGGGGGAAGGCATTACAGCAGTTTTCTCCTCTAGGAAAGGCATTACAGCAGGTTTCTCCTCTAGGAAAGGCATTACACCAGGTTTCTCCTCTAGGAAAGGCATTACACCAGTTTCTCCTCTAGGACTTTGCATAACAACCTTTGAGTAGGGAGTTTGGACCCTTGGGGGGACAGTTGTGGATGTAAAGCTCAGGTTTTTTATGTCCTGTGATGGAAATCAGAGAGAGGGGAGGGAAGGGATATTTGAGAGGTGATCACTGCCCACAGAGGGGCTCAGCCAGCACAAACTGTGCTGATATCTGTGCTATCTGTGCTCACATAATTCTGATTGCCTTGTGGCTGCAGTGAGGTTTCAGCCCAACATGAGGTAAGGATTGGTTGTGTCTCTGCTCCATGTTTCCATTTCTTTCCCTCCCTCACACACATCCCCACGCAGCTGGAAGAGAGAAGCTTTCTGCAATATCAGCTGTGACAGAGCTGGAGCATTACTCGAGTTTTTATTTGTGTAGTTGATCAATTCACTACCTAAAAAAACCCCTTTATTATTATTTTTTTAATTAACCAAATGTATTAGTGTCCATGAAACATGTATTTGTGTAATTATATCTGTAAAATAATACCTTTGGCCTGAGCAGGAGCCTTTCAGTCCTGCTGCAAGGTTGCCTTTCTGCAAACCCTCCTGCTAATCAAATCTTATGTATTTTCTTCCTTGCTGTTACAGAAACTCCTATTGCTAAATGTAGTGAAGGCAATTGCTAAAGTGATGGTGCCAGTATAAATTATTAAAATTACATGGAGTAATAAAAATGTATTGTGTATAAAAAGATAGAGAACAAGGCAGTAGGACTCAAGCTTTCAAGTTACTTCAGAAAATTCTCTATATTTATAATCTGGACAAGTGGTACAGTAACTGCAGCTGGATTTTGTCTTTATCTTTTTTCTAAAGCAGAATATTTGGATGCCATACTTTTCTGGCTTCCAGCTTTCCTTGAAGAAAATGAGATGGTCTGAAGAAAAGAGTTCTGCTGTCAGGTTTTTGATAATTTTTGGAAACATCCTGGGTAGGAACATTAAAAACATAATGTCCAAAATCATAACTTCTGAAAATCTATGTGGTTTGTTAGTAACAGGAAGCATGGATAAAATTTGATTGTGTGAAGGTCACTTTGTATCAAATATATAAATTCATTAATTTAGTACATAATGTCTGGTTTTTTGTTCTCAAAACAGAGAGGTTCTTCAGAAACATGAGGAACACATTCTCCCCTTCATTATAAATGAATAAATATCATCCTTCTGAGATTTTCTTTCTTGCAGCAGGCACTCAGAGAATGGACATGGAAAGTGCCATGGAAAGTAGGAAAGAGACACTAAACAGCACAGATGCAAGGTTAGCGTTATACTAAAAAAAGGAGTTCAGTGCATAATCTCAGCCCTTGATGGAGAAGATATAGTGAAATGTTGACTTTAATTGCCATGGGACATAGATTAGCAGATGGTCCCATGGATAGGCTGCTCTCCATGTCTATAAATAGCATAAGTTAATTTATGCAAGATCTTCCTTTGCTTTTACAGCTATCTCCCGATGTGTCAATATCTCATTGGCAGGAAGGATCCAGCCCTGGAGATGGAATGGAGGTCCTGTTTCCAGCCCTGCTATCCTGTGATTATGTTACAGCAAAAAACCACCTGATCGAGTAACTCCTGGTTGAACAGACAGGCTGTGACAGTCTGATCTGAGCACACCTTCATTTCAAATATAACTATCAGGTATCTGCAAGTCAGCTGGAATGATGGCTGGGAGCACTGAGGGAGGCAGCACTCAGGGAGCTTCTGCTGCTTCCCTCTCAGGCTGCTGATGGTGTTTTGCTTTGCACATTTCACCCAGCCTTCATTTTCCACCTCCCAATGCTGGGTGAGTTCCTTTGCTTGAGATCTCTCTGCCACAGTCACAGGTGAGTGGTGAGGAGGTTTTGGGACTTGCCATGGGTTGTGATGGTGTTTTGCTTTGCACATCTCACCCACCTTCAGCTTCCATCTCCCACTGCTGGGTGAGTTCCTTTGCTGGAGATCTCTCTGCCATAGTCACAGGTGAGTGGTAAAAAGATTTTGGGACTTGCCATGGCTGTGTGCAGCCAGCATCCTTCAGCCTGGCCCCTCTGCACCAAGTTTGGCCTCCCTGCACTGCAGAGCCACAGCTGCCTCTCAGCTCCTGAGCACTGGAGCTCCTGTTCCTCCTTTCTGGGCTTTCCCAGGCCTCCCATTCTGTGTCTCTCTGCCCAGTTTCTGTCATGGAAACCTCTCTTTTTGGTTCACAGCTTTGGCTTCTCTGTCATTCATGTTTGGAACGGTCATGGAGTAATTTGGTACCAGAATCTCATGGATGTTTCTGCTTTTGGGCTTGTTAAGCCATTTGTGCCTTATCCAAAGAACTCCTAGAATCCCCCATTTTTAAACTCCTCATCCATCACTGTGCAAATGCCAGCATTACAAATCAGGGTCCAAGCAATCTATTTATCCAGTTCTCCCTTGCTACTCCAATGAATTAAAGAGGTACCAGTAATTACAAAATAAGCAAAGAATTTTCTGAGCCACCTAAGTACAGGCAGTATTTTAAGGCCTTTAAGCACTTTCTTTTCCCAACAGTGTCATAGTATCTCTAAGCCCCACAGAAGAATTGAGCCATCCCCCTTCACCACCTGGACAGGTAAATGAAAATGTAATAGAGGACCTGCAGTGACTTTGTGCCCTTCTGAGCATATCCACCAAAATCAGCCACCAGAAATTTGTATTGGTAGATCAAGGCCCACAACCTGCTCCATGATAAATCTGAACACCCTTTGGTTCAGTAGGGATATTCTGGATTTACCTACATGTAATTTAGAGCAGATTTTGGACCCTGCCCATGAGCATTATGCCTTTCCCTACAGGAAGGAAGATTGATTCTGACCTTACTTAAACTAAGCAGCTTTAATCATTTGGTATAGAAACACCAAGACTGGGCTGGGGGCTGGGGACACAGACATGGGAATCCTATAATCTTTGGTTAAGTTGTAATGAAATTGTCCAGGATGAGAAGGAAACAGATGGATTCTGATTAATTTCTCACAAGTGTAGACCTCAGCATCCGATGTAACATATGTGGTGAGCAAATGTCACTCATGCCTCCAAAGTGCAGAAAAAATCACTATTGTCAGGATATATTCATTGGCATATTGGCTGCTGAACTCCCAAGGGTGCAAGGATGCTGTGCATTACATTTAGTCCTGAATTAAATATTCAGAGGCAGAGATACCTAACCCTTTCCTGTATGCCTCACTGGTTATCACAGTTGAGCTTAATGAATTGAAAGAGGGAGGGGAAGGGAGATTTCCCCCCCCCTCCTTTGTAAATCATTATTTACTGTGGAAGGAATATCAAGATGAGTTGGTGTTTCTGCTTTAGAGTGTTCAGCTGACTACCAATGGAGCCTGAGTTAGGGAAAATAATGCAGCTTTGAGCTGTAAATGAGCAACTACACCACTTTCATCTGGTATTGATAGAAATCAGAGCCCAGCTCTGTGTTTGCAGAGTTGTCCTGGGTGTTGTCACTTCTATAATCTATTCCATGTAAGTGCATATTTAAAGAAAATGTAGTTCATTTATTGATTGCCACTATATTGTTTCAGGCAGGTAAGATAAGAGGCCAGAGCTGCTTTCTCTTGTCTCCACGCAGTCTTAGGGAGTGGAAGGAGCAATGCATGTGAGTAAAGCGAGGCCCCATCTGTGCTGAGGAAAGAGATTCATTACAGCTGACTTGTCCTGTCAGAATTACTGCCCCAGACTGTTTCTGGGAAAAGGATGTCACTGAGATATCGGCTAGAGTATTTCAACCACAAACTTGAGGGATGAATGTTGAGCACTGGGGCTCCTCTGTGGCTCTGCCCTTGGCTGCAGCTCCCACTTCCAGCCCCTCCCTCTGCAAAATCTACTGATGTGTCTGGCTGTGTCTTCTCTTCTAAAAATTAATTCCTCATTCGAAAAATGTGGGAAAATGCATGTTTTGCTCTCTAACTCCCTGCAGGTTGAAATCTAAAGCCTCTCTTAACATTTCCCTCTCCACCTTTGGCAAACACTGCTCCACTGACATTATGAGCTGGTTTGTTTGTCTTAATGATCTCCTATTTAACAAGTGAGTGTGCATCTTTTTTGGTGGAGAAGCTGAATAATCTCAAAAAGAGCTTTATTTCTGATTGAGGAAGATGTGGCCAATGAGGCTGGGGAAATCTTGAGACAGCCACATCAGCTGCTGTCATACACTGTTGAAATTGGCCCTTCCCATGCAGCCTTTTGTTTTTCCTGAGTGGAAGATGCAGCAAAGCTCAGTAATAGTTGGAACTATTGGCCATGAAGGCATAAGGACCTTACGCAGAGCTCTGAGGCATGTCAGTCATATTGCTAATATTCTGTGTGGGTCCCCACTAACAGTCCCCATCTGCTGAATCAGAACTTTCATTTTGAGACCCCTAGTTTTGGAAAACTCGACCTGAGGTCCTTGTTTCCCTTTCTCACTGTTCGAAGCTGTGACCTGTGCTGGACTCTGGGCTCCTCTGGCCTTGTGGGGCACAGCAGTGTCTGGTTTGACTCCATTGCTCATTAGAGACAACTCTATGCTTAGTCTCTATGCTTAAACCTTTAAAAATTCTAATGAGACAAACAGACTCTGATTTCTCAGGAAGCTGATATGCAATTCACTGTTGGTTTTGTTAAAATTCCTGATTTTTTTCTTTTCTGGGTTGTTTCCAAGGTTTTTTTTCCTGTCATTGCCTTAATGATGTACCAAAAGGTGGTAACAATTTGTGCATCTGCAAAGCTTGTGAACACAGTGCTGCTCTTTGTCAGATGGAAACTCTAGTTTTCACTTTTTCTGGTTTTTTTCCATGGTGCCTGACAATGCATCACTTACAGTTCCCTCCTTTAAGCTGGAGTCAGTGCAACAAGCCTAAGTTTGATAATTGCTTATTGCATCCAGACTGCACAAGGCAAAATCACTTAAATCCTCCAAAGTCACTGAACAAAACTAAGCTGTCTCATTTTTCCTTGTTTTAGTACATGGCACTGGAATTCCTTATAAATGTCCTGGAGACCAGGAGCTGTGCTGGGACTCCTTGGCCCATAAAGGTGACATTGCAAAGCTACATCAGGACTTTCTGACCCAGCTTGTGTTGTGTGAAAAACTCAAAGTCTCCTGATGCCACCCCAGCTAAATAAATGGTTTGCTGGACAAACCTACCCACTGCTTTGCTTAGCAGGGGTTTTTGTGGATGACCAGGCAAGCCTGAAGCCATGGGAAGAGGTGAAGGAGCCAAGGAGAGTGTTGGGAGATGGATTTGTAGGGCAGATAAAATGGCGGGTGCAGAGATTTGTGTTAATTATTTACAAAGCTACAGAGAAAAGGAATTTAGAACTAACACAGAATTATCTTGTGACCGAAAATATTTCCCTAAATCAGATAAGTGAGAACCTACTCACTCAAGTGAAGCCATTTCCAAGGAGCAGAGATGAGGAAAGGACCTGAGTGCACGTTGCCTTTGTCTCTCCAGCTGAGGCATCACACATCAAAGTCCCAATTGCTGCTTCCTGTGTACAGCAAAGCAGTGGCGATATAAAATTGAGGCATAATGATGAATGAAACTGTGGGATGTGTCTTGATTATCCCAGGTTTCTAATGTATAATTGAATTATTTTCTTAAGTGTATTTCAAGCCCTTTGATTTCTGGCCTCTGTTTTTAATTACTCAGCCCCCTCTTGCCCTTGTGCATTATTATGCTGCTCATTAGCATTCAGTGAGACTACAGAAGTTTGACTTCTGAATAAAGTAGCGTACAAAAGAGAAGGGATGCTTTTTATCTCTCCACTTAATAATTTAAATGCAACCCTTTTCTTTAATCAATGTTTAATAGTACAATAGTTGTTTGTTTAAACTGTGCTTTGCCTAATTTTGCAAACAAAAAAGAGAGGCAGGATAAACATGTTTAGAAATAATAAGCTTTGTAACCATTTTAATCTTCAGAAGACTTAAAATATCTCCAGCACTTCTAATGTCGGTTCATCTCAGCAAGGCAGGAACGTGGGCCCTGAATGTCTCTGTATCATTTATGCAGTGCTAAGAAGCACCAGCCTAATTTTTTTTTTTTTTTATTTGAGGGAAGCATAAAACCTTGCTAATTGCAAAACTGAAAGCTACTCAGCAGCGTTAATATTGTTGGCATGGCCGCCAGCTGTGATGATTAGGATGTGTGACAGAGGGAGAGATAATTTGATCACAGGCCTGGGCACCAGAAGCTCCTGTGTCCTGCTCCCTCCCTGTGCACCTGCAAAGGCAAGGAAAATACAGGGGGAGATTCAGTATTTGTGAATACGCAGAGCCCAGGATTTGTGGAGGGTCCTGCAGGGCACAGGGGATGCCAAAATTTTGGGTGGAACTCCAGGATGGGGAAGGGGGTGGGAGCTGGAGCCCGGGCATTGACATGCCAGAGGAAATAACTGTCTGGGGGGTAGTAATTTATTACTAATTGGGTAGTAATTAATAATCAGGTGTGGAGGCTCTGCATGTATGGAGCTTGCTCTGTGTCACCAGCAAAACGTGGCTTTGGGTGGGATCAGACAGAAACTGATGGCAAGGTCAGGGGGACCCTCAGAACACAACATAAAAGGGATGGACTAAAGCCTCTGTCCCTCTGCCCTCCTCCTATGCAAAGCAGGAATTGATCAGGGATATGTTGAGGATTTAGGGATATCTGGGGGCCGCTTTGGAGACATTAAACCTAGTGAGCATAATATCTGCATTTCAAAGTACTCTTTGGACCTCTTAATTCGTTTTGACAGCAACCCAGTGCTAGAAATGGGGCTGTCTCTGCTGACTGGATGGGAAAACTGAGGCTAAGACATGGGAGGGAATTAAGAGCACAGGACAGCACCAGGGCAGGGAGAGCTGTGAGCTGCTGTCTCCTGTGGCTCAGGAGCCCAGTGAAGCACCCACAGCTGGTAAACTGCTCCCTCCACATATCAGGGGGTTGTTGATCCTGCATAATCCCTGTCTGATATCCTGACCAACTTACTTTCAACAAACTGCACCCCAGACAGCAAGATGAGACCTTTCTTCCTGCTAATTTGTGTCTCCTGTCCTCTAAACCTTTCCATTTCCCATCAGCACATCCAGTTCCCTCCCTTTTACCCACATCTGCATCTCACATTTCTTTATGCAACCTTGGAGCTCCTTCCCGCTTCTGCCTTTTCTCTCTCCCCTAGGCTCCCTAAAGGTCTGGAGGGGTGTTAAGTGTGAGGAACAGCAGGCAAGAAGGTGGCAAGTGAAGAAGCTCCTCAGGTAAGGATTGAGATGGAGAGATGTGGTCTCATGCTGTGGGCTTGCTCCCTCCTATTTTGACTATATAGCAAGTCCTGCTGATTAAAAGAGCACAGCTGAATTGTGCTGATGTGAGATGAGGGAGAGCTAAGGCTGGGGATTTGGACCCTTTCTTTCAGGCTAAGTGAATTTTCCAGGATGTGAGAGTCTGCTTCTGGATTATTAATTTTCTGTGAACGGTGGTGTGGAAGCTGCTGGGATTTTTACTGCTTTTCACATGTGGACTAGAGAACTTGCACAAAGACAACTGGAAAGGCAATTTGCCATTCCACAACAGTAGCCAACGAGGGTTTTCCTGTGATAAAAGTAGCTTGCTCTGTTCCACAAGGCATTTTTCCAGTGATTCTTCCAATTAAAGGAATGTTTGTCCAGGAGGATGACGATTTGTATCACAACAGGATTTAGGTAATAGAGTCGAGATCAACCTACTGTTGCACTGAGCCCTGTGCTTACCTACGGTGAGACACTGCCCTCTCTCACAGAAATGAGACTCCATTCTGCACGTATTTAAACGCTGACAGCCCCCGAGCATTTATTTGGACGTCACTGTTTAGGTGAGCAGCAGAGCCACGGGAGAACCCGAGGGTGTAAAGTGGGGGGATAAAGGTTGTGCAGAGCCAGCGGCAGAGCAAGGAGGAGACTCCGCTTGCCGGGGGCTGCTGGGGAGGCAAAGTGACCCCGACTTTGTAGCCAGGGAAACACCGGCTTTCATTTTGAACATTTAAACCCAATTTGTGAAGATGATGATTTATTGATAACCCGCAGGACCGTGGACATGCAGTAAGAGGAGCGGGGAGGTTACGGCCTCAGCCCCGCTCCCTTCTCAAGTTGCTGCTGTTTCCCAAAGATGCTGCGAACTCCGGCCCGGCTGCGAGCACGGAAACATCCCCCGCTCCTTCCCTCGGCGGAGCAGCGACCGCTCGGATGCTGAAATAAGGTCAGGGCTCCGTCAGGCGATTAAACCTGGGATGAGCGAGGGCTGTGTCTGCGGGAGCAGCGCGATCGCTCTGCCCGGCGCGGAGGGAGGGAGGGAGGGAGGAAGGGGCGGCTCGCCCGAGCAGCTCCGGCTCTGCGCTCCCTCCGGGGTCAGGAGAGCCGGGGGAGGATGCTCCGCCGAGCTGGGAGAGACGCCCAAGCCCTCACACCGTGCTGCCTCCCCAGGCTCTGAGGAGGAGGAGAGTTCCAAAGCCACTTTGGGCGCTGCGCCGCTACGTGCGGGAGTGTGTGCGGAGCATCCTCCGGGCAGCCTGAGCGCCGGTGCTGTGCCCGCTCCCCCGTGGGTGATTTCCCCTTCCCCGCACGCCGCTCCTGCTCTGCAGCCGCTCCGGGCCCAGGTGAGCGGGGCTGGGGCACCGCGGGGCAGGGCAGGGCTGGGCTGCGGGCTGTGCTCGGTGCCGGGCACGCCGAACCGGGGCTGAGGCTGGAGCCGGGTTCCCCCCACTATCGGGGCCGGGAGGTGCCGGGCCAGGCTGGAGCCGGGTTCCCCCCGCTGTCGGGGCTGCGCGTCCCGGGCGGGCGGTGCGGGATGCGCACCCGGGGGAGGCACTGGGAGAGAAGCATCGCTCCAGCTGCCCGGTAACTTGTGTTTCGGAGTGCAGTGTGGGGCTGACAGAGGTTTATCTGCTCCCCGAGAGGCCCCGGGGGCTGCCCGGGCGGGGCAGGGGGATCCCCACCCCGGGTACCCCCGAGCTGGCGGTGCCAGCGGTGTTGGCGATGCCCAGAACGCCCGGAGCGAGCCCTGGGGCTGGGCAGGCTCGGGAGAGCGGCTGGAGAGCTGCGGTCCGGAGGACTCCAGGGATCGGTCCTGGAGTTCAGTCTGTCTCTGCACTGGGGTTTGTGCGCCACATTCATTTACTGCCCCCGTTACTCCAGGGTGCCGCCAGCAAAGGGTCAAAACTGCCCTTTAAATGTCACTCTTTCCCCCCTTCTTTTTCTTTTTTAAAAGTGTTTATAATTTCAGCTACCGATTTTATAGCTCCTGAGATACTTTCATTTCCCAGAGCAGTCGGTTTCCCACCGCTGGCACTTCCACCTTTTTGAGTGGGAGGATTTACTTTCTCTAAAACAGAGCTCTAACAATACTCACTCCTTCCAGCGAGGCACGTGTCATCTCCTGACCCCAACAACTTCACTCTGACAAAAGAAAAGCTGGAAATGATCACTTAAGAGATGCCACTTTGCCTGTTTCAACAAGTTGCTTTATTCTGTACTCGAGTAATTTCCTCCAAGGCGCGTGGTCATTGTGGCTAGCAGAGATGGGGCGATACGTGTGGTGTTAAACCTGCAGTCACCGGGGATTAATGCACGGGCATGACATCACCGACAGCCAATGAGGGGATGGGTTTGGACACGTACTGACCCGAACTGGCTTCCAAACTGGTGATCCTGCCGTGCTCCTGGGGAATAGCGCCGGTCTGTGCAATCGGCGAGGGGTCCTGGCACGGCGTCACTGTGTTCCTCAGCCTTGTGTGCTGCTCTGAGATAGTCAACAACTCATTTAGTGTGTGGTTAGTCTGGTTGGCTGAAGGTTTCACTTCTTGGGAAGGCATTATTGCAAATGGGCATGTCAGTGCCCTGGCACAGGGGGAGCTGGTGGGGCTGAGCTGGCAGAGTGCAAACACCAAAGAGGTCCCAGCCCTGTGGCAGCAGAGCTGCCTGGGCAGCGTGTTGGAGCACGCAGCACTGTCACCTGGAGGGAATTGCTCTCCTTTGCCTGATTGCTCGGTGCAACCCCTCACCTTGGTGCCTCCAAGGAACAGCAGGTCTGAAGCCCTCGGCCTCAGCTGCTGTCCCTTTGCCTTAGGGTGGCTCAAAAACTCGGGGTAGCTTTTGGAGAATCACAACAGATGTTCCCTGGCATGGTCTGGCTGCTGAAATGTTCATTTTGGAGTTCAGGCTGCCTCTTCTGTCTGATGTTTCCTTAACCTTCATCATTTGCTGCAGCCTCATCCAATTCCCCTGCAGGTCAGGCAGGGGCTTCCCCGCAGGCTGTGCAAGACCCTTTTGTGACTATCACAAATATTTGCACTCAAATCACTTCTATTTCTGTTTGCTACAATTCTCAACGCTAAAACATAAATTTTGGGGTCCAGACTTCACCCCTGAAGTCTTTTAATATTTTTGGTTTGTTTTGTATGTAGGCACACACACACAGAGTCCCTTATCAGTGCCATTGCATCGATAGCCCTTTGCATTGAGGGACCCACACAGAATATCAGCAACATGACTGACATGCCTCAGAGCTCTGTGCAAGATCCTTACGCCTTCATTGCCAACAAGACGTGACAGGATACATCTAATGAATTACCTTTAAATTAGAAAGCAGTAAACAAGCCATTATTGGATTAGAGGAATATTAAAATTAGAAGAACGTAACCGTCTTTTGATATCCTGTGGCACATTTTCACCAGCTAGGAAATGACATGGGGAGCTGCAGAGAGAGAGAGGGTCTCTAGAGAACTGTAATGATTTTCATCTGTGTGAAATAGATTTTTTTAAAATGCTATTACTTAGTGTCTTATGTTTAGATGATGCTGTAGCAGATTTTTTTTTCCCATTCTAGTTTCATATTGATGTTTGATATATTTGTCTGAGTGACTTCAGTGCTTGTAGGAGGTACAGACTTGACGTACTCTGATGGCTAAAAATCTCCCAATTATTGAAGAAAAACACAGGCAAAAGGAAACAAGAGTCTTGGTGATAGATTTTAATCCAACACTGAAGAGCCTTTCCAGGGTGCAGAGATTGTCTGGGTTCATGCCACTTTTTCCATGGCCCTTTTCTTCAGCTGTTTAGAAGGCTGCTCCAGCTCTGGTGATTGGGGAATATTATTTAAATTGCATAAAAAATTTCACCTGGATTTCCCTGAGTTTTATATAAATTGCTGAGAATCCACCAGTCCTCCTGGTCTCCCAGCTCAGGTGCAGGTGTTAGCTGTGCTGCCTTCCAGATGTGATTGCTCTGCATTGGGTCTGAATTGGCAACTGGTTGGTGGTACTTGGGAGCAGCCCCTGATCTCCCCATGCCAATCTTTTATTAATTGAAGGCCAGCACCTGCTGTCCTCTCTCAGGCAAAGCTTCCCAATTAAGGACTGGGCTGAGAGTGAAAAGGGCAGAATTTGGCCAGCACTCCTCCAGTGTTAGGAAAAAAATTGTACATGGAGAAGTAAACAGTAGAATACTTGATGGAAAGGAATTAATTTGTGAAAAATCAAGTTTCTTATGACATCTTGAAATTATTGTGGTTTTGTAATTTCACCTACCTCGGTGGGCCATGGAAAAAATGAGCTCTAAATCTAGAACTAAACTTGAATTTGTGAGTGCAAAAAATTGTTTTCTTTGGACCACCAATATTTTATAACTCTTTAAGACCAATCTTTTATTCCTTTAATCAATATGAATATGGAGCAGCAAGATACCTTTGAGTCCTAAGCCTCAATCCATTCTCTGGAGGAAAATCTCGAGCATAATGTTTTGTCCTGGATTTTGGAAGCGCGCTCAGAATAAAGACATCTCCTGTACAAGTACTTTTCATCCGAGGTATTGGATTTTCCTTGCCTCTCTCTCTCAGAGTTTATGGCCCTGGGACTCCTTTTCTCAAGGTCTAGTAGAACTCCTTCAGCATCTCTTCTCCCCTTTGAAAATGCGATCCCCATCGCGCAGGCGGCCGCTTTGAAGCCGGTGCCAGCCCTGCAGATCAGGAGATCACAGCTCGCTCTCACCTGGGGTCAGGCAGCTGGGGCTGAGCTGCTTTGCAGTGCCAGAGCGTCCCGAGTGCTCGCAAGGACAGCGCTCTGTCACACCCGGGCTCCGAAGCCTCTTTGCTATTCTGAAGAGGCTCGTGAGGAGGAACAAAGGGCTGCGGATTTCACCCCTTTTGCTCTATTTTATATTTTCCAGCGGTTATTTTGGAAAGGCTGTGAGCTGAAAGGCTGATTTTCTCAGGCTTGGTACAACAGTGGCAGAGTAAAGCTCAAATGAGGGAAAGTAGCACCGGGTATCTCAGTGACTCCAAAGGTGACCCGTTGTTTTTATTCCCCTTTCTGTGGTGTTTCAATTTCACTTACACTTTACAGGGAATATCTGTGAATAAAAACTCTGCTGGGGTCAGGTCTTTCTCCTAGAAGGATATTTCCCTCTGCACAGCACCAGTACAAGTTTTCTCCCTCCTTCCACAGCAGTTGTGCTACATGTGCTGTGAGGTATAACAAGGATATATACATTAAAGGGCAGCAATCCCACCCTTGGTGTTACAGGATGGTAAAAGGTGGGTAAAGAATTTATTCCTCAACCCTCAGTGCAGAGCTCTTGCCCCTTTTTTGTTCTCCAGCCTCTTGCCAAGCATGACTCAGTCATGTTCTACATCCCTTTGAGTGAAGAACATGGAGTCAGCTTGGACTTTCTGGTTCTGGAAGCAGAAAACCTCCTCCTTATAGAGGAGAGAGCAGAACTCAGTGCTTTAGCTCTTTAAGTATTTGTAGGCTTTTTTTCTGAGCCTGCAAGAGGCTGCTAACTGCTAAACCAAAATCATTTGAGTAATGCCTAGACATGGATAAACCAATTAGGAGGAGTTCTTTTGGCTTTTTAAAACAAATTGCAAATTTCAGGTTCGTATTTGCATAATTCAGGTTATTAATTCATGTGTTTGCATTTCCTAAAGTGCGTGCCAAATTCCCATTTGGAGCAAGTTTCAGAGTGTTGATCTCGGTGTAAAGGGGAAAAGGTGGAAATTGAATTGTTGCAGGAAGCACTAAGTGATTTTTCTTTTCAACAAAATTAAGCAAGTTCCTTTTTTTTTTTTTTTTTTTTTTTTTTTGTGCTGCATCAATTCATTGTCACCTTAAATATTCAGTGAGAAATCCAGAAATTCTTAATTGATAGGGTACCCAACCTCTCCTTTGTGCATCTCTGGGATTTATATATATTGCAAGTTAACAAATCTTCCAGCATCCATTCTGTGCACATGTAATTAAGGGTGGCAGTGCCTCGATGTCCTTTGCTGTGCTGTGTGATTCCAGGGGTGAGGATCATGGAATTTTATGCTGTTGAGCACAAGCAGGAACATCCCTGCATGAGTGAATCTGTTTGTAGGACCAGGCTGTAGCTGCTTCAGTCTGGAGAGCAGTTACCCTCAGATTTTCCTGCTGCTTCCATTACTCACTGAGAGTTATGTGTGTTTATGATAGTCAGCAAACACAAGTGTGTTGCAGATGCAGATATATTGGGAAGTACAGTGGTTTACATTAATGGGAAGGATTTATCTTGTTGCAGTGTTGAATTTATGATGCCAAGCTGTGATATTTCCCTGTTTCAAAAATGTTATATTGCAGCAGGCTGGTATCAGGGTGATAAAATAAATGTTTCTTTTTTAATTCAAGCCGCTGTAAGATGCTAATAATGTTGGAGACAGGAAGAGAAATGCCACGTTTCAGAATTTAATGTAATGTATCCGTATTACAATTTCCTGGCAAAATTAACTTAGCTTGGACTCCTAAATGAAACTTCTTGTTATGTTTAAACTATTAAACAGGTGTGGTTGAGTTCTTTAATGGAAGTATGGTTCTATGACACAAGTAGGGGGGTGAATGTGCTTAAATTAGTGTTTGGGACTCTGTTCCCTATAATTTACAGGGCTTGTAGTGACAGGGAAAGGGGGAATGGCTTTAAAATGAAAGAGAACAGGTTTAGTTTGAATATTGAGAATTCTTCACAGTAAGGGTAGTGAGATCCTGGCACAGGCTGCCCAGAGAAGCTGCCCCATGCCTGGAAGTGTCCAAGACCAGGCTGGATGGATCCCTGGGATAGTGGAAGGTATGCTGGGGTAGGGTTTGGAACTCTAAGGTCCCTTTCAGCCCATACCATTCCATGATTCTAGGATAATTCTGAAAAGAAAATAGAGAAGGTCTGGTCCTGGTGATGGTCTCCTCACTGGACATTCAGGAGCCCATGTTCCTTGCTGGTTTCCTTCCCATTTCCTGGCAAATGCTCAGCAGGCAGGGTTACTAGGGAGGAAGGAGGGCTCATCTCTTCCTCTTTGCTGTTATCTCCTCCTCTGGCCAGTGCCAGGGTCTGTGGCAATGCCAGGGCTGTGCTCAGGATACCCATTTGCTTTATTCCTAGTAAAAGTAAGAGAGTGTGAAGGAAATCTTCATAGTCTTAATGACAGGAGTGCTGTGGCTGCCTTGCTCTGGGGCATTGCTTCCTCCCTAAGGAAAACTGGGATGCAACTGGAATTGTCCCAGCTTGGATCCAGGCAGGTGTAAAAGCCTGATCCTGGCTCTCTGGTGTGGCTGTGTTGCTGTTTGTGCTGAGCACTGCCAGTTCAGTGGCTCTGAAGCACCGTGGTTAGAAGTCAAGTGCTATGAAAATTTCCCCAAACACAGATCTACGGCAGTGAGATAAACCTATGTGAGTGGCCTGCACATAAACCAGGCCCCTGAGTCTCAGAAAGGAATAGTTATTTTGTGGAATACAGAGAGACTGTCATGTGTGTGCACTCCTGGTACACTCCCCACTTAAGCAGTGCCTCTGAACCTCGGAGTTAATCTCATTGTTTGGAAGCACATCACAGAGTAATTGAAATTGGGTTATTTAACTGCAAAGCACTACTGGAGTAAGAGTTTAACTGTGGAAATACCTGCCAGTTATGTGGTGCATGGGCTTAACTAGGGCTGAAGGAGGAGAAAGCAAAATAATTATTTTATTACTAAACAATCCCTGTATTTTTGGTGTGCTGCTGAAATGATTAATTCTGCTTTTGTTTACTAACAGATATGTTTCTGTTCAGGGACCACTGAAAGCACAAAACTTTGTTAGATCAAACACCTTTTAAAATGTGCTGATTCTTTAATTTAAGAGAGTAGCAGATAAAAGGGACTATTCCTCCTTTTCTACACCAAATTGTCATGGAGAGATGGATCTGGGGTGAAGTGGGACAGAATGAGTGTAACCTTCCACCTGAGAAATGACACTTGGTTAAGTGTTAGAAATTAATTGGTGTATTGAGCTTATCCACACACTTAAGAGCATTTCCCTCCAGAACATTTCCTCCTTGCAATATTTCTAATGTATTTTTGTGACATATATTTCAGTTTAACAACAGAAGAATAGTCACAGAATCTGTAAGCATTAAGAATAATTACTGTTTATAACTCTGAAAAAGGGGCAGCCACTTCAAATACAATTAGTGCAGACTCTTTAAATACAATTACTCACCCTCCAGTGTGTATAACTCACCTGTGAAACGCTCCAGGTGAGATTTCCTGACTGAGGTGTGGGGTGGTTTTAGGTGGGATGAACAGGGAGTTGCTTCCTCCCAGTGTCTTTGCAGACAGCTCTAGGAGTGGGAAGGAAAACAGACAATTCAAGCAAAACTCCTGGGTTTTGCATGTGTTAAACATCCTTTTTCTTGAAAACGTTCTTCAGCAGTGGATAAACTATTACTGGTAAATCTTGCTTGGAAATGTAGTGGAGACAGTCAGCTCTTTGCAATTAGCATATTTGGAATATACATAATTGTATTATGGCTAAAGATCTGATCTACCTTCTGTGCTTTCCTCATGTAAGAGGAAAAATAAAGCCTGAATAAAGCCAAATTAGTCTTATTTTAAATGCTTTTTTTTCCCCAACAGAAGAAACATCTTCTGTTACAGTTAATGAGCACTGTTGTCTTTTGTTTAAAGTCTTTGTTACAGAGGCTTAGAGCAAAAGGGCTTTAATAATAAAAAGGCCTTCTTCTCTGGAATATCTGTCTGATAATAGCCTGTATGATTTAAGAATAATGCTGTAAAATAATTGGCTTTCAAACGAATAATTTTCTATAACTAATTGGAGGGCAAGTGGAAAATCTGCATCCTCCAAATAAATGTATTGTGTCTCTTTAAATAACCAAACAATTTTTCCTCCTATTTTTCCACCCTCAAGACAAAAATAACATCAAATCTCATTCAGGTTGTACTTAAATATGACCAAACTGATAATTACATTATTACAGAGAAGGGCAGGATAGCTGGAGGATATGTACAAGGTGCATTAGTACTGCAAATAGAAGCTGATTTACTTATTGATAGTGGAGACACGTTTTAGTCACTTTATAGAATTAACAATTGATCAGCTTGTTAGGTTCTAGTTCTTCATAAGCACAGCATGTTTATTCATTATTGTCATTACATGGTGCAGGCAGCCGAGGTGATGATTAGCAAGGCAAAATCTAAAAAAATTTAAACTTCATTAAATATAACTTCTGCAATGGGCAGTTTCTGAGCAATGCACCAATTCTCACATCTCTGACATAAATATAACTTATACCTGCCTGGCTAATTTGCATGTCATTAACATTTTTCAGAACCATCTATTTGTTTTGCCAAATGCCAGCGATTCAGGCTTGTAAAATTGTAATAAGATGGGCAACATAAAAGCATTACTTTCAAATTGCCTTGGTCACTGTAAATATCCCCCAATCTGCAGCACTGGAACTGATAAACAAAACACACTGCTGGAGGAGAATGGCAAGATGTTATTCCAATAAATATATCCATGATTGTTTGTTACTAAGGGTAAGTTATGTTTTGTAAATCAGCATTGACTTGGGCTTGAGCAAACCTGATAGCAAAAATCCCCACAGAGGCTTCTCCTGCTGTATATGACTAATATATTAAAGAAGATAAATCGTCATTTTTAAAACTTATTACACCGTAGGATTGAACACAAGGGGAAACCATTTCACAAATCTGAAACTTAAGGTCACCTTGAGAAGAAAAGGACACTCGAGATGACAAGAAAAAGTCTGTTTGCTCCAGAAATTGAGATGCAAAGTTTGCTCCTTTCACAGTGCCTTTTATAAAGCTTTAGAATCCCAAGTATAGAACCAGAGTCTGTTTTGATGTGCAAATATTTCAAAACTGTGTAGTGGATAGCATTTAGACACTGCATCTAACGAGTGCTACAGATGAGCTTCCAGTCTCAGTAATAAAGAAAGTACAGAAAAATAATTAATAAATAATAAACCTGAGAATATAAAGCTTTTTTGCTAGTTGTTTTATAATGTAATCCAGAATTAGGGCTGAACTTTCTAAAACATTTCATTACACTGTTTCAATAATTTTGTACCTTTTATCTTTATAAGCATTTAAAAAAAGTCATGATGCCTCTTTCAGTCATACTGAACACTATTAAGCTTTTGGCTCATAATTCAGACTTTTAGGAGTATGAAAATGTGTTCAATAGCATTTTCTTAGGGCTTGCTAATAAAGTTAATGAATTTTTTTTTCTATTAGTCAGTCCTAGCATAGATAATACTGCTCCCTTGTTTGAGCTGTAGCAAATCAGGACATTGATTTTCTTTAAGAGATGAATAATGAAAGACCTACATTCTTAAATATGTAGATAAAGATAAGTAACTTAATTAAAAAATTATCAGTGGAAGGTAGTAAGATGAATTAGCTGTTTTAATTTGTTGTATATGTCAATAAGCTGTACCATAACCCAGAGCTTTACATAAAATCCATTTATGATATCTTTTTCTCCAATTTCCAGTGTAATTTCATAGTGTCTTTGGCTGCTAATTCTTTTGGAAATAGCTCATGTCTCAGAACGTTAAATTCTTGGAGCTATCTGCCCTAACTTCAGCAGTGCAGGTGTTGGCTCTGCAGCAGATGTTTAATGTCCAGAGCAGAGCAGCCTGATGAAAATAGCTCAGCCCTGATCAATAGTGATGTTTACAGCTCTGTCCTCGGCGGTGAAGTCAGGTTACAGAGCCTGATTGTTTTTCCAGTGACTGGCAAATTCTGCTGTTTGATCACATGTGCTATGAATATCCCGGCTGGCGAAATTCCAGGCTAAATTGCTTGCTATTTTTTGACTAGCTTTACAAATTATACATTATGAGAAAAGGGACGGCTCGGGGCCTCCGTCTCTCATCCAACGCTGCTTTCAATATCCAGGAGGCACCATCAGGGTGCACAGGGTAGGGGAGGAGCTGGGAGGAGGAGCTGCTCTATTAAGATGTGGTGTTATTGAAGGAGCAGACAAACAGCCTGCTGCTGGAAGGGCTCCTCTGTGCCTCACACTCAGGGGTTTTTCAGTCTCCTGTTAGTGGAGCAGGCACCCACACCGGTCCCAGGTGATTCTGTGGAGGGAGTGATGCTGTGCATGGTCTGCACCTGGAATTTGGCTTCCACAGTCCTCGTGCTTGGATCCTGAGGGACTCACGAGTCCTGCTGGTTTTCAAGCTTGAATCTGCAATCTCAGTGCAGCTACAAATGCATCATTTACCAAGCATGGCTGAGCTTCTGCCTCGGGCCCTTGGGTCACCGCCTTCCTGTGGCAAATGCATTGTCCAATGGCTGGGGTGGAGTTCAGGTATTCCTGTCTTCTTTAGACATCTCTGTTGGGTTTCTAGGCTAGGACAGAGATGCTTCACAGAGATCTGCATTTTGCTTTCTCCTAACTCAGGGCTGTGTGCTGAGAAAAAGGGGCAGCTTGTAGGTGGGCCATGCCTGTAATGGGAAGGGGCTGGGGAGGCTTTGTAGGATCTCTGGTAAATCATTGCTTGGCACACAGGACAGATTTGAGCAGGATGTCTCTGTAGATCTCCCCAGGATGGTTTGACATTAAAGTGTGATTTGGGCAGCAAATTTTACACTCTTTGTGCTCCACCCAGCAAAGCCCTGTCAAAATGCAAAGTGCTGGGGATACTCTGGTGCTTCAGGCTTGACTTTGTTTTACCTTGTTTTATTAATTTAACCTTACTTCAGCTCTTGGTTAAATGTAATATTTGTGTCTCTGAGATGAGCAACAAACACTGTGCCACACTGTGGGTCTTGCTCTGTTAGGAGTAATGGATGGGAGTCAGTGGTTCTTGTCCAAAACAAGACTTTCAGAATCAAAGACATAAATAAGAGCCAAGAAAAATTAATTGTCTGTATTTTTATTACATGGCAGATCTTAGAGAATTTTTTATTTTTAAATCCTGCTCCTACTGCAAGATCACTGAAATTTACAGCAGAGATTGTTCCTAATCCTGTGTGCCAGGGGAGCAACATCTGGATTTGCCCTTTCACTCACGGTTTTTGCTCAACACTTCAACACACAGTCAGGACCTGGCTGTGGTTCTGTGTTTTGGGACCAGGGTGAGATCTCCAGGGGATCCCAGATAACCTCCAGCTGTTTCCAGGCTGTTGGAATGGAGCTTAAGCTGGGCTTGAGCTTCAGAGAGCTCTGCTGGCTTCTCCTGAGAGGAGAACAGGAAACTTCAGACAGCAATGCTTTCCACTTAGGGTGACAGCCACAGGAACATTCCATTATCAAATTAGAAATTTTTCATATTCTTGAAGACTAAATGCTGAGACCTTCAGGTTGAAAAGGCAATAGATTATTTATGCTATGCTGCTGTTCTCAGGTGATAAATTGGATGGTGCCATTGCAAGCAGAGAAATAATTAAGAATTCTGGTACAATTGAGAAGTCAAATTAGAAAGGATAATATCATGGCTTAAGAAACCAACTGTCTTTGGCTGGAGAGTAAAAATAATTTAAAATGATAAACCATACCCTCCACTGGCCATTTATTCTGGTTTATGCAGCAATATCAATGTTCCAAGTGGGTTCTTCTGCCTTTCCGACACACAGCTGCTACAGGACACTTCATACTCACAAGTACTCCTCAAAATCATACAATCTGAATGGAGCTGGACAAATAAATACCCAAGTAGCTATTCTATTTGCTCAAAGCCATCAGCCTAGAGAAAGAAAAAGGACCAGGAAGGTAAAATAAGGGTGATTGCACTCTCTGGAAAATGTCCTTTGGGTTTGGCTCACCAGACAATTTCTGTGAGCAGAGAAGCGAATTTTTGCCATTGTCTGTCAATTTTAAGGGAGGATAAAGGTGGACAGCGCTTCATCCATGGTTTAAAAATTGTGTATTAGACTAAATTGGCAGTACATAGCTATGTGAAAACATGTGGGGTTTGTTTAGTGCAAGGCACAGCTCTAAATTAGATATAGATATATAGATATAGATATAGATATAGATGATATATATCTCCCTTTTTGGATGTGGTGGTACCCTCTGGTGAGTGAAGGTTTGGCTGCCTGCAGCCTCTCTTGATAATCTTAGCCAAAACATTTGTCATTTGCAAGGAGGGGTTTCATTTGGTGAGGGGAAAATAGAGATCCAGTAAGTAATTTTTTCCATATTTTTCTTTAAATTAGTCTTGCTGTTTCTCATCTAATTAATGAACCAGTACTGAAGAAGAAGACTTAAATTCTTGCTCTGTTTCTGAGATGTAGCACGTTTTTAATGAAAGCGGTTTTTAATGCAAACCACTCCTGTGACTGTCTTTGCTGCCTTGCCTGCTGCTAGGCCATGGAAATTCTGTGTGCAATAATTTGAACCAATGGTGCAAGCACTCCATGGGCCTCTTTAAAAACCTCTCTCACAGGGCAGGGAACTCAGGTGGGAACAGTTAAACTGAGAGAGTTCCACTTTTGTGTTCCAGTTCATCAATCTTTAAAGAGACACTAGTAGGTCAAGTGGGTACAGCACTGATCAATGGACAAGAGGAATCCCTTTTTAAAGTAATCACAATTCATCTCCAATGGGCAATGGAGAAAGTAAAATAAAAAGACACAGCCCTTGGGGTCCTGGTGGGGGAGAACTTAATTAGCTGAGCACTCACACACTCCTTAGAGAGCTCTTCCTCAGAGTCCATAAAGGATTTGCAGTCCATTACTCTTCCAGAGGGCAGGTTCCCTGCAATGTGACAGTGACAAAACCTGTCTGTGCCCCAGACTCTTGCCAAAGGCTCCTTGTTGTGTAACTGCACCCCAGGAACAGCCAGGAACTGCCTGGCCATCACCTGGAAGGCAAATACCTGCAGGGCAGGACCCTGCAAAGCGCTCGTGGTTGATTTTATTTGAGTTCCATTTGAGTTACAAGCAGTGTACTATTAAACTCTGTGTGGTAGCAGTAAATGAGGCACGTTGAGGGGATATTTTAATGGCATTTTTGGTAAGAAAAGCTTCTGGAAAGTTGTACACGAGCTGAAATTACTATTCAGCTGCCCATCTGAAATCACAAAAAGTGATATTTGAGATGTTTCATACCTGTTGCTAATTCCAATATAATTGAAATTTGGAGGTTGCTGTCTTTATAGTAGTTAAGTTTGAGTGCTGTTTCCCCCAGGACAGAAATTCACAGACTATTTACTCAAAAATGGAAAAAAATGTGTGCTGTGGGAATCTGAGAGCCAGGGTTCTGTGAACAGTCAGAAATCAGAGAAATGGAAGCCTCGTGCAATCCATTTCCTTACACAAAAAAAAAAAAAAAAATCAGCAGAAATATCTGAGTGACTGCCCAGGGTGACTGAAAATACTGTTTTTATTCAGGTGTCAATATCCATAACCTCATACAAACTCAGGAAGCACAATCCAACTCGTGGCAAACGATATCTCATTGCTAAAAGAGAGAATTTAATGTGCCACTATGTTAACTTTTTTTTGTTCTGTGAATCTTGAGGTGTTTTTTTTTTCCCTCCATAAAAATCTCAGTTTCCTGGATGAAAATAATTAGAGAAGATTTTTCTTTTCTGTTTTCTAATTATTTTTAAGAGAGTTAATAGCACTCTAGCGGTGATGAGAAGCTGATTAAAAGCTGATTGTTGTCTACCCTGAAAATAAACAATCAATGATTTGTTTCTTTCAACAGATCTCACATCTTTAAGGCAATCATAATTGCCTTCAAGAGAGGCAGGGGAAGTGGGGGGAATCTCATACTTCATTTCCAACCCTGAGCATTTCAAAGCATAATCAAAATTACACCACTCACCCTCCCCCTTGCTCTTCCCATCAGGCACATGGTTACATGATCATGAAGAGGCTTTTGCATGAATGAAGAACAGGGAAAGAAAAATCCATCACAGGCAGATTGGGAACTGAAAGTCTGAAGTTCAGGCTTCCCTGAGCTTTGTGAAAGGGATTATTATTTAAAGAAAAAAAAAATATAAAAAAAAAAAAAAAAAAAAAAAAAAAAAAGAGATAAAACACCCCATATAAAGAAGAAAGTTTCCAGCCTTAGCCATGAAGAGGACCTGGTGTTGCTCATGGAAACACGTTCCCTCAGCTGGGACAGGGGCTGGAAGGAGCATCCTCTGACAATCCAGGTACTTGAGAAGGAAATACCAGTTAGCACCTCTCTTGTTCTTTCTGAAGAGCAGTTTCAGCTTTTTGTGGCTGCTGCTCTCCTCTGCTGCTAGTGCAGCCACAGGAAGGTGCCTGGGACCTTTAGGGGTTTGCTCCTTTTCCACTGCAACAGTACCCAGAGCTCTATAAGGCTTCCTTAAACCTGTGGAGGGATGAAAACAGCATCCAGCAGATGATTAACCTGCCATGGGAGACCTTTTCCATGACTGATCAGTAGGTACCTCAGGGAGGTCTCTTCCTCTTCCTCCCAGCCCTTTTTTGGGGATTCACACATGGGCTGCTGCCAAGCAGGGAGAGGGGCTGTGAAAGCAAGAAACACAGAGGGCTGAGAGTCACAGGCAAGGAGGCATGAAGGACCAGGCAGGAAGAGGAAAGGGTGGAGGAAATTCCTTCTGGAAGTGAGGAGCAAAATTTATGGGACTTCTGAAATGTTCTTGCATAAGGGAATGCAGTTCTTGGTGTGTCTGGAAACGAACATAGCTGGGAGTGTTGCTTTATGTGCTCATATTGGGATTTGGAATTTTTCTGGTTACCAGCCGAAAGGCAGGACCTGCTGGAGGGATTTGTCAGTCTGGGGTGTGACACTTTTTACTTTTGAGTAACAATTCCTGAAGTGATAGGTCAGAAATTCTATTTTGGAATTCTACTGCTCAGTAGAGCAATGTTTTTCCAGAGTAACTTGAGGAAGTAACTGATAAGCAAACAATGTTTTCTAACACTGAGTAAGAAGCTGATTCAGATCAAGAATCTGGGTTATGGCTGCCTGGTCTGTGCTTCCCTCACCTGTGCAAGTTTTATCCTTCATTATTGAGATTCTGTATGTTAGGGGCAGAATTTTACACCACCCCAAGATGACTGTGTTGTTTTTTTACCAAAATGGGAATACCAAAAATGCTCCTTTTCAATTTCCCAGCAGTTTCCTGTCTTACCCCACACCTGCCAGAGAGCAGGGACAGCACAGCACAAAGAATTTGCTATTGGGTTATGTAGTGGATAACACAGGTGCTAAAAAAATGTGTGTTCAGCCTGTAATTACACTTCTGAAAATTTAGTGCTGTATTTATGAAATGCTTTTCCTTAGAATCTTTAAATAATTAGCTAATGAGTCCCAAGTGGAACAATTATCCCATATACCCAGACAGAGAGGATTCTTCATCAGCCAACGTGCATCCAGGGCTCATAAAACATGCTTGTGTTCTAAAAGCAAAGCTGGCTGTTCTGTGCTTTCCTCTTGCAGCTTTTGGGAATTGAAACCAAAGCAGGGACAGGTGACATTGGTGACAGAGAAATGGACAGGCCCTGTTGCTGTCAGGGCCTGACACAGCTTGGGGAAGCACTCACATGCTGTGAGTGAGGTGGTTTTGGGAGTAACAAGAGAATAAAATATTCTAATGCAGTAGAACCAGAAATAACCAAATTTGTTTGCATGAGGACCCTAAGAACCACAAGAATATATTGAAATACAACACACCCTGACTCTGCCTGCATGAAAAAAACCATGTCCAGGAGGCATTTTCAGTTTGTTTCTGCCAGGATTTTCCTCCAGTAACCTCTGACTTGATTCAGGGTATTGAGGATGACATGAACAGTGACTGACTACCTCCCATTTATATCCCACTGTTTTCTTTTTGCTCCAGGGCATAAAGGATATGTTGTCCTGTTACATACCCTGAGCAAACATGTAATCTGCCCTGTGCATGGAGAGGGGAGCCTTGATCATCCCACAAGTGCTCATCCAATTTAAAGAAACCTCCAGGAACCAGGCTCCATGAGATTCTGAGCAGTTTGTACCACTAGTTTCCCCCACTTAGATACAGAAAGTTTCTCTTCCTGCACACAATTAATCTTTGCAGGCCACTGAATTTATTTTTATGCTATTTGCAGCAGCTACAGAGAACCACTTTAAATCCTGCCCTTCTTTAAAGAAAGCCTCTTCAAGGAGACAGTTGACATGTCTCCAACTAACTTTTTTTTTTTCTTGACTAAGCAAACAGTTATTTTCACATTTTTTTACCACTTGCATTTGCTGACTCTCTTAATTTTCATGTTATTCCCCTTGGATTTCCTCTTTTTTTAAATTTGAACAGCCAGCCTTAGGAGTTTACTTCTTGCATGTGAGCCCTGGGCTCACCCAGAGTAGGTTTGTGAGCCACCACACACCCAGAGTAGGTCTGGGCCTCCCAGTCCATTATCCAGAGGCACAAATGGACAGGAATTTTCCTCTTCCATCCCTTCCTCCCTCCTCTGAGTGGATCCTTGGTGAGGGGAAAGGAAGGTGAGTGACCTGCTCTACAGCAAGGTCAGCTATCTTTGCCTTCCATGGGAGAAATTAAATTCCTCCATCAGCTCAGGGTATAGAAAACAGTGTTTTATGGCTCAAGATGCCCTGTGCAACAACTCTAATGCTTTGCTACCTGGCAGGCAAAGTTTACAGCAGGGGAAAATGTGTTTTTGCTGTGTTTGAAACATTCTGCTGGAGAGATTTCCTTCAAAGACATTTCTCTCCGTGTTTTTTTTTTTTTTTTGGTGTGCTGCCTGCTTTAGATGGGAATTTCTCTGCTTCTGGGAGTGGAGCAGGGCACTGTCTCTGCTCTGAGTCCTCTTTGAACAGGGCTGCAGTAATTCCTGCTCTCCCTTGAACAAAGTGCCTGAAGCCTGCACACCTCTTTAGCAGGGCTTGTGCAGGGGGTGGAGAAGATTTTGAGCTGCAGTGGGGAACAGAAAGAACCTGGATAATCACAAGGAAAAATTCTTTCTGATAAGGGTAATTGAAAGAGTTGAAATCCTATGGATCTCCTGTGTTGGCTGTCCACATTGGCAACCTTGAAATGAAACCTTGGTGGGGATAGCTCCCTTTCCTGGAGTTTGGTAGGATGGTCCTTAGTGGGGTGGTGATGATTAATGAATAATATATGGAGAAAAGGGTCTATTCTGCCTCCACTTGCCAGAATAGCTGCACTTGGCCCTTGAGCAGCCCTCTTGGTCTGGATGGAGTTTATCCTGGAGGAAAGATGAGAACTCACTTTGTGTTGAGAGAGCAGAGGAAGCAGCAGCTTTGATTTTAAACTCTTCCTTACTCTGCCTGGACTTTGGGTGTTCTGGCAGTCAGCCCTCTGCTCCTTGCTGGAATTTCTCTCCTGATCCTGAGCTCTGCCCTTTCTGCTGCTGTGTGACCTGAGCTCTGCTGCCTCAAATTTGGAGGCCACAAACTCTCACTTAAAACCAGTCCAGCTGGAAAACCTTTCCAACAGATGATACACACAAGTGGCCACTGTGACTCTGGCACTATGAACTAATGAAGTCTCTGTGTCTGGGCTAGAAAATTTGGGTGATTTAGGCATGTTTTGCAGGATATCCTCCCAGGGCATCATCTTTAAACACCCATAAGAGACAAAAGGTTTGTTCTCATGTTCAAAGGAGGTGGTGAGGACAGATTTACCCTAGAGAATGCTGCTGAAGACAGCCTTGGTTCCCTCCAAATCCATGGCACAGAGGATGTCTGTCTGTGTGTGCATGGTCTGGCTTGCTGGTATGGTTGACACCTTCTGTTGTGTGGATATAACAGCAGCTCAGCTCTCCCTCCTCAGCAGGATGTGGGGTTTATTTCCTCTAGCTCTCACTGGCATTGTTTTCTTTCCCTCCCCAGCACCCCCAGTCCCTGTTCAGTGAGATTTTGAAATATTCCTGTGGAAAGGCCTGACCAGAGGTGACAGACTGAGCTGCTGCCAGCAGAGACTGATGTCGTAAATGGGACGTGATGTTATAAAAAAACAGTTCAAAAATTGCCCATGAAATGTGCAGGGAGCCTGCTGGGGTCTGAGAGCACTGGGCACTGCTGCAGCGACCCTGTGGTTTTTGGATACCTGCCTGGATGATTTTTGTGTGGTCCAAAGAGCCTTCTCACTTCACTTTGCCATGGGGAGCTTGATGTGACGAGTCCTCCATCCCTCAGAGATTCCTGTAGGGAAGCAGAAGAGCTGACATCAACTCTGGGAGTAAAGGGAAGAGGAAATTGGTCCAAGAAAAGTTTTATTTTCTTGCACTGTGAGCTTAGTCTTGTGCTACTTTCCAGTACCTGAAGGGAGCCTACAGGAAAGGTGGTGGACTTTTTACAAGTGTGTGAAATGACGGATGGGGGGGAATGGATTCAAACTAATAGAGAGTAGGTTTAGATTGGATATTAGAAAAAATCCTTTGCTGTGAGGGTGGTGAGGCCCTGGCACAGGTTGCCCAGAGAAGCTGTGGCTGTTCCATCCCTGGAAGTGTCCAAGGCCAGGTTGGATGGGGCTTGGAGCCACCTGGGATAGTGAAAGGTGTCCCTGCCCATGATGGGGGGTGGAATAGGATGGACTTTGAGGTCCCATCCAACCCAAAAAGTTCTGTGATTCTGTGATGATTCTGTGACTGTGATTCTGTGACTCTGTGACTCTGTGATTCTGTGACTGTACTCCATGGGTAACTTTAAATCCTCTCTCAGTTTGCTCAGTGCCTTCCTACCTGGTGTAACACTTACTTGCTGTGAGTAAGGATTGGCAGAACGAGGCCTTTGAAGGCCTGACACATTCTGGTGTGATGTGTCAGCTGGGAAAACCACGGGAATGTACCGGGAGGTACAAGCTGAAGGTGCAGTGCTTACGGTGAGGTTAATTAACTGTTGGAATAACTCAGCTGAGGTGGATTTACTGACCCTCAAAGCCTTCAGAGCACGCTGCAGATATGTGAGCTGATGTGGAGATTTCTGGGTGATGGTTAAGGGACCAAATGCAGAATGCGAGCCGCGTTATTCCCTGCACCCACCCACTGCCGGGCCCGATGGGCACCGAGGACAGGGCTGTCCCTGTGGGCTGAAGACCAGCGTGTCCCTGCCGTGCCCAGGCTCCGAGGGCAGCTCAGCGCCCGGACCCTGCGACAGCGACGCGTTCGTGTGGTTGATGTGGGGCGCTAATTGTGCTGGAGAGCTGCGGAGCGCAGGGAACGGGGCTGACCCAGGGCTAGCCCGGGACAGGGAGCGGGGCTGGGCAGGGACAGGGAGCGGGGCTGGGCAGGGACAGGGAGCGGGGCTGACCCGGGGCTAGCCCGGGGCTGGGAGCGGGCCTGGCCCGGGACAGGGAGCGGGGCTGGGCAGGGACAGGGAGCGGGGCTGACCCGGGGCTAGCCCGGGGCTGGGAGCGGGCCTGGCCCGGGACAGGGAGCGGGGCTGGGCAGGGACAGGGAGCGGGGCTGACCCGGGGCTAGCCCGGGGCTGGGAGCGGGCCTGGCCCGGGACAGGGAGCGGGCCTGGCGGAGATTGCCGAGCGCGGCCGGAGCCGGGAATGGGCCGCAGCCGCATGCAGAGAGGCGCGCGGCCGCCAGGGGGCAGCACCGCCCCGATGGATCCTCGGGAAGCGCCGGGAGCGGCCCCGGCACCGCGAGAGGGACGGCGGAGACCCGGGCCGTGACAGGGACCTGTGTCCTGACAGTGATCTGTGTCCCGAATGGACAGCAGAGACCTGGGTGTGACAGGACATCAGTGACCTGTGTGGTGACAATGACCTGTGTCCCGACAGGACATCAGTGTCCTGTGTGGTGACAACGACCTGTGTCCCGACAGGACATCAGTGACCTGTGTTGTGACAATGACCTGTGTCCCGACAGGACATCAGTGTCCTGACAGGGACATCAGTGACTTGTGTCATGACAATGACCTGTATCCCGACAGGACATCAGTGTCCTGTGTCCTGACAGGGAGATCGGTGACCTGTATCGTGACAGGTACAGTGATCTGTGTCCTGACAGGACATCAGTGACCTGTGTTGTGGCAGGGAA
This sequence comes from Melospiza melodia melodia, assembly GCF_035770615.1. Classification (NCBI taxonomy): domain Eukaryota; kingdom Metazoa; phylum Chordata; class Aves; order Passeriformes; family Passerellidae; genus Melospiza; species Melospiza melodia. Next base: position 26,524,561 of record NC_086203.1, on the reverse strand, counting down.
CTTGGTGACCTGTGTCCTGACAGGACATCAGTGTCCTGTGTTGTGACAGGGACAGTGACCTGTGTCCCGACATTGACCTGTATCCCGGCAGGACATCACTACCTGTATCATGACAGGGACAGTGATCTGTGTCGCAACAGTGACATCAGTCACCTGTGTCCCAAGAGGGACATCATTACCTGTATCATGACAGGGATGTCACTCACCTGCACCCCTACAGGGCCATCGTTCACCTGTATCCTGACAGGGACAGTCACAGTGACCCCTGCACCCCGACATCGCTCACCTGCAGCTCTGGAGCTGCACCAGGCCACAGGGCAGCATCGGACACAGCCAGGGATGGTTTGGGTTGGAAGGGCCTCAAAGCCCATCCATTCCACCCCCTGCCATGGGCAGGGACACCTTCCCCTGTCCCAGGTTACTCTGAGCCCTGTCCAACCTGGCCTGGGACACTCCCAGGGATGGGGCAGCCACAGCAGCCCTGGGCAGCCTGTGCCAGGGCCTCCTGACCCTCACAGGAAAAACTTTTATAAAACATCTGATATAAATCTCTCCTCTTTTCATTTAAAACCATCCCCCTTGTCCTGTCAATACCTACCTAAAAAGTGTAAAAAGTTGCTCTTCCTCTTTTTTATACTCCCCATTCTAGTACTGTCACTGAATAACTGAGTGCAGTGATTTAGCCCCAAAATGTGTCCTGGGTTGGTCAGTCAGTGTGTAGGTGTTTGCTTTAGCTCTCTCTTTTGTCTCTAGCTCCCCTCAACAGCAGCAGTTTTCAGATACACACAGTGTACTTGTTGTGTATCTTTTCCCCCCTCCTCCTAGAAATGTCAGATATTGGTCTATTTTCCCTTTGTCCTTTATTCAGTGTGAGATAAGGGTTTGGCCAGGCTGACATTGGGGCTGAAGTCAGGCTGGAAAATCCCCTAAACAGTACATGGCCCCCAAATTTCTTTCCTTCTCACCCCTTGCTTTACAGAAGAGGAGACTTTAAGAGATGCACAGTTGTATTTTAAGTGAGGAATTATTCAGAATGGAGAAATTAAGGCCTTTTAAATATTTAACGAAAGGAGGTTTTCTAAATTATTTAATAGCTTATTATAAAAGATGGCACAAAATGGTTTGGTAATTTATTCTTTGCAGAAAGTAGCCATAAAAAGTATTTTACAACATGTAAATATTGGTAGGAAATGTACCTAATTTAAAGTGTTATCTTATTCCATCTGTCAAAGGAATTATACAGTGCCTATACAGTTTTCAAATAACTTTAGACCTTTATTGTTTCTGTTCTTGAAACTCTTCCCTGGCACAGGGAAATGCTGTTTATACTCATTTTACTCAAGTGCAGAGGCACAGGGAGCAGATTGTGCACCAGCCCTGACCATTGCAATTCTCTCCAGATCCCACAATCTTCATCCCCTAAATACTGACCCAGGGGAGGGGTGTAGCCTCTGGGGAGCCCCTGTGCAAAGCAGGAGTTGCTCATGGCCAGTCCATGCATAAATGCTGAAAAATTCAGCCCTTCTTCTCTCCAATTCCCTCTTCCTTCTTTTCTGTATCTTTGCTGGAGATGGAGGTGGGTTCAGCTGCTCACTGGGCAGAGCTCACTGTATAAAAACAAACAAACAGCTCTGTTTTCCAAAGTAATGTGTCACCCTGAGACAAGACAGGGCCAGCAGCTAAACCCACTGTTCACACAGCACACACAAAGCATGCTTCTGCCATCAAAAGCCTGGAATTCCTTTTACAGCTCTTAACCAGAGCCTCTTGTTTCTGTTCTGATCTGTCTCCTTTATTGACATAAGCCAGCTGAAGCTGGTTTCAGGAGTTTGCCTTAATCTCCCCTTATACAACTCTATTTTTTAAAGAAATATCAGTGCCTGGAAGGCATCAGAAAGCCTGGAGATATGCAGGTGGAGGTATCATCTGTCACTTTCAGTGCATCCACTTAATTAGGATGAGCTGGACTAATCAATACTCCCTTGCCTTTTACCAGTGTTTAACATGTGTTTACAGAGCAGGTTCCACTGATGTTTGTATTTACCTGTAGCTGCATCTGCACGGGGTTTTATTTTCCTCTCTAATAAAAATTATGGAACAGATAAGCACTAAAACCCAAGTTAGTGTACTGCAGTATTGATTTCTTCAAGAGCACTGTAAGAGTGTATTTATCTACCCGTCCTATTATGAAATGGGTAAAAATGTACCACATAACCATTTCAGTCAGTCAGTGCTGTATTGAAAATCCTGTTTGTTAGCTTCTTTTAATAGGCCTTTTGAGGCACACTCTTGTTTTATTTTTATTTTTTATTTTATGTGTATTTGTGGAAGAAAGGATGAATGCAGGATGGTAGTGCTTTTTCTTAAGACAACTCTTTGCCTACATTTTGTTTTGATATCCACTGCTGATTTGATAGAACTGCTGGTTTTGGCTCGGCCTGGAACTCCACATTGGAAAGCAAAGAGAGCAAAATGTGATTAATTATAGATTGCTGGCCTGGCACCTCTTTAATTCCAGCAATTACTCTATTTTCTCATGGCATTCTAAACAAATAAGAGTTGTTAGGGCCAGGTTGGATGGGGCTTTGAGCAGCCTGGTCCAGTGGAAGGTGTCCTTGCCATGGTTTGGAACAAGATGAGCTTTAAGGTCCCTTCCAACCTGTGATTGGAAGGTTCTGTGATTCCATGAGTGTGTTGAGCAGGGGCTTTCCTGTCCTGAGCTCTGAAGGGAGCTTTTATGTGCTTTTATGACCCCAGACAGCTCTGCTCTCCAGTGTGGTGCTGTAATTTCATGTTTCTTAAAAGCAAATTTCTAATTGATTAAAGGATGAGTGAAATGGAAAGAATGATGGGTAAGATAAGAAAAGGTTGGGATTGCTGTCTAGGTGAAGACCACATTATTACCACTCTCACAAACTGCTCTGTGTCATATTTTCAGTAGCAGAAGGTCAAGTTGCGCCCAGGAATGGAAGTGAGAGAACAAATATAAACAGCAAAAGCAAAGAGGCCTGAGTGTCTATAAAATGGAGTGTTTGAGCTCCTCATTCTGCAGAACATGTGTCAGAGCTGCTGTGAAAGTGCTTCCACGTGGAGGTTTCAAAGTGTAACTCCTGGATTACAGCATCAGCTGTAACCTGTGTGTTTCTCGTGGAGAGGCTGAGAAAACTAAGGTTAAAAAAAAAAAAAAAAGTTCAGTCACCTGGGAAAGATTTGGATGACCAAAATCTGAATGGTACACTGATTTTAGAGCTTGCCAGGAGAGGCAGCAGGGTCAGAGGGTGCAATAATGCACAATTCCAGACACTCTCCTGGGGGTGTGACCCTCTCTGCTGAGGCAGGCACAGGGCCTGGGCCAAATCTTTATGAAGACAGAGACAGATTTCCCCCACTATTTTTAACAATCTCTGCTTCAAACTCTTGGGTGTTGGGTGGAGAGACCCCAGAGAGCTGCTCACATTCTGTTTGCAACCCCATGTACAGCAAACTCTGCCTTTGGTTACTGTAGTGACACCCCAGAGCTGCCTCACCACAGCTCCTCTGTGCTCTCAGAAAGAAAAGAGAAATAAACCTGCTGCCTTTTGCCCCGGATTGCACTGTAGATGGCACTGTGAAACTAAGATTTTGGTAACAAAGATGTGTTTTAGAGCACCTTTGCAGACGTTAATTGCAGTGTAATGTGGCTTTCTTTCTAGGTCCCCGAAGTGAAGGAAAAAATTCTGAGATGCAGAAAGGCTTATTTGCTGCTGCAAATGGGAATCTGGAATAACTATGAAAAACACACTGAAATAATTGTGTTTGACTGGAACAAAATTCTTGCAAAGTCCCCAAGGTAAGAGCACTTTTTATCTTTCAAATGACACTGAAGATTCTCTGTTCTGGTTAGCAACAATATCCACTTGAATCCAATAGAGAATGAAGGCTTGACATTTCTGAAAGCAGCAGCCCACTGACGCTGAAGGGCTCAGCACCCCTTGCTGCATCTGTCTGCCAAATTTCATTTTTTCCCTGCCTTTTCAAAGATCCTCTTGTATTTCTTTACATTAGCAGGCTGAAAACTTGTGTCCTGCCTACCTGCAAGGCAGACTAAAGCCTGCAGATGTGTCCTTCGGATGGCACTGGATGCTTTAAGCAGCCTTTCAGTTTGGATAGGAGCGAGTGGATGCTTTGTGGTGATACACTTCCTCCTGGAATTGAATGTTCTTACTCAGGGCTGAGGTTACCCTGTTAACCTGATGAGCCCTGGTTTCACATTCCTTGTTTAGTGTCTCAAAAGAGTCAAACTCAGCTGGGGAAAACTTTTGGAAATAGGTCAGTACAATTCTATTTCCACTGAGACTGGTTTTGCTGCTGCACTGGGAGTGGTGGGAACACCTGGGTCCAATAAAGTGCTGGAACAGCAACTGTTGAGCATATGATGCATGATTTGGGACCTGTCCATCATCACACCTGCCCCTTCCACCACCTTCCACCAGAAATGGCACGATCAGAATGCCTGAGCAGTGTTTAAGGGGTGTTTAATTCCACAGGAAAGGTGGAGGAAGGTTTGTGTCTTCACGGTGACACATCAGAGTGACACCAGAACTTGGATCAGATCTGAGTATTTGCATTTAGAGCAACAGAAGGATGGGGTTGGAAGCTGAGCAGATGATGACGTCCTGTTCATGAGCTGTAACCTGTGTGTTTTGAAAACTAAGGTTAAATTCAGCTCTCTCTCTCAAAAAAAAAAAAAAAAAAAAAAAAAAAAAAAAAAAAAAAAAGAGTTCAATCACCTGGGAAAGATTTGGATGACCAAAATCTGAAATGGTACAGTGATTTTAGAACTCACCAGGCAGTTTTTCTAGGCTAATACTGGACCAAGAGCAATAGTGACATTTATGCTGGTTTCACAGTGACTCAATCCCATTAGCTGCAGTGACATTATGGGTTCAGCTGCATGCAAGAGGTGAATTTGGTTCAGCTGCTCTGAATTAGCCTGGGAGTGCTCCAGGAGAGGGCACTTACGGGGTGGGTGAGGAGCAGTGATGTCTTTATCTGCTGGGCTTGATTCATGCTCACAGAAGTCTCCTACAAACAGCTGTAAAAGGCCAGCAGGGTGTTTGTTCCTGCATTCAGCATGGAAATATACTGGGCTCAAAACAGAGCATCTTCTCAAAGCCAGAAAAGGTACCTTCTTGCCAAATCCATGCTTAAAGTGTGGCTTCTTTACATATAATTTTCATTCTCTGAAATCTGTAGACATGGTGAGCTGGTTTATTTGCAATATTTATATATTTTTTTTTTTTAATTGTAGGCTGAAGGTGCTGGGGTTTGCACCAATGTATTTCTTTCTACAGCGTAAACCAGAATTTGTTGCTAAAATCTATTTACATGCAGCAGGCTTCTGGTCTCTTAACTTTTGATATTAATAAGTGCATTTTTTATTTGTTTGGGCTTTATCAACATTTGCAATTAGAGAAAAATATTGTTCTGCAAAGCTTGAAAAGGGAAATTGTGTGAGCAATTTTAAGAGAGAAAACAAGGCCTCTGTTTTGGTTTCATTGGTAGATGTTCATCAAATTTAAACAAGATCCAAGTGTGTCACCTGGCTGTGATGGTAGATCTGTCTAAGGCATGTGTTGCTTGGGATTTCCTTTTTAAATTTGTCTCTTTAGCACTTGAATATTGGATTAGCTGAATAGTCTTAGGTATTTTCAAGAAATACAGATAATTTTGTTGTAGAAAAGACTCAGAACTGGAATCTGCAGAGGAAAAGCAGTTCCCAAAGGACTTTTTGGTGCAAATAAATTCGTGATAGGCTTGCCCAAATCCCAGCATGCTGATTAGCTGCAGACTAACGTCACTGCCATGAAAACAGTATTTGCTTCAATTTATGCAAATCTATAAATTGCCTTTAATTAATTTGATGTATTCCTGCTTGCAGAATTTGCTGAAATTGTGGAACACAGTATCTAAGGGTTCAAGTACATAACGCCCATTTATGTATCATGCAAGCAATAAATCATCATAACTCAGTTTAAAAAGATTATTAGATTCTCTTTCTGTATGATGAATGGCATAACATAAGCTATTGAGGGATTTAATTTTAGATATTTGCAGAAAAATGATGGAGGATTTGGGATCTTAGTTCTAAGAATAACAGGAATAAGAGTAACAACACCTTCTATAGAGCAAATATTTTCTGAAATGCAGTTTCCAACACAGAGAAGTGAGTCCTTGCATGTTTGACTGAGGTGCTGCTTCATGAGTGTTTTACCCTCAGTAAATATTTGGGTGATCTCCAGGAAATCTCCCAAATATTGTGTGTTGGGGAGACCCAGCCCAGAACTGTGCAAGGCTACAGTAAATTTTACATTATATTACAATAAATTATTATATGATATATTTCTTTAGTTAATATGTCTTGAGAAGTGTTAAGTAAAAATGACTTTTTTTTTTTTCTGTCATTGGGGGAGGTGCAGTTCAAAAATAGTAGCACAACTCATAAATGTGTGTGTTTAACTTTGAATCTGGCTGGATCTTGATAAAAGAAAAAAATCCCTTATCTCAGATTCATACAACTGCATGGCACTCATAATGTGTTATTATAAACATGTGTTTGTGGGTAATGTGATGTGTGATAGACATTGCTTGTAATTATAAAATGTCCTTAACGAAGAATTGATCCCAACCAAGTAATGAATATGATTTTGTGAGCGTTGCCTTGCAATAACCCACATCAGTTATTCTTCAGCATCCCTTCAGCTTTTCCTCCCCGCATCGTTTTTATGTTATTCCCTACTTGCATTGTTCTTTCACTCAACTGCTTCCTTTTCTGCCTCCAGGATGAGATTCTGTGCCAAATCAATGCTTCTGTCTGACTGGCTCTTTCTGCTCTATGTGTTAATGGTCTGCTGTAAATTGTTGTCCGCCTCTAGTCACCATCCCCGGGGGCACACAGGTAGGAGCTTTTAAACTCATTATGTGCTACTGAGACCAATTAATACCACTTGCAGCATGTTAGAGCCCACTTTCTAGCAATGGATAATTGATGAGGCTGTTGACAGCATGTTATAATCAGTGCAATAGGTTAAAAATACACCACCAACAAGGAAGGAAAAAAAAAAAGAGTTATTGTAAATGTTCATGGCTTTTCTCTAGTTATTTACGTACTGAAGCTCGCCAGGAGGTTTTTGGAGTGACTTCATGACTGCTAGGTCTTTGGCATTTGTTTGTGTCATTTTGCTCTATCCTTATCCAAAAACATTCTGAAATGTATCTTTATCTTCACCCTCTTAATCCTGTTGTTATCAACTGACTTTAAAGCAGTGGTGGGCAATAAATCGAAGCCCTCAGACTCATGTTAGCCAGTTCTCCCACTGACTGACACAAATTCTGACCTGTGCTTAGATCAGCCTCTGATACTCTCCTCCTTTTCCTAACTGGCATAATGAGGAAAACAAAGATCTTGCTTTTAAGGGATGCACTATTGCAGTAGGGAAATACCTACCAGGCATTAATAATATGATGTGTTATCATATTATTAATGCCAGAAAAAGCTCAGAATGAGCTGGATTGGCTTCCAGCCTGGATTTTTGTGGCAACATCTCTGGTAGGATCATGCAGACATCAGCTTGAGAGCAGAAAGAGATGGAGATGTAGCAGTGAAGGTATCTGTGCAAGTCCTGAATAAAATGGGATAGCTGTGCTAAGACTCTGCTACCTTTGATCCCACTAGAGAGAGATAAGGTAGCAAACAAAATACCCCCTGTCAGAGCTGCTCTTCAGGAGAGATCAAAAGTCTGGCTGCAAACCCCACAATGGGTTTGTTCTCAGCACCATAGACAGCTTCATGGCTTGGGGATTTCTGCAAGTGTTCCTCTCCGTGATGTGCCCTATGCAGTGTTCTTAGCTCTGAGCCAGACTCCTGTGGGTCCAGGTCTAATGTTAGCATCCACTCCCCTCAGGGCTGGGAAGTGAGGATGCATTTGGTAGAGGCTCCATCCTCCAGGAGAGACAAACTATTGATCTCTTTCCTGGCTGCTTCAGTGGCTGTCTGGGCAGGAGCTGAAGGCTCCTCCTGTGCTCACCAAAATACCTCCAGAACTGGCAGGCAGGACTGACTGACCTGCACGTAGCTGCTGCGTCTCTGAGAGCTACAAAGCCTCCTCCTTGCCTTCCCCCATCACCAGCTCGGCTTTCCCTGGCTGTGCAGCACTCTGGTTGCTGCAAAACACAGCCACAGTTTATGGAAAGTAACTGCATTGAGAGGCAAAAGCCTGAGGAGTGACTCCAGAGAATGCAGTGGTGGAGGATGACCCACGTTGCTGCTTTGCTCTGGGAATTAGTTGTGTCCCTTCAATGAGGAAGGGAGGTCTGTGCACAGTCACAAGTTGATAGCAAAACATTTCAGAGCTGACTCTGCAGACAAACCTGGAGAGGAGCCTTCTGCAGCTTTTGTCATTTGGGGAGTGGTCATGTCAGAAGAAATGTTATTTTTGTCCTTTCAAGATGCACTTTGCCTGTATACCTAAGGGAAATACCTGTAATAAGCAGTGATATGGTATTGTGGGCTTGTATGATGAACACAGTGTATTATGTGAATCATGACAATATTTTTTACATGAAATTTCGGACTACTTGAGAGCATACCTTAAATTGACACCAGGAATTCCTTCCTCCCTGACAAAGAGGTACCACGAACACAGTCAAGTTACTTGACTTTAATCATGTTTGTGTGCTGTGATTTCTCTGGTGAGCTAAAAGAAGGTTCTGCTCCTCATCAATAGCTTGGTCCAGCTGTGGAGCTGTTTTTTCAGATGGACCCCCTTGAAGCTGGAGCCTTCATGCACATTTTTTAGATCATGGTATCCTGTTCTTCCCCAAGTGTGAGTTTCCCTCTCTGCACACTGAAGTGACCCCCATCCCTCTTTGATTCCATGTGGTAGATGAAGCACTGATCCCAATTTTGATTCTCTAAATCTGACTCTTGGCACCACAGAGGGTTTAGGGATCCGTTCTCAAGGGCCCTGCATTTCCCAGCCCCATCTTATCTTTGCTGCCTGACACAACACATAGATTGCCCTTCTAATGGATAATCAAATCTCTGATGGAATCTATTATGTGAGCAAGGTGCTGCCTTGTTCATCAGGAAAACAAATAATTCAGAGCTTTTAGCAGAGCCTGTTTTGTGGAAAGCAAATAATTAGCCTCATTTATTTCATACAAATTAGCATGTTCTTGGATAGCAATTGAGACAAAATTTTTGCAGTCAATAGGCAGCATTCCTGTTCTTCAAAGTAAAATGTCCTGAAGCACATTAGAGGGATGAATCCAAGGCTTGGGTTCAGTAAGGGCTTTGTCCTTTAGGTCCAGCAGGTACTGCTGAGCTGGGAGGCATCAGGAGCCCAACCTGGGGTGCTTTGAGAGGAGCTGGTTTTTGAGAGCAGGTTGTGTCTGCTCCTGACACTCATTGTGTTTCAAATTATTTACTTGACATCATCAGCACCTTTAAATAAGTGTGTGCTCACTACAGCTAAGAAACTTTGTTAACCAAGAGCAGACAAGAGAATTCAAGATGAAAAGTGGGAATTGACATCTTCTTTTCAAAATGCTGCCATTTTTAAGGAGCCTAATCTGGGAAAAGACAATTATTGACCTAGGTCATGCTAGATGGTGCTTGAAAAACTCACATTTGGCAGCTGTGTGCCCTATTCAGGCCGGGACAGAGACTGGATCTTATGGACCCAAGAGCCATCCTGCTCCTAATAAGTGGGAGACAATGGCATTGAGAAATCCCTTTGACAATGGAGGCTCTTCCCTGGAATGAAGTGTAAGACAGACCTGGTTCTCTCTTTTGCTCTGTGAAATATTCACCACAAGTATCCCCTGAAATACCTGTCAGAGGAGAGATGCTCAATCCTGCCTTGCTTTGGAGCAGTTTGGGTCTTGAACTCAGCTTGGAGACTGCAGCCTGTTTTTCATTGGAACAGTGATTATTGCCCTGACTGACAGCGGCAAAAGGCAGAGGAGGAATTTTCCTTCTCATCACCATTAGATCATTAAACATGCCATTTTTAGATCATTAAAGATGCTGCTTGTGCAGATTATTTTAGCAGCCCCTTGTATTATTTGTGTGGAGAAGAAACCTGAGAATGTTCATCAGACTTTGTTGCTGTGAATGCCCTTCTGAAGAGTTTCTCTTTTGCCCTGACAATAACTAAGGGAAGCATAAGCACCAATTTTACTTTTTTTTTTTTTTTTTTTTTTTTTTTTTTTTTTTTTTTAATGGGCAGTATTTCAGGCTTTTTGAGTACCTAATACCAATATAATGATCAATTCCATGCTGTTCTGGATGAAGCAACATACATTTAGCACCAGAAAAGGTTTGTTTCCACCTCACTGCTCAAAGCCACAAATGAAGAAGCATTGAAAAGACATTTTGTCAGGTCAGCTCGTGTGAGGGCTGGCCCTGCAGACCCTGAGCTGGCACAGCCAGCTGAGCAGTTCCTGCCATGAATTACCTGGCTTTTTGGAGACTGGTTTGTGTGGGGATGCTCACCTGCAATGCTTCCAGCTTTGCTGAAGGGTCTAAATTTTTGGGCAGAATGTTCCACATTACTGCTGCTTTTCACAGCTTCAAGGACTTCTTTTCTCTACTTTCAGGGCTTTGTAGATGGACTGCTCCCACTGGAGTCAGAGGAAAAATTCCTTACTTACACAGGCTCCGGGATTTAATCTCCCTAAAGGAGAGCTGAAAAACGCAGCTTTATATCAGAAATATTGCTGCTTTTAAGAAAACAGGGAAAACCCATGCTGCTTGCTGTCCCTTTATTTTGGGGTTGGAGCCTCGTTTTTCCTGGCAGCGCTGCTGGGCAGCCGTGAGATGGATTCCTGTTTCCACCAGAGGGCCCTGCAAGGCTGTGCAAGGGGCTCCAGCACTCACCCACCACCAGCTTCCTCCTGATTTAAATCCCAACTCTGCATTTTGCTAACTAGAATTATGAGTTTTCTCTATTTCCACGGGTCAGGCATGGTTACTGCACAATAAGCTTTAGCCCTTTGTTCTATTTAACTCCTTTTATGTCTTAATGTTTTATTCAGTGTGCTATTTATGTGGTTTATTACCCAGCTTCTAAATACAGGGTGGCTGCAATATACAGCCCTGACTGTAATCTCTTCAAGTAATAAGGTAGGGAAGGCAATTCACTTGAGAAATAGGTTCTCTTTAAGACAAAAAGGAGCAGAATTCTCAGTGTGAAGTTTGCCTGTGTACTTATTTTTGTGGAGAAAAAAGTGTAAGAAATATTTATTTTCCATTTTAATTATTTTCTAAATAACAATGAGAGCTTTTGATATATATGACAGACTTTGATAACGACTTAAAATTAGATGCATATCTTTGTTACCAGTAAGAATTCAGTGTTGATTTTTTTTTTTTAATAGAGTAAAATGTAGCTTCTGGTATCATTTTCCAAGAATGCACACTTTAACTATGTGATTGCATATGGAAATATTTGTGTATTCCTGGGAGCTGAGGGGTGGGAGGGGGAGAATTACAGACAAACTTTTAAATGTGCATGTGTTGTGTTTCAAATGTCATTGTTTCAAAAGTGGGAGGGAAATTCTGTAATAAATAAGAGAGAGTCTCATTTAATACAAATGGTCAAGCACAGTTTGTCAAACTGTAGAGCAGGAGGCTGATACCAAGCTCTTTCCTGCAGTATCAAAGTGACCTTATTTTAAAGCCATTGGGGAAATCTTGTGAAAATATTGTCATTTTACATTGGCACCATCATTTTTTTAACATAACTGCCATCTGCTGTAAATGATAATCTTTATATTGCATTGACCAAAATTCTAACCAGGAAAGCTTTCTTTACCCTGTGTCTTTTCTTTTAAACCTACTCTTCCCAAACTTAGATCTGATAACAGAAAAAAAATATTACCTTGCCAATGGATTGTCTTGTGCTAGTGTGAGACAGAAATGGTTGGATAAGTGTAAATCCACAAATAGAATGGAAAAGATCTCGTCCTTGGTGTTCACTTCAGTGAAGTGATGCAACAAAAAGCTCTGTTCTGGGTTTCCATGGAGGTCAGCCTGCTGAGTCCTTGGGAGGATGGATGCCAGAGTGATGAAGGCAAGAGATTGAGATGTAAAGGACTTGCATCAGTTCCTTGCTCTGAAATGATTAAAAGACCTGCCTAAGATGAAGTCCTGACCCCACTGAAGTGGGAGTTTGATTCTTCTGTGATTTAGTTTCCAGCCCACTCCGGATGTGTCTCAGCAGAAAAGTTAAACTCCATAGTTATGATTTTATTAAAGCTAAAAGCAGTCACTCACAGCGTTCACCACTGGCAAATCACTGCCTTTTTGAAGGATGGAAACTCTTTTAGGCTCTGTTCTTCTATTGATCCCCAGCTCTGTGCTCACTGGCTGGGCTGCACTGCCACAGCCTTCCAGTTAACATTGATTGTGACAGCAGGGCAGAGCCTGCCCCAGAATCACAGTCCCATTTCAGTGTAATTGTGAGGCCTCTCATCCCAAATGGGTGGCTGCCCAGGCCTGAATGGATGCCCATGGCAATGGGCAGCAGTTTCTGGTGATTTATTTAGGCTGTCTGTTTTTGTCTGTCTGCCTGGTGAAGGGAGGCTCAGAGGCTGCCCAGGGAGGGCTGACTCTCCTGGTGGGTTTCATTTGCCCACCTGGCTGTGGGTGGGTACAAAATACTCACCTTGTGTTGAAGAGCAGGAGATCTGCTGTCATCCTTGGCTGTAGCATCAGGCATGGTCCAGCTGTGCCTGCTCCACTCACACTCTGGAGTGCCCAGCTCTGCTCTGGTGCCAAGCACCGTGCTCTGACCTCCAGAGATCTGCCCCTCAACTTTAACTTTGAAAGTTTGTGGTGCTGATGTGCCTGGTTTCAAGGGCGTCTTTGAGCAAGCACTTCTTGGAAACTGTTATTAATGAATAATGGAAGAACCTGGAGATGGAATTTTTTTTTTTTACTAACATTTAAGTGTTTTGCTGGCAGAGTACCTTGGGATTGCTGCTGGTAGCCCTTTGCTGCTGCTGTTTTTCAGTGTTTGGCAGCATTCTTGCATTCCTTCAGGAGAGTGACAACTGATAGCAGACAATGGATTCTAAATCAGGAGATTAAAGATGTCTTGTAGGCTTCAGCAGGGTAATCTCTCCTCATCACACTGGACATGGAAGCTAACCTGACATTCATTATCTTCCAGGGTGGCAATCTTTAACAATACCTCCAGAAATGCCAGAAGTTATGAGTGGAAAATTCTGGGATCAACTGTCCTGTTGCTTAGTGTTTGGCCTTTATTTATTTATTTATTTCCTTTATTTCCATTTATTTTTTCTCCTTATGGATATCATCCATATGCCTTGCAGTCTGTGAATGGTCACTAGTTTTCTGATTTATGTTGTTATTTTGGGAAATAATGAGCAGGGAAGTGTGAGGCAAGATTTCCCTTAGCTTTATTTCCTACTTGCACCCTCCTGATACCAGTTCTTTTTTTACCTGTGTTTTCTTCAGGTAGCATCTTAAGATGAAGTCCATATTTTGGAATAAGCAGATTTATTTTGGTGTCTTTTTTTTTTTGTACAAAGAGTCACAAATTAGCTGGGGTGGAATGGCAAGCTCTGTGTTTAGCAGACCTGGGGTGTGTTAACAGCTGTTTGTAGGGTGTTGCATCACGTTGGCTGGTTTTGCCTGATAGCAAAAACAAAATTATGATTGTAAAGCAAAAATACAAATGTATCAAGGTGTACATTTCATAAATGAACCCAATCAAGGTGTACATTTCATAAATGAACCCAACTTTTGGGTTTATTTTATTTTCAGATTGGGTGTAAAACATTAAAATACCTTTTGTGCTCTGTATATCCCATCTTCTACAGCTTCCATTCTTTTCCCAGGAGATTTCCTTCTGCATAACAGCAAATAAGGCTGAGAGGGAGCAGACACTGATCTCCCTTGTTCGTGGTGTCCCTGATTGTCTCTGAAAGGGACACAAAATCTCTCCTGACTTCCCATGTTGAGGAGGTGCCCTTTTCAGAGGAGATCAAACAGGAAGATCTTAAGACTCTGTGTCAGCACTGACACTTGTTACTAAATTTTCTCAGATTTGTCTTTAGAAAACATAATTTATTGAAAATGTTAAAAATCAAGTCAGAATATAACTTAAGAAAAGAGCATATGATGTCAGTTGGCTTAACTCACCCAGCAATGAGAGTGTCTGGCATGAATTGTGGCTGTGCTGATGATTTCTGTCCAGTGAGTCCTTTCAGCAGATGCTGGTATTCTTCCAGCTGGAAAAAATAAATCAAAGCAACAAAACATCATCAACAAAAAAAAACCAAAAAAAACCCAAAAAACCCAAAACCAAAAAAACCCCAAAAAACCCTACTAAAATTCAGTCAACTGAAATTTGCTCATCTAAAAGAGTTTGAATGCAGAAATAGGTCCTTGCTGTTCTCTGCAGGCACTCCATTGGAGTTAGTACTGTTGTGTCACTGAGGAAAAAAGTATAGCTGATAATTTTATTTTCAGTGTTTCTAAATATTGTTAAAAGAAAGTCTGATTGCTCTGCAAGGATTGTCACTTGCTCGGCTGGGTGTCCAACTCTATCTGTTTTTAGAAATGGCTGCTGACAACTGAGTTTAATAATTTACTTGCCTAGAGTTAATTTTTCAGCCTTTGTTCCTCTTCCAAGGTTTCAGAAATATGGAGACAATATATTGGGTTTTATTATCAGATCTATGTTCAATGTTGTTTGAATTATATAGAAAAAAGCAATAGTTTGATATTTCATTCAGAAACACTGTGACAGATGGGCTATTTTTCTCCCCCTGCCACACACTATTTTTAATATTTCATTTGGAAATACAAAAGACCCCTCAACTTTGTGTTGACACTCTTTAGAAATTGAGTAAAATTGCTGCCCTCAGCAAAATGCAATTTACTGCCACAGTCCCCAAACAAGGAGCCAAGATAATTAGTCTGCAACTGATAAATAAGTCTGCTATGCTAATGTGATGAAACATCCTTTTATCAGACTGTATCACATGATAGTTTGTGCCAAGCTAGAGAGAAAAGAGAGTTTACTCTGAAAACATGTCCTCTTCTGGGGCAACAAATCTAATCCAGCACTGACTTGAAAGAATTTTCCTGACCCTTCCCTGGTATCAAGGGATTTGGATTGAGTGAATTCTGGATCAAACCCAAGACCTGAGTAGGGTTTTTTGCAAAATCATTTCCATTTTTCTTTTGGCTGTAGCCAGAACAGCATCAAAGCAGCATTAAAAAGAGCTATGGCTGCAGAAGGAACAGTTAATCAGGGAATAAAGGTGATTCAGCATTTTCTCTGTGTCATCCCTCCAAAAAGGAGAAGGGTCTTCACCCCAAATCCTGCAGCCTAAATAAACAGCGATCTCTTCTCTGCTAGCCAGACCAAAGCAATAGAAGGTGTTTGTCAGCACCATGACCTGCTTTACAAGGCAAGTGTGATCCTTCTCATTTAAGAGATGGAGATTAAACCCTTGTGTGCATGGTGGACGCTTCCATGTCTTGGGAGCCAACAGGTCTCAGGTGCAGAACAGAGCCAGGGGTCAGGTTTGGATGGTCCTGCCTGGGCTGTGATTTATGCAAACACCACACTTAAACACCATCACTGTGCTGGCCAGCACAGGTACCACCAGTTAGAGCTGGCACGTGACTGGGGAGCTCCTTCCCAAACTCCTTTCCAGCATTTCTCAGTCCAGAGTCTGTCAGCTGAGTTGGTCAAAAGGCACTGCAAAGAAAGGGCATTTATTCTTATTTATTAGTTTGGCTCACTATATATTTTTGGTGAAATATGACATGACCTTTCAGCCTGAGATCTGTTAGATGATAAATATCATTAGCAGGGTCACTCCTTGGCCAGGGGAAAGCTGCCTGTTGTGCAGTGATGAATTCAGTCAGGGGACAAGCAGAGGGAAGATGTCTGCTTTGTGGCAGCCTCAGCAGATGGTTGTACTGAGGATATTGCTAATTGCCACTGCTCTTGTATTAGCATGGTGATTAGGAACTGGTTTGCTACTTGGCTGTGGGGATGGGGAGAGAAGAAATGGGCTCCTGGTGTCTCAGGTGAGAGCACAGGGGTTGTGCACCCACTGGCTGACCCTGGTTTCATGCAGTGTGAAACACAGGTGATACTAAGGAACCTGGAGCTGAGGGGCAGCAGGTACAGGCCTCCAGCAGAGGAGGGATCAGTGACGTTATAACACACTGTAAATAAAGCATTAAACAAAGTGATTCTGAATATAAAAAGAAATTGGTATGAAAATCACAAGGATAAACACCATGCTTCAGTAAGAGTGTGTGTAAAAATCCAATTGCAAAGTGCTCTCTGGGGCAATGAGAGTTATTTAGTCTTTTTTGTATAAATCTGGTGATTTAAGCTATTTGCTTTGTGAAAGGACTGCAGGATGGAGTGAACAGGATGTGAGTCTTAGGGAAAAGAAAGGCAGAAATCCCTTTCAGTGGAGACAGGATCTCATGATGTCATTGAACACTTGATAGGCCAATTGAAATTCAAAAATCACATTTAAATTTCTGAATGATGACATGAGAGGGAGATAAATAGGTCTGCACTAATGATTACATAACCTCTTGGCTAGAATCAAATAATATGTTGTACATTTTCTGTTAAGTCTGCGGTCCTGTGTCCAAAAAAGTGCTAAAGTTCAAAATGCATTTGAGAAGTAACATCGTGGAAATGTCCAAAGCTGAGTTTATTCTTCATGTTAGGTGCTGTGCAAGTCTTGTTTGTAGGGGTGTGTGAATGATCAGGGCTTTAATGCTCCAGTTAACTTGTTTAACAGGTAAATGGATTTATTGTGTTTTGGTACAGAGGCAAATCAAGGATATCTCTCTACTGACAGAGCACAACTATCCTAAATGAGTCCTCCTGAAATTAATCACTGGGAGTGTCCTGGGCTGGGTGTCTTGCTCAGACAGAGCTGAACTGAACACAGGGCAGTAAATCAAAGCAGATTCCCTTGCAGAGTCTCTGTAAAAGCTGACTTGGTGCAGCCTGTAATCACAGGGCAGCCCTGGCTTCTGCCTGTGACTCCAGCAGAGTGATTTTATAGCACTCAGGACTTCCTGGAGAGTGGAGGAGTTCTGGTTGTGCCCCTGCTTTCCTGGCAGGTTGACTGAACAGGGAGGACAACGTGTCAGGCTTTCAAACTGTTACCAAAACCCCAAGATAATCAAACCAGATGAAATGTGGATTATGATTCTCCCACTCTGCCAATGGTGCAGTTGAATATCAGGTACTGGTGAGTGCTTATCAGTCACCTGTTTCTCCCCATACACCAAAAATAAAGCAGCATCCCCTTCTTTGTTGGCTGCTACACCACTGCTGCTCTTTGGGAGAATTCTGTTTCGTGGGATTCAAAGATGAGTTAAATTAGAAGGATAAATGATCATTTTATGTTTCTTGTAGCAATTTTACAGGAAATATGAAGGTCTGAAAAATACAGAGACTAACACTTCTCTGTCTCAGCAGTGTCTCAGAGCAGAGCACTGATTGTGCAGCTGAACTGCTGAGGAAATCTTTGTCTTTTCCTCTTTCCTGGTCCCAAGTCAGCCAACTTTCCCTCTGCTTCCCTCCCATTCTCCTTGATTTGGAGGAGTCTGTGCCATTGATGTCTTGCTGTAGTCTCCTATTAGCCTCAGGAATTTATCTTCTTCATAAATTGCCCTGTAGTACCCTGACAATTTGTGTTGGCTTTAAATTGTTGTCACTGTCTCTGCTTCATCATCCACAAGTAATGATGTTGGTAATGAAAATGTTATGCTATCATTTACAAATTCTTAGCTTGTCTGTAATCTTTGAGGAGATGATAAGTAGATAACAGAATATCAAAGTCTCATTTTGCTCTACGTGTATTCTGAGCTCCCAAATACGGAAACAAGGCAGATACAGGCTTTTAACGCTAGATTTAACAAGATATTTAGGTACCTATCACAGCAGATTAACAGCCAGTAGGATTTTTCTAGTGGGTTTATGCAGGGTATGTGCTGAACCTCCATTTTAAGTGTAGTGAAATTCTAGATCTGAAGACTTGGAATTTGTGCTGGTATAAGATCCTGCATGTTACAAAGCTCTGTGTCACCATTCCTCTCTCAGCTCCAGCATCTCAAACACCTCAAGAGCTGCAGGGTGGAGATGGATTGAGCCCATGGAGTGATTTCTCAG
Source organism: Melospiza melodia melodia (assembly GCF_035770615.1). Classification (NCBI taxonomy): domain Eukaryota; kingdom Metazoa; phylum Chordata; class Aves; order Passeriformes; family Passerellidae; genus Melospiza; species Melospiza melodia. Next base: position 26,506,325 of record NC_086203.1, on the reverse strand, counting down.
GCAGCACCAGGAGTGAGTCTGGGCAGGAGGTGCCTCTTTGTTCCTTGTGCAGAAGGAGCAGATTCTTACAAAGGCTTCTGTGGTGGTGTTCACAGGGGTCCCAGGAAGAGGGAGGAGATGAGAATCTGACTCCATGTTTCAGAAGGCTAAGAAGGAAGGATTTCATCGGAAGGCTTGAAAGCAAAGAAAGAAAAGGAATGATAAAAGCTTGTGACTGACCAAGAGTCTGAGACAGCTGGACTCTGATTGGCCATTAATTAGAAACAACAAACACGGACCAATCAAAGACCTACCTGTTGCACTCCAGAGCAGCAGATAACCATTGTTTTCATGTTGTTCCTGAGGCCTCTTGTGACCGTGTTCACAGGGGTTTCAGGTTGAGGGAAGAGATGAGGATCTGACTCCATGTTTCAGAAGGCTTGATTTATTATTTTATGATATATATTATATTAAAACTATGCTAAAAGAATAGAAGAAAAGATTTCTTCAGAAGGCTAGCTAAGAATAGAAGAAGAAGGAATGATAACAAAGGCAGCTGTCTCAGACTCCCTCTCCGAGCCAGCTGGGCTGTGGTTGGCCATTAATTAGAAACAACTAACATGAACTAATCAAAGATCCACCTGTTGCATTCCACAGCAGATAATCATTGTTTACATTTTGTTCCTGAGGCCTCTCAGCTTCTCAGGAGAAAAAATCCTAAGGAAAGGGTTGTTCATAAAACACGTCTGTGACAGGCTTCTCATTCACGCTTTATTTTCCTTTCCCTGCACACCTTGGCCTTGCTGGGCATTGCCAGGAGGAGCAGCAGGAGCATCCCTGTGCCCGTGGCTCTCTCTCCATCCCCGGCCGGGTCCCTGTGCCGAGCCCCGCTGGATGGCAGCAGCGCGACAGCCACGGCCTGAGCACCGCCGCGCTCCCATTGGGAACGCGCTCTCCCACATTTCCACGGGATTTCTCCCCACTTCATCTCTTATTTACCTCTCTGTGTGTCCAGGAGAGGCACAGCTCGGTGTTTAGCTGGCTCAGTGTCCAGCACGCGTGTTGCTGCCGCAGATTTTGCAGGAGCAGGGGCCAGGCGAGGCAGTGAGGAGGGGACACGTCCCTGGTGTGGTGACCCTGCAGCAGGACCAGCCCAGCCCGCTGCTTCCCAGGCGCATCTGGACCTGGGAAGAGAAATGAAATTGAGCCTGAACGTTTCCTTTCCAAGTTTTATTAGGCTGTATCAACAGCAATTAAAACAGGCAGGTATTTACTGCCTGATAGCGCTGACAAATAATTTAATTTTGCACTGCTTAAAAAACGATCCTCGTCTTAGCAGCCTTTGTAATTAGGTTTGACCTTAAGCAGCCCCACATTCCTCATGTTGGTATCCTCGTGTTAGAAGCAGTTATCTGAATTTTGGGGTCTATTTAAAATGTAAATTATGTTTCTTAAAATTTGTAGCAGCATCTCCTACGGCATCAAGATGTTTAACGTTTATGTTATAAAGGTACATAATAACTAAATGTTTCACAACCAGATGCCATGATTTTATGCTGAGTGCTTGGACCTGCCATACTTTATATGTGTGCTCGTATTTAAATGAGATCCAGCACAGCTCCAAGGCTAACAATTTATTATGATAAAAGTGTGGGCAGTTCACCTCAGTGTCACTGCTGTATTTTTCAGCTATTCATGTGTGGACTCTGTACTGTGAGAGAAAATATCTTGCTGTCAGCTACAGAATTTACTAATTATCCAAGAGCAATTTAAAGAAATGCATCAACCGAATATTTAGTTGCAGGAGACCAGATGTTAAAAACGAAAAAGCTGTGTCTTGTTCATTGAAGTTTCGGCTCTACCTAGATACCCAAGATGTTGCTATCATTTGAATTTTAATTTTTGTGAGACTTTCTCATGTTAAAGAGAAACCCTTGACTATAAAAATTTTTATTTTAGATCACACCTGCTTTCTTTGGAAGTGGTTCTAGGTTTAAGAGAAAATATTTGTGTTTACAAGGGTGTGAATATGGCATTAAGTGGTTGCAATAAGGATAGTGCTGTTTGTGCAAGCAGGAAGTATGATATCAGAACAGACTATTTCCCTAGAACAGCAGGGTTATAAATGCTGAATTATTAACAGTAAATCCACAGCATTTCCTTTTGGATATGTAGAAGAGACTTAATCCCAGCCACAGGTCTTTATGATGGTTTTAGGCACGAAGATGGAGACAATGAAGTGAGGAAAATTGCTATATGGAAAAAAAATTGCAAGCTTGGAGCTGGTACAGACATGACCTCTGTTATAGCCCTTAATCCTGGAATGAAACAAGATTTTGGCAACTTGTTCACCTCCTTCTGAACTTGCTTGCAGATACAGCGATGCAAAACTCTTTCAAACTTATCAACTTACCAGCACTGGCTGAATGCATTATCTGATGCTGCACTGTGGAAATTTGGGCTGTTGGATTGATCTGGTTGACTGAAAAGCTGCAAGGAAAAATTGCTTTGAAGGAGAATTTTTAAAAAGTAAAGAGATCCCTTAGTTTTGGGTTAATTGTGCCATCCAGGGAAGGTATTTCATTAGCATTATTAATCTAGGACTCTGCCTGGCCCTGTGGGAGAGTGCTGTGCATGCTCCAGGTGACAGAAGATGGAATATCCATGGAGAGGACAGAGCAGCTCTAGCAGGCAGACATAAAATAATCCATATAAAACTGGGGAGTTTTAGGGAACTTTGGAAGTTTTAAGGCCACTGCTTAGAAGTGCACTGGGATTTGGTCCTGTACATTCATTATGAAATGATACAGTTTAATCAAGAGGTGATTTATGCACCTGTAACAGTGGTATAGACAGGCTGCTAAATTCATCCTGATATTGGTGCCTTGTTCCAAGTGTTGGGATGGGCTACAGGTGATGAGAACAATGCTTTGTTTTTGTCCTAGTTTGTTACATTTCAATTTGCTCTTATTATATTTGTCAATCCAACAGTCCAGCATGTTCTGAATTAATTATGAAATGCCTCAGTGTAAATGGAACTGGGACTTCTGCAGAGAACAGGAGATTGCTGTGGTTTGCTGAGTTTGGTGAGACTGTGTTTCACAGTGCTTTCCTAAAGGGCAGCCATGTGTACACCTTGAATTTCAAACACTTCTTAACCCTAAAGGACTGAAATTCTAAAGGAGCAGGAGAGATGATATTTTCCAGTGCCTCCACCTGCCACTGACTCTCCAGTAATTTTTGAGAGTGCTGGGCCAGCAGAGGTTGTGTCAGTGCAGACTGTGACCCAAACACTGGGCTCCATCCCTCCCAGCACAGCCTGTGCTGTTCTCAGGTGTCGGTGTCCAGCTCACACTTGGTTTCTGTTCCATTAAACTTTTATTATTAGATCTCATCCCTTTGAGACATCAAGCATTAGATATCATCAGCAAATGCTGAACTGGAAAGGTCATTGTTTTCAGTGTTCCCTTAAGACTCTTCTGAAAATCCCACCTTTCAACTCTCTCATTAGTCACATTTGTTACATGAACAATGTCATTCCTCATCCTCAAATGACAGGGTAACACCAGTAGTAGCTCACCTTTAATTTCTTTAGTGGTTTTTTTTGTGTTCAGTGACAAAGTTATAAAATATGTGTAGCAGGATGCCGTAAATAACTGCAAGCTGAGAACAGAATAATGATGGAAAGCAACTAGTTAGCCAGATCATTTAACTGCAATGCTTTGTACTGCTGGAAGGACTCACACCAGGTTGCTTGCAGAGTTGCTGTTCTGAACCTTCTAGAAACCTGGAAGGTGTGTAATTTGAGAACTCTTATGGATTTCTTTATATAATAGTTCCAAGAAGCCTTGCCCCCTGTGACCTAATTATGTCACCTGCATGCTGCACAATTTTGTACTCAAGCAAGACTGCCACGGGCATGTGAGCTTTGTACTGAAATTTTTTTTAAATTGGCCTTCATCTTTTCTTCCCCTCTCTCCCAGTACAAGCTCCTTGACTTTAACATTTTGCCTTAGGTTGGATACTTCACTTTTTTTTTCCCCCCTTGGTGTTTTGCTTATGTTTTTGTTGTGTGTGTTTTGGGATTTTTTTTCCTTTTTTTTTTTTTTTTTTTTCCCAAAAGGCCGAGGATGCAATGCTACAACTAATTTGTATTTTTAATCTGTACCTTGTAATTAGAGCTAGGAGGGGCTGGAGGGAGATGCCAAATGAGTAAGAGCTTTTCCTTTAAAAGCTCTCCAGGCACATAACCGAGTTTTGGGAGAGCTTTAAGGGAAAGCACTAATGAAATTCCTGCAGAAAAGGAAAAATAAGCCAACAAAATTAAGACTTAAATGTGCTATTTTTATTCAGGACTGGGGTTAAAAAGACTTTGCTACCCCCTGGGTTCACTCTCAGATAAAACATGTGAATCACTAATTATTATATTCTTTTTGTGTGGATGAGTTTCTACCCCATTGATTTCCCCAGTACTGAGATTTTTAGGTGATTGAAGATGATGTTGCTGTTACTTGGAGGTTTTGCATTGTTTTACCTCAGCTTTGTTTGAAAACCAGGCTGTTTTTACTGTGAGATCAGTAATTTTCGTGAAGTTTTGTTTTTCTAGAGGGCAAAACTCCAAAGCACAAACACCAACTTATTTAAGTCTTGGAAACTGAATAACTGTGGAATTGTGAAGGTTTAGAAATACACCTTTCACTCAAGCAGAGCAATGAATTAGAAACAAAACAGTCATGGTTATAACCTCCAGGAAGGTGCTGGTGGTGAGGAAGGGTGGAGGTGGCAGAGCAGGTCTTCTGTGAAGCTGAAATAGGAGGTTGCCATCCTTTTGGGCAGGATTCTGCAGTTTAAAGCCAGTAGATCTCCAATGGCAGAGCAGCACAGAGCTTTGTGCATGGATCTGATGATGGGATTGCTCTAGCACAGAGGATTCTTTGTTTCTGGGAAACACATATGCAAAATTTTCATTATCTGTTCCCTTCTGAGTGCGTGTGACTCCATGAGTGCAGTGAACTCCAGTGCCTTCCTTCTGCCAGCTGATCCTCTAAGGGCCCCTGACTTCTGCTCTCTGTGGCTTTTCTCCCTAATCTGTGACAACCTTTATTTAAAAATACCAGTTTATAGAATGGAAATGATGGCTCTGATCATTTCTCTGAAGCAGAGATTGCAGAGCTGAGCCATGTTCATTGGCAGGTTATGCTGTGCATGAGAGGATGATTTTGCATTCCATGTGCAAGAAGGAACACAAGCCTCAGCCAGTGCTAGCATTCCCAAGGACAAATGAAAACAAATGTTGAATGAGATTTCTTTTGATAAAGAAGATAACCAGTTAAAATGAAACTCAAGCCTTTTACTTATGCAAGACTAGCTTTTAGTCTTTCTAAAGAAGACATATCCAGGTGAACACACTGGGTCTTACCTGGTATTGCTTAAAACTGGGTTATTCCCTCCCTTCCCTGGTGGGGGCCATGGATAGCTGCCTTTCCCTAATCTTATTTTTGTATGCAAAGCTGGTTTTCTCTCCATAATATTTAGTACCTATCCTCTGTGACTTGACTTTTCCAGAGTGGTTTGGGTGATTTCTTTGTTTTCTGTGGCTTAGTGAAGGCAGCTTTCTCTCCTGTCATAGCTGGAGGACCAGGCCGAAGATCCAAGTGAAGTATCATCCATAGTCTGAAGAAAGAGAAGGACAACTAGCTATCAGGATTTGTAAATTGAAGAGTAAATGACAAGGATTTTTATATTTCTGAAACTAAATTTTGCAAAGGAGCGATATCCCCACCATCCAGGGTATTCTCAGCTATACCTCTAACTTAGGTATATTAGTTTTCCAAGTGTTGTAAATAAAATTAATGGGCCTGACTTTGTTTATGGGCTGTGTCTCTGTGCAGGCTCAGCCCTGGTGCAAGCACTCCCATCCTGGTGTTAGCAGGCAGCTGTAAACCTCTATTCCTTATGGCTCCCTTGTAGCTCTGTGCTCTGATGCAGCTCAGCGTGCAGATTTTTGAGTAAGGAGAGGCAATAGTTTTCAACATAAACAAGTCCACTGGGTCACATTAACCTCCTTCAGTCTCTGTGTTAAATAATTAAAATAAACTAGGTAATGTTTAACTATACGTATTTAGAGGCTTTCTGGAGGAGCTTATTAGTTCAATATTCTAACACAGTGTCTTAAACCTTCCTGAGCTCCAGGATCTCTTATTAAATATTTAATGCATATTGCTGAAAAAGTCAAGATTTGCTTTATTTCTTAGAAGAAATGTCTATTCTAAAAACTCACTCAGCCTTTAAAACACTGGCCATCTATAAATACTACTTTTCTCAAGTTGTCATTTCTTGCAGCAAGGAGTATTTTTCATTTGTACCAATCTTAATAACAAGAATGAATACTTGCAGGAGGCTCTGCAGTGCATCCTTGCTGCATTCTGTAGAACCACCTCAAATACCTTTTTAAGCAATTCATTTGACAGCAGCTCCTTTGGATAGAAAGAAGATGTGTGTCAGCTGCTGACTGTGCTTGGGAGACATCAATATTTCTCCTCTTCTGCTTCTAAAACTGTCAAAATGAAATTAGTTAATTGGTGGGTACTTTAGTGTAGTTGCTGTGGGATAGTAATTATTGGTGACAAGAGCTGCTGGATGTGCACTAATACAGTACAGCAAAACCTGAAATTTGGAAATGTAAGGCATTATCCTGCACTGCTATTATGACTAGTCATTTTGCCACAGTCTGACTTGCTAGAGATTCAAACCTTCAGGTTCAAGGACTTCTTCCCAGGAGAGAGAAGGTTTTGCTTTGTGCAGAGCAGAGTTTTATAAGAATTGCCACATAGCTAAGCAGCAGCAGCTTAGTGGATTAAAATAGCATCAGTGATATCTCCAGTCTCTGGGGTAATGAGTTCTAAGCAAGGCAAAGACCTCCAGGAAGGGATTTTGTTTCTGTGGAGTCTCTATCAGATGTTAGTGAATAATAAACAAATATCAAGTTGTTTCACTGAGTCCATTCTCATTTTGGCTAATTGCCTGTCTTGGTTCAGTACTTCTAAAGACAAGACACAAACCAGGTTGCATTTACCTTTACATGCAGGCCTGATTCCTTACTGCAAGCAACACAAATCCTGTGTTTTCCCTCTGCCTCTAGCCAGAAACTGGTCACCCCTGCTCCAGAATTGTCCCTTTACTTTAATTCATCACTTTCCATGTTGTGGTGTGGTCTGAACTGTCAGCTGGGAGAAAAGGGTCCCTGCTCAGCCCCCATGACAGCAGCACCTTGCAGTGTGAAGGTATCTGAGGAAACCATTCACAGAATCCTGCAAACAAAGCTGCTTTCCACTTCTAACAGACTCCCCATAAATGCTCTGTGTGCCATAAAACATAAACTACTAAAAATCCACCCCTGTACAGATGCTTAAAGTTACTCAAGACAAAGGCTGATGTGTTGGACTGGCAGCATGATGGATCTCTGACACAGGATCTATTCATCCTGGTCATTGCCATCCACCTCTCCCATGGAAATCACCTGTGCTTCAGGTTGTGCACCATGGTCAGTCATAGCTCTGATCTCACAATGCTGGGAAGGAGAAATGCGAGGTGAGAAACTCTTTTAAAGAGCCCCAATTTTGACAAGGTGTTTCATGCACAAATATGTTTGTTTCTTCACTTGCAGTATTTTCAGGTTTTATGGGGTCTAGATTAACAGAATTTTCTTCTCTACTCACTGATTTTTTTTCCTGAAATTTGATGGACATGTAAAAAGTTAACTAAAAAAAAATTCTTCTGGTTTGAACTGACAGGAATGTTAGAAGAAATAGAAACCTATTCTCTCTTACCCAACTTCAGTGCTTTTTGAATAACAATATATTACTGAAGTTCCTGATAAAATGTCAGTGATTTTAAATAAATAAAAGGGAGAATGAATTATGATTCTCAAAATACTGTACCTTTTAATCTTAGAGAGCAAAATGCATTCCTGAAGGAGAAATAATGCTGGTTTTTTTCCTAGACAATTAGAAGTAGATGTCAGGTTTGTTGCCAAATAACATGTCTGATTTCATGTCTAATAGTTAGTGGAATTTAATGAGTACAAACTGAAAAGTGGAATGGTTCTCAGTAGGAAGGGAGCTGAGTTCTTCTTTAACACACCCTGCTGTTCAGTGGCTTGTAAAAGATACCCACAGGTGGCAATTCAGTGCTCTCAGTGCCTTGCCTGCGTGAAAGAATAAATCTGAAGCCAGGGCACGCTGGGAACAAACCCACCCTGGCTCACAGGCTCAATAGATTTCAAGAGGAGTGAAAAAGGGCAGCCTTTTAACTAAGGGAGGGTGTTGGTGGTCTGAGATTTTACTATTGATATTTCAGGTACTTGATATTGAAGGTAATTATACCTAAAACTTATGCAGGGAATGAAATTTATACTAAATGCAGTGGTTCAGGCCTTCAGGTGCCCCACTGCTGCAGTCAGTTTGGAAGAAATACTTGAAAACTCCTCCAAGTTCTTTTCTGGAGATCATTTGCCAGCTGGCTCCATCAGAACCCTGTACTGTGGGCTCTGTGGAGAGACAGCAGGGAAATCCTTGTGAGGGCTGAAGGGGGCTGAGAGAGAGATGGAGAGAGACTAATGAGACTAATTTACAAGGGCCTGTAGTGACAAGAGAAGGGGGAAGGGCTTCAAACTGAAAGAGAGCAGCTTTAGATGGGATATTGGGAAGGAATTTTTTGCTGTGGGGATGTTTGCCCAAAGAAGCCCATGGCAGGCAGGTTGGGACTGATTTTCCCTTCTAACCCAAGCCTATGATTTGATGATTTTATGGTTATCTCACTTTTCTGCCACTGTCCCACCCACCACCAGTGCAGAATGTTTGGCTCAGGGACTCTCATGTGGATGTTCCCTTCCTTGGGGTTGTCCTGGTACCTAGGGGAATCACATCTTTGTGATGGCTCGGTTGTCCAGCTCTTGCCTCTAGGATGTGTGAGAGTTAAGAGCCTCTGAGAAACAGGTGATGCTGAAATTTGCAATTTACTCGCCCCATGTGGAACTGGGGGTGCTGGCAATGCACGTGGTTTCTGATGCTTTCCTGCTTTTTCAGGAAACTTGCATGGCAAATTTCCTTCAGGTAAAAGTAGGAAACTCTAAGTGAAGTGTCAGATATTTCCAATATCTGAAGGTCTAATTCTCTCTGGTGCTGAGCCTTGTGAAGCAGTGGTTTGTGTAAATTGGAGTTAGGAGCACTCTGTACATGGCCAGGTCAAATTATGAGCATGTTTATTGTCAGCTCATTGGTCTGGTTTGCTGTGTAGGTTTGAATTGTGATTAAAGATAAATCATCATTTTGCAGCCTCATAGAACATAGAATACTTGGATCAGGATAGTGAGAAACCTGTTTTCTTGTTTGTAAGTGAGCTCTTCGGGGGTTTTGTTGCTGAAGCTGGATCCCTCCTTAGCTAAGGCTACTTCCAAAGTGTACATATTTATGATAACCTCAGGCCATCTGCCACTGATTTCAGAATGAATTAAAATATTCATTCTAGATGTATCCTGCCTTATCACAGCCACTGATTCACAGTGGAATGTATCTTTTGCTGTATTTTCTTGTTTTAAGCCCAATAAGATTTTTATACTCATTTTAGAATCTTTTAAGTCTTCCACATTTTTTGTCTCTCCCTTAGCCTTTCCCCAAAAATAAAAGGAAAATTTTACCTTAGATCTGTACTGCCATTTTGCCTCCTCAGAAGGAATTTGTTGGGGACTGCAATTAAAATTATTGCATATTTCACCTGTAATTCAGGAGTAAAAAGTAAATGACTTTGTTAGAATTATTTAAACAGAAATCTTGCAGGCATTTAATCACATGAAATAACAAAAGACTTTTGAAAAGCCATTCTATTTCTACATTGTCATGTTGAATACCACCATGCCTGTTCCCCAACAATAAAATTTTTTAATATTTTTTAAGCAAAACTCATTTTTATTAAGTGCAGAAATGTAGGTATTTTCACATTACAAGGCTCAGACTATTTCATTGAAGAAAAGTCATGGCAGTTCAAGTGGGTGAGTTATTTTCCTTGAGAGTTCTGTTTGTCAAGGTAGAATTAAACTGGGCTAGGCAGGACTGTCAGTGTGCTGACAATTGAGTTCTCTTCAGGTAGGGCAGAAACCAACCTGTTAATTATATTGTTTAATCTCAGCTGGCCAGGTTTGCATGCTCTGAAGGTGGATAGTCACTATAAAGAAAATCTTGTAATTTCTTGTGCTCAGAAGAGGTGCCTGCAAATAATTGCAAGATGCAATCACATGAGATCAGGAAGCTTTGATGGATTAGTAATGAGATATAGAGCCTTTCACCTCAAGGTTGTTCCTGAGGCAGGAGGTGCCCTCAGACAGGTGCTGGGTTTGCAGAGAGCTGGAGCTCTCAGGGCTGTTGATAAGTACAAATTCACTGAAGAAAAGCCGTGGCTGTGCTTTTCTCTCTGGCTGTCTCCTTCCCTCTTATCCAGAGAGGAGACAGAATTTCTGCTGTTTTCTTGGGTTGTGCTGACTGAGGGAGACGAATGTGATTCTGGGCAGGTTCCTGCAGCTGGGAGCTGCCTGCTGGGCAGTGATGATGCTGCTGGACACGAGAGCTCTGGCGCGGGCACTGAAGGGAGCCCAGCAGCAGGAGGCAGGGCAGCAGTTCCTGTTTAAAGCAGAGCCTGCCAGAAGTTCACGTTTAAAGGCTCAAAGAACAGTGTGAGGGAGGCTGTCCAACCCCACACAGCGTCCTGAGAAGCTTTGAAAATAACAGGAGTTGAGCAGGTGTGAATGGAAGGGAAGTCTTTTTCCATGGGCATGTGTGCTGTTCAGGACTGGAGCGCCTGGCAGCTCCTCACAGACAGTGCCACTAATGCAGCTCTCACTGTCTCCTGCTGCTGGCATTCACTTCACATTAAACTGACCTTTTCTTGGCTTCTCAGGACCTTCAAGCAAGGGGTCTTGCAGAGGAATGTGCCTTTGTGGAGCTGCTGCTGCTCTGTAGGAATATCTATTGCAAACAATGGCTGCTTCCCACCCTGTCCCTGCTGAGGCACTGAGTTGAAGGAAGCATCGAAAGGACACTGAATATAAGCTCACAATGTCCATGGATTTTCAAAGCTATCTACTGTTCTGACAATTTATATTGCAAGGCAATGTGTGTTTTGAGATCAAGAAAAGCCACACTGGCAGAAACCATTTTCTAGTGAGTTAAATCAACACAATTTTTAAGGGTAGAAAACCTCTGCAGAAACTGGAGGTTGAAAGGTTTTTTTGAGAATACCATCAGAAAAAACCTGTTAATAGCTTCTCCTTTTTAATATGCTGATTTCAAGAGGAAAACCCAACTGCTTTATTTAGAGTACCATCTTTGTGGAAGGAGTGAAACTAATGACAACTGTGCCAGGTCACCTTTAACTTGCTCACACAGGAGATGGTGGAGCATTGCTGTTAAAGTCAATGGCTCTTGGGGGAGACTCACCAGCACTGCAGAAGGTAATGACATGTCCTCTCCTGCCACCTATGGCTGCTCCATTATCCTTGAAAGCAGCCATGAAATTTGCAAGGCTTTAACTGGAACATCTGCTTCTCTCCCTTGGTTGTTTCCTTCACATCTGCAGCGGTGGTGACAGGGCACGTGCTCTTCTTCATTCACCCTCGCTGCTCTGACCTTTCCTGTGGCTCATTTTTTATGCTCTGTCTCCTTAATGACTATTCTAATTCATCTCTGCATTTGCTGATAGTCTTATTAGGGCCAAGGGAAAATTCCCCAGGTGAGGAAGCCTGTTGTTTTCTGGTAAGAATGCAACTTTGTCAAATCTGACAAGCTGGCTGGGACACTTTCAAGGGACAATTTCACTACATTGGTTCTGCAACTTGCCCAGTTGTGACAAGTGTTCCTGCTAAAAAGAGCAATCCCTCTCTTCTGCAGTGAATGAAGTAAATCTCCTTTTCAGAATTACATGCATGACTTACTTCTTTTCTGGCCAACATCTAGAAAAATATCCAAGTGTTCTCCTGCTAGTTAAGCATCTAATTGCTGTAATTTCAAATAGATTTCATTGCCAGCATAGGAACGGGACACTTAAAAGCCCTTGGGAATTTGAGACTTCCTCTTCAATTCTAACTCCTCTGAGCTTCTAATCCAAATATGCTTTGTCAAGTGTCCTGGAGCTAAGCCAGTGTCTGTCTGGTTTCCTACAGGCACAGGGAAATGCTATTATTGCATCTGCTGCATCCCAAAAGAAATGTGCTCAGTTATTGGGGGGCAAATTTCCATCTCATGGTCAAAAACCCCCTTCCAAATATAATAATCTGCAAGAGTCAAGAGCTCTCTTAGTCCTTTGAGGGATGGCAGTGAGGATTGAATTTCATTCAAGGATCAAACTCCCAGAGTTGTGGTCTCTTTCTGTCAAAGCTGTGACATGGTCTGGGAGGAAGCTTTTGAAACTATGTTCCAATTTGTTCCTGTGGTACATATTGCAGGATATGGTGGCTTTTGTTATTATAAAGTTATATTTTAACTTTTCACTTTAAGCTGAATGGCTTAATTAAAATAGAAAATCTACCAAATTGTTGTCAAGGACTGTCAATTTTAATAAGAATGGAAGAAGAGCTGGATTCTTGGATACTTGGAATGGGATGCATGGAACAGAAAAATAATGTTTTAACTGATAGCTCTTTCATTTCTGAGAAGGGTCTGTTAACACTCTGTCTTTACTGATTTGAACAGCCTTTTAATAATAATTCACATTTTAAGCCTGGGTGAAATGTCTTGATTGTTGCTAGGTGCCAAATAAAAAAAGCTAAATTTATGTAGAACTAGCTGTACACTGACTTCCAAATCAGCTTTTTGCTGCACAAAATAATAGGGTTGATCATATAAATGGCATGGAGAAAATAAAGTGTGAGATCACAGCAGTTCGTGTGTTGTGGCAGCACCCACTTGTGCATGCCCAGGTACTGAGCAGAGATCTCCACATTTGGCTCTTTGAACTGCACCCTTCTGGGATTTTTTTGGGCTATAGCCTGCAATTGGAATGTTAAAAATTGTAGTCTTGCACCTTTATTCTTAGGTAAAGAAGATTAAAAAGTGAAAGTTGAGAGGTTCAAGAGAGCTGCAGAATCTTGAAAAGAGAAAGAAGAATTAATGATGATGTTTTGACAGAGTCGGCAGTATCAAATAGGAAATGTGCAGACCCTGACAGCTTCTGAATTCTGACCTTTAAATTATTTTTCTGTCATTAGCAGTGTAAGTTGGGGTCAGGAGTTTAAACGTGGGCCTATGGGAAACAGTTACCAGGTTGATTCTCACTTTATTTCATTGTGATTATATTTTATTGTGTGCCTGTTACACTGCAGCTTGAAGTGCTGGGCAGTCTGCAGTGTGTAAGAAAACCCCCCATGTTTCAACAGTGCTGACTAAAAAAATGTCTGTTGACATTCTGGAAACCTCACTTATGCTTTGCACTGCTGGATCTGGCAGCTAAAATAACTGAAGTTCAATTAACTGTGCAGCCAGGTTGGATAGAGTCTGTACATGCTGAAACCACTTAAAAGTCCTCATGGCACTCAGAGTTAAAAATGCATTTGTTCAATTTAGTTTTATGGCCTGTTATTGCATAACTGGCAGCTGGATCTTATATTTGGGCTGCTGTGATGCTTTCCTTGTCTATTCCATCAGATAAACCCAAGGTAATCATTACAGCTGATTATAAAATGAGACAAACTTTGAAAATAATTAATCACTAGTGATCAAGACAGAGGGCTTTTCCCAGGGATTAAAGAGCAGCTGAGGAGCTGGTGGCCTGGTGCCCAGTGCATTGACTCCTCTGATTCCTTGTAACATTCCTCAGAATTCCATTTGCCTGATTTGCCTATCACAGGAAAACTCCATCCCACTTGTGCAGTGAAATCTATCATTCACATTCAGTCTTATCTGCTGGTTCTGGTTTCTGCAAAAGACAGTTCTTCCACTGGCAACAAATGCTGCTCTGATTTTAATAAACACAGAGTAATTAGTGGAAAGAGGGATTCACAGCCCATCTTTTAAATTAAGAATGTCAAACAGGACAAGCAGAAGTGTTTCATAAACCACACCATTTAATGATAACAGTTATGTCTAGATCTTTCTGGAACAGATTGCCAAATGAGGGTTAATTAATGAATAATTAGTTATTTACCAATTTTAACTATCAAATTTGGGCAAAGTCCTATTATTCTATAGTCCCATCTAAGTAATTTAAGGAGGGAAATATACCTTGGCATTATAAAAATAAACCCCAAAGAAGCAGAATCTCTTTATGCTTTGTGAGTGTGAGCTGTTTTGAGCAGTGAAATGGAGTACAGCACATGTTTCCTTGGTTGCTCTCCCCAGTTTCACTGATTCTATTTGGACATGAGAATAAAGATTCAATTTTCACTTGAAATGAAGAGAATGCTTTTTTCCCCAAACATCTACTTTGTTTTCTGGCAGCTTCCATTTACTTAATCTGCAGAGCCTAATGACTTAGATGACAATTAGTGTTTCATATTCTCTAAACAAACATAATTCTTTTCTGGTGAACGACCTTGAACTGGGTTAAAAATACCTCTGGTATTTAGTAGATTACAAATGTTTGTTTTACACAAGTAAGCCTGAAATGATCATTAGATATTTCAGGTGCTGGAGGAATGCTCAGAAAGGCACAAGGCTTAATCCTCAAAATATATTTTGTTGCATGCATAAGATAGACTTAAAAGGTTTTGATTTTTTGTTTTTGTTCTTGTTTTTTTTTTTTTTTAATTTCTTGAAGATTATGATACTATTAAATGAACTTCTGTCATGCCATAGATGAGCAGCAATAAGCTGCACTGAGACTGGGTGTGGAGAGCAACTGCAAATGGCAGTGAGCTCCTGGTGCCTGCAAGGGCTGTGTTAGTGACACCTTGGGCAGGATGGCTTCATTATTGCTGTGGATGGGATTGCCTTTCTCAGTTTGTGGTCCCAAATATGCTATTTTTGCTTTCCTATGGCAAGAACAACCCTTTTGTAGGAGGAAATCAGCTCTCACTTCAGGCAGAAAATTAAATTTTTGCTTACAAAGTGGTAACCGTAAGCCTGGCCTGTATGGATGTGTGTGTACCTGCTTTCTCCAGGCAAGCAGAAATCTCTCCAGGGAACTGGTTTCATTCTCTTTCTTTTCTCTCATGATAAATTTGTGAAGGAAGGAACAAATGAGAGAAAAATAGTAGTCCACATGTAATAGCGGGAGTGAATGTTAATGGGACACCTGGGAAATTCTTCTATATTAGAGAGCACAATGTTGCTCATTTGCTCCAAGTTATGATTGAAAACCAAATCTTTCCTTTGCATTTTCTCCTCTGCCTCACCTAAAATAGCCCCTCAGCAGGAAGCTGCCCGTAGGAAATTATTAACACTGCTTTGCTCTGAGGTGCCTTATGAGGTTTTAAGTCTTGGATTCTGTCTGTGCAAGTGATGTGTGTGCTTGAAGCAGATGAATATTGGTGCCCAGCTGAAAGGCAGCAGACCTCATTGATTGACTTCAGCGAGCCCTCTGGCAGACAGAGACCACTCATGTTTTAATTTGTTTTTGCTTCCAGGTCACCCTTCATCCACCTTCCCTTTTGCAGCAGCTTTCCCCTCCTCCCCCCGGCTTTTCCAGCACCTTCTCAGCTGTTTTGATTTATTGACCACTCAGATTTAATGCTTCATCCCTCAGAGAAGTCTCTGTGCTCGTGTCTGATCTAAGGTCACCTGTGCTACTTATTCCAGGGGACTTTAATCTCCATATGGATGTGACCCCTGACACTCAGCACAGAATTCTCTGTGTTACATGGTTCTCTCCAGCTGTGTCAGCAGCTTCCTCCACCTGCTCTGAAGGGTTATGATTTCATTAACTCTTTGGGTCTCATTATCAGGGTTTGAGGTCACTCACCTATTTTCTGATATGGAGGTACACCCACTGTACCGCTGGGGTTTCTTTCTATTTAGGTGCTTGTTTTGAGAGTTGTTTGTTTTTTTACCCCATGTGTTTCTTCTCACCTGAAACAACTTCAAGTGGTTCAGGGCTGCTTCCCTGAATCCCCAGTTAAAATCTTGTGATTTTGCACATACCACACTGCTGGTTTCCACAAGGAAAAAAGCACAAATGGCTTGATGAGAACAAAATCTGTAACTTTATAAATTGTAAGAAAAACTCTTTGGTTTGAAACCTGCACATTATGGAGGCTCCATCCTCTATTCCTACATCTGTTAAATGGCTGTATATTTACCTGCCTTTTTCTTACAGATGTTAGCACGAGGAATCACAATCCCGCAGTGTATTTGAGGACTGTAAGAGTAATGGTTAGCAAACAGGATTCTTTTTCTCCTTTTTTTTTTTTAATTTTTGTTTGATTTTTTTGTGTGTTACATCCTACTTTGCCTACTATCATGGGCAGATTATGGGAAGATATTTCTTGTCTGTTTATTCCTAGAACAGCTGAACTGGGCTTTTGGGGCAGATCTGGACTATCTCTGAGCACTCCCTTACTGCCCATAAGTGAAAAGGTTGAACTTTAAAAGTGGAACTGCACTGATTTGTATATTCAGAGACAATTTCTGAGAAAGTGTGTCTGTGTATACATATATCTATACCCTTGAAGGAGGAGAGCATCTAAGATAGAACCTTGGGACATGAATGTGAAATTATGAAAAATCCCAGTAGCTTATGGAATGGTAGTAAAGAAAAAGCTCTGCTGATACTCTCAGCCTCTAACATGGTGTGTAGTTTTTACTTTCCAAGTGACTTTTAGCTTCTTTTCTTGAGAAGAGTTGTCATCTTTAGAAACAGCCTTTTTCCACTTTTACCCCTCGAAAAACCCTGCCCTGTGAGCTGGATTGGTTCTTGTAAATATGTTTGGCAAATAATATGCAAAATAGCAAGTGTTATTTCCTCTAATGTTTGTGTTTTTCTAACAATATTTGCCTTCTGGTGTGTGCTTCCTATGCCCATGTATTGTAAGCAAAAGCCAGCATGAGATGAAGGCAGATGATGAACTGGCATCAAGCTTCTTAAAGTGCTTTCCTCTTCCAAACAGCATCAGTGCTGACTTCTAAACTCATTTGTTTCTCTTAATGTTGTCTGCAATATTTAGTTCCATGGCTGTTCATCCTCCTATTGACATCCATCCTCTTACCCTTTAAATAAATGATGCAGTTGATTTTGTGCAGACCAAGCTTGCTGCTTTTGAGGCTTTCTGAGGAATGTGCTGAGCTGGGCTCATCCTACTCCAGATTTGCTGCCCTCCACAGCATAGTAGCTCTCTTCATCAGAGGTGGCAGATTATGAAACAGAGATAAAAACTCCCTTTAAATTTGTATTTTCCTTATGTTTCTTAGCCAAGAAATGAGCAGAAAGAGGCGTTTGTTCAGGATTTCTGGTGGAGGCATGCTGCCTGCATGTATATTGCATTGAGACAGCACTCCCTGGGAGTGATCAGAATTAGTCACAGAGAGGAAATGCATGTGGACAGAATTGGTTAGCAACCTTCTGAAAGCCTCCTTCTTTCTTTGATATGTTCCCTGTGGTTTTGAAGTGCATCACTACCATGTTTGATATTTTATTAACAATAATTGTATTTCCCTCTTTTCTTTTGAGCATTTCGAAGAGTTTTAGAAGTATTAATTGGTATCTGCCCTTTGACTCCTATGAAGAAAGTGAAAATAAGGTCTTGTCAAATATGTTTGTTGAAAAAAAAGTACTAAGAGTAATACTGAGAATATTAAGAATACCACTGGGAATAAACAGTTCAGTAGTGATTATTGAGTCATCTCCACAAGCCAACACAACTGCTGTGAGTAATGTTCAAGTTCAATAATTTTCTAGTTTGTGCTTTCTTGTTCTTCAGAGATGTCTGTGTTCTCTGAAATCCTGGGGGGCTGCATTGCAGCTCTGCACAGAACATTCTCCTGTGATAAAGATCCTACAGATGGCAAGTAAATGGTCACAGAACCTTCATGTGGCCACTTCTTGAGGTCATTAAGAAGCATTCTAAACCTGGGCACCTGAGGGCTGCTGTTATCTGTAGGTATTTCATTATGGAAGGCAGCAAAATTCAAGGCAGGGAGAATCCTGGAGGTTGTTCCATCAGGGAGCCCTGTCCCATCGTGTCTGTGCCTGTATGGGAGACAGAGAAAGTGAACCAGAGCAGCACTGGTGTTTCTGGGGAGGAAAAGCTGTAAGGAAATTAGGATATGGATAGAAACACACATGCCAAACTGCTGATAGGAGGAAACACAGAGCTGTGTGGTTTTCAACACCCATCCTTTGTCCTGTACCATGCCTGGCTGGCCCATGCTCTCCCTTCAGTGTGCAGAAGCTGCTCTGTGACACAGAGCTTCCTGTGATGCTGATAAAATGTTTCTCCCTCTGGAGGGTTTTCTTATTTAAAAGGGAAGATGTAACCAAATTTCAACCCCAAATACTGACAGCCCTGAAGTCACAGATCTGAGTAGGTTTACACATGATGAGCTATGAATTTATGGGCTTTGCTCTCCACAGCTTTTCTCCCTCTCTCTCACTGCATTTCTCCCTGAAATGGCTTTCCTGATGTGTCCAGCATAGAATTCATTTACTGTGATCTTCACATTTTGAAAACTCTTCACTCCCTGCTCTTCTAATGACTTGGCTTCCAGAGAATCCATCAATTATAAAATATTTTAAGGCATTTCTTGAGTGTTTCTGTCAGTATAATCTCAGCTGCATGTTAAGTGTACTTTAAACCTGAGGTGAAGGTTTATTTAGTGCAAGATGAATATTAAAATGTACAGGAGAGAATTCTTATGTTCTTTCTTTTTGCTGCTGTTGGGCACTTGAATGCAAATACAACAGGTTTCAGTAGATCTAGGGAGGAATAGATTGAGTTAGGGTTGGTTAAGATTTTTTGTGAGTTTTCTTAAATGTGGAAGCCACTCTGCAAACAAGTGTTTATCCTCTAGATTCCTGAGCACTGGCAAAAACAGGACTGAAAGGCACCACTTTAACCCTCAGCATTTGTTCAGCACCTGCTCACAGATGTGCCTGAATATTAAGGAGAAATTCATATGGTGCTCAACAGCATAAAAAGTGTCAGGATGTGTGTGAACAAGCAGGAGGAAATATCGATGTGAGCGTGTAGGAGGGGAAAGACTATTACAAGGGCAATCCAATTAATGCAAATGATGCATGCAGATGTCTGGGGCTTTTTAGTGCTGTACTCCATAAGAGCTGTGCATGAGGGGTGAGGGAGGGGAGTGCTGCCTTCCCTTGTGTGGCAGGGCTGTTTTCAGACCTGGCATCCCCCTCCTGCCAGGAGATGGAGAGGGGACACCTTCCCTCGCCTGCTGGTGGAGCTGCCAAAGAGGAGTGTGAGTGAAACAGCTCCTGAACCCAGGGCTGCTTTCAGGAGGCATCTTAATCTCAGCTTCTGCAAACAGCAGTGTGTCTGTTGACTCCTGGCACTCCAGGGCACCACTGTCACTGCTTCAAAAGTCAAACAAGATAATTGAAAGGCAGCCCCAGGTTTTTGGGGCTGTATGATCGGGGCCAGAGTGTTTGATTTCCTTTGGTATTGGCTTAACAGGACTGTACACCTAAAGGAAGCAGGGTTTGAGGTGGAAAATAGACACCCTTGCAGCTACATATTGATCCTTGGAGCTGGATCTTGTCCATCCTTATGACGTACCCTCTGGAAAAAAGGCTTCTCTTATCTCAGCATCTGATGTCTGGTGAATTGTGACTTTGCTTAAGGACAAGGCTGGCCACTTGGTTTTTCGGATGAGATACGTGGCAAACACAAATATGTGGCCTGAGCAGCTCAGAATTTTTGCTTTATATTTATTCCTTTGTAAAATCTCATTCTCAGGAGACCAAGTAGACTCTGACCTTGCTCTCCTGAAGTGAATAGAAACTCTGCTGTTGATTCCAGTGAATGCAGGACAAGCGCAATGGGCACTGTAGGAAACCAATGGAAATTTTTCCTGTTTACTCCAAAGAGTTTTGATTCAAGCTATAGCACTAAAAACCAGATAATTAAATAAATATTAAATTTATTTAATAAATAAATTAACAACCTCTCTTAAATAACAATCTCATTTTAGAAAATCTTTTCTGTCAGAACTTGTGCCACCTTTTCTCCAAGCATTGTCATGTCAGGTATTTTGAGGAACAGTACTTTGGGATGAAGTGAGAAATTTGCTTTCTCTTTTGTGTGTTTTCCATATTGACTTACAGAGAAGCTGCTGTTCTCCTGACTAGTAGCTGTTTTCATTTTTTCCATGTTTATTATTAAGTACTTGCATGAAAAGTCAGTCTCCCAATAAACTTATTACAGTGGCTCTGAAGATACTTTTATGTTGTCTTCAGCATTTTGCCAACTTGCTGTAAAATACCTTATACATTTTTCTACTGTAGCAAATTTTGCTTAAAAGTAGTGTAGCTTTGTCCTCAGGGAAAGAAAAAGGAAAAAACCTCAAAAAGCTCTGTGTAGATATAATTTTTAAAAAAGTTGAGTGCTCAAGTAGAACACCACATTTCCACTCCAAGATTGAATATGCATAGTTTCTTGTCCATTGAGGTTGTTATGAATACAAATTTGGCAAGAAAATCCAGGCAGCCGAGTGTTTTCACAAGTATTTCAGCTGTGCTTGAAATACTTGTGAAACCAAAACATACACAGCAAGGAACACTGCCAAGCCAACTTTTTAAAAAAGTTATATGTATGTATTTAATACTTTTTTTTTAAGAACTCCCTCCAAGAAGTATAAATTGAATTGCTAACTCTTTTTGAAAGTTAAGATCTCACACTAATCAAGTCATAACATTTTCTGCACAAAAATTACAGTGATCTTTATTCCTCAGGAAAATTTCATTTGTAAAGGTGTGCCTGATGTTAGTTAGCAGCAGATACTGTAAAAAAATAACCCAACCCAAAAAATCCAAACAAAAACCTCCAAACAGGGCAAACATGGAGTGAGGAAGAAGCAGGATAACTCTGAGGTTTGTCACTTGGAGGATTTTCTGTTTGTGGAGAGTTCTCTGCCTTCCCCCTGCATTTCTTTATTCTCTGTGCCTTTGATATCAGCCACACCTACACCAATATCTGGGCTGTCTCTCTTCTTATGCTTTGTGCTGCTTTGATGGTGACTATTTTTGTTATTCTCAGTGTTGTCTCTGTCTCTCTCTCTTATGAAATAACTCACCCTGCTCTGTAGTGCTGTTAATTTACAAGGTGCTTTACAAACACAGATAAGAGCCATCCAAGGCTCTACTCTAAATAAGACAAGACAAATGCAAGATGAAGCACTTGAAGGCTGCTCAGGAAAGTGAGGACATGGAAATGACTTTATGCAAGGAGCTGAGGGGCTTGTGAAGTGGAGTTTCTGAGAGGAGGTTTAGGCAGGATGGAGAGGAAGTTTGGCAGGGAAGGAAAATGATCAGCTGCAAGGAGCACTGAGGTGAGATGTGAAGGCAAGAGCAAAGGAGGGGAAAAATCAACTTGGAGAAAAGCAGGAGCAGACAATATTTATCAGAGGTTTGTTCAGAATGGTCTGGGAGGGAACTGAAGAAATCCATACAGTTTGGGTATGTTTATTTTTTCTCCTTATGGACAAAACTTGACTATCTCTGACAGCTTTACAGCCTACCTTGTTCTCAGCCTGTCTGTGATGGCAAGCATAGCAAGCAGTGCTTACATGTGGATGTGTCAAAAAGTTTCCCTACTGTTTAAGATGTCTCTCTTGTATTAAATATTACCCTATCCACAGTGTCCATTTATGAAGGGAAAGATCTAAATATAAAACCTGATGGATGTCAGGACGGCAAAGGAAGATGACTGTGCTCTTTTTGCCTTCATCATTTAACTGATTACTCTGACCTGCTCTGTTTTTGTAAGGGTGAGGGAAGATAGATTGGAAAACTGACTTACAAAAACTAATTTCATAAGGAAGAATAGTATATAAACTCAGGGAATGAGCCAGATCCTGTTGGAACCCTGGCTGCTGAGAATTTAAGCTTTCTGTGCTGACAGACACTGACCCCCAAGAGAACGCTGCGTTTGACCTGAGGCCGTGGAGAAAGCTTCCAAAAAGCTTCACCTTCTAATAAGATGAAGTCCCCCTCATCATTCCTCCCTGCCACAATGGTCATCCCATTTCGATGGTTTCTCACAGGCACTGATGTGTTTTTCTCTCCATCCTTTGCCTCTGGGGCTGTTAGGGCAGCACCAGGTGAAGCAGGGCACGTGTGAGGTGGTGGCTGTGCACCGGTGCTGCAACAAGAACCGGATCGAGGAGCGCTCCCAGACCGTGAAGTGCTCCTGCTTCCCAGGCCAGGTGGCCGGCACCACGCGGGCCCAGCCCTCCTGCGTGGAAGGTGAGTGCTGGGTTGTCATTTCAGGCTTTACCACAAAACCTGTGTCCCTCCCCTGAAGATTCTCTCCCAGGTGTGTCAGTCATCCTTCCTTTCCCCTCCCTGACGCCTCCCAGCACTGTCTGTCAGTCCTGCAATTCCAGAAGGGCGTTGAGTGATTGGCAGAATCAAAGGATGCCCTCTACCCCTGGGGGGCATTGGGCCATCTGGGAGTCCTTTGTCCCTTGAGACCTCTCATGTACCTGGTTGGTGGCTCCCTACCCCTCTCCCCAGGGTTCAAAGGAGCAGCAACCCCAGGCTCAGGGAGTTCTGTTGGAATTGCTGCTGCATTCAGAGGCCTGTGGGCCAGAATAAAGCTCTGGATCCAAACCCTCCATCAGAACCGACTCCTTTCTTTCACCATTGCCTTAAAGGTGAAGGAAAGAGATGAAACCTTCTCTGTCAGGGGAAAACCTGAGGAGCAGACCCTCTTAAGGGAGGAGGCTCCATCCCATCACCACCAGAGCTCTTGCAGGCCTGGACTTGTCTCCACAAGGCCAGCTGCAGCATCCAGCCAGCCCAAAGTGTCTGTGGGGTGAAACACCACACACCCAGCCAGCCTAAAGTGTCTGTGGGGTGAAACACCACACACCCAGCCAGCCCAAAGTGTCTGTGGGGTGAAACACCATACACCCAGCCGGCCAAAATTATCTGTGGGGTGAAACACCACACACCCAGCCGGCCAAAATTATCTGTGGGGTGAAACACCACACACCCAGCCAGCTCAAAGTGTCTGTGGGGTGAAACACCACAGTGCTGCTGTTTGGTTCAGCACCAAGGCCAGACAAGCTCAGGCACGTCCTGTCCACCTATACTGGTAAATATTCCGATAGTGAGAGCCTCTGCTCACTCCTGCCTCGTTAAGATTGTTTGAGTTTATTCTCCTTGATGTCTGACTTCCCACTGCCTCAAAAAAGCATAATCCTTCCTTTTGTTAATTTTAGAGACATCTCTGTGCGTTGTTGATAATGAGCCTGTGCATAAATCTTGGTGTAATTAATCCTCTTAATATATGTGCTGGTCCATTTCATGTCTGTGCCAATAAAACTTAATTTTTTCCCACAGAAGAATTCTCCTCTAAAACTAGTTTGAAAACAGCATAAGCCAAGAAATTCAGGCTTATGATATTAACTCTTCCAGATGTCTTAAGACTTAGTAGCTTGGCTAAAAATTCACTGGATAATAAATGCAGCCCTAAGACTGGGAATGCAGATGGGGCTGGGACATCTGACATGGAGAGCTTTTCTCTAAATCATTATTCACCATTTCATTTGCCTATTTTTTTAGGGGTTGCTGCTCTTGTTAAGTTAGTAAATCTACTCCAAGACAGATTTTTTTCTTCATCTTAAAGTTACCAAAATCCCTCATTCCATTAATTCATAAGCAAGATCCTGTTTTTATTCTTTTGTGCCTAAAATCGCAACCAGTTCACTTAAACATAAAAAAAAATTTTAAGTCCAATTCTAATCTAATATTCAGAAATATTTAGTGTCAGACATAGAACTCTATGTTCTGTGTGAATGTAAATATGTTCTATGTAAATTTGTGTTCCATGTAAACGTGAATCTGTTTTTTGATTTTTTTACCTATTACGAAGCTGTCAAAACAGATATTTTTTAAAAGTAGATTTAAAAAAAATAGATGCCTAGTGTTTTTATGCTTTACAATTCAGCAGTTCAGTTTAATGGTGCATTTTCTTAGGGAGTTTTCTTGTTACATCAGGAGTGTCTTCTGCATTTTTAGGTAACACATCAAATAGCAGAAATACTTTTACATGTAGCAGATAATAGAAGTCAGGCATTATTTTAAACTCACTTAAAGACTGCAAAAGTGACACTGTCATTCTATGGCAGAAATATATAAATACTGCAGAAGCTTGATTCAGCCAACAGTTGCTGAAGGAATTTAGTTTTTTTTAATTGAAGTATAGTTGCAATTAAGTGTAACAAAATATTATGAATGTAAGGTTTTAACTGTTCAAGTGGAAGCTTTTTATTCCCCTCACTCCTTAGGGTAATGCTTTACCAGGCTTAGCTTATTTTTGCCAGCATCTGGGACTGGAGTGAGTTGCTGCAGCACAGAAGCTGAAACTCCCTTTCCTCAGCCTCAGGATCTGATGTGTTTTCTCCCACTCTGTACATACCCTGCAGTAGACTCCTACACTGTGAAAGCAAGAAACTGTTTGAGTCTTCAATTTGCATACTACAGACTGATACAGACATTTAGGGGCTTTGTCCTGAGTGCAGGCTTTATCAGAAATGATCTCTCACCTCCCAGGGAAGGACAGTCAGGTTTCACCCATTTTTTGTCCACAATCAATCAATATCAATGCAAATGATCTGAGACCCAGATGAAAGTTCATACATTTATTTTGTAATGTTATAAGGCTGAAATATTAGTTTATAAAAGCCAAAGCTGTGTTCCAAAAGTGTGTCTTTTCATAACGTTTTTCAGTAAAAGTGCAAAACAAAGGTAACTGAATGAACATTTCAGCAATATCCTGATGTCAGCTTCCCTGCTTGACACCCCAATTTAAAGGTTGCAGAAGAACAAACATGTCTTGAAATTAAAAGGGAAAAAAGTGCTTTACAAGAAGTAGACTCCATTATTTTTGTTCATCTCATCTGAATGTGTTATCTTTTAAGGCATGTGATTCAATAGTTTGTGCACATAGTAGCATAATGCAGACTGGCTGAATCCACATCTTAAGCCATATTTTATTTTGAAATCCAATATAGATTATGTAGGATTGTGTACTGA
Organism: Melospiza melodia melodia; assembly: GCF_035770615.1. Lineage (NCBI taxonomy): Eukaryota > Metazoa > Chordata > Aves > Passeriformes > Passerellidae > Melospiza > Melospiza melodia. Next base: position 26,481,149 of record NC_086203.1, on the reverse strand, counting down.
TATGATTCATAACAATTTTCTGGGATTTGATGAGTGCCATGAACAATGCAAACCTGAGAAATGCATGCAGGTGTTTGCGCTGTTGTTAATAGCAGGTTTATAAGGTCATGGCTACATTTCTAAAAAGAATAGGCATGGTCTTAATAGAAATTGGCTTAAGGGTAGAGAATTAATAAATTTGCCCAGCTAAGGTGTACAACTGTGGCCTTCCAAAACATATTGCAGAAGTGGCAGTGTGACTGCAAATGGATTTTTAGTCAATATCCTAGTGCTTGCCAGAGGTTTCCCTGTTCTTACCTGCAGTATTTGCTGACACACCTCTGGGGTTTACGTCTCTGTGCAATTCTATTTTCTCACCCAGTGAAGGGAGAAACTGGCTTTTCTCTGTCCAGTCTCCCATATGCATGTATGGATTAAACAAGAAGTCTCAGCTTCATTCCCCCTTACAGCAGGTACATGACTGAAGTATGCAAATGAAGGAGAAAAGTTGTTTTTGTAGTCTGTGGAGATGGAAAGGCACTTGCATAGGTCAATTCAAATGTTGGAATCAGTCTCTGGTGGTGCCTGCCTCTTTCTCATTTGGATATGGCATTTACCTTTCTGAGAGCTGGTGAAGTGTTCTGTCACTTTTTTACCTCAAACACACTCCATGTAATTCACTATTAAACCAGTCATTGTTGATTTTCCATTCTGAAATCAACTAATTGAACATGGCACAGACAACCGCCCTGCAATAAAACAAGGGTGACAAAAAATATATTGTTTGTTTCCTGCTTCTTTTTCAGCTTCCATTGTCCTGCAGAAGTGGTGGTGTCACATGAACCCCTGTTTGGATGGAGAGGACTGTAAAGTACTACCAGACTATTCAGGTTGGTCTTGCAGCAGTGGAAATAAAGTCAAAACCACAAAGGCAAGTACAGAGATCACCTATATTTAAAGGTGCCATTCTGCTGATTGCTCTTATTGCATTTTGTCTGTGGGTGTGAGCACCAGTCTTGGCCTTTGCAAAGTTTTGGAAAGCTGTGATTAATTAGTTGCTCTCAGAGAGGAAATATTAGGTCAGAACTGCCCCTTCACTCCTGCAATCACACTGAAAATGGCCCTGATTCAGTCTGCAGTGAGCCAAAGAAATTATTTCATTGTGCTCAGTGCTAGAGGGATAATCATGTTCCAGAACCAATTCTTCAATTTGCAGGGATCCAAGATCTTTACCACTGTCACTTAAACTTAGATTCCTGTGCTGGACAGCGTTTTACCTTTTGAAAGTACCAGTCTGGCTTGGGAGTTGCTGAGAACCTGCACTGATGACAGTGTGCCATACTGAGCATCACTGGAAATCAGGCTGGTTCAGAATATTTCTAATTACAGACCACCCTGTAGCTGGCCTGATTTATTTTTTTTAAACCAAACCTTTGCTTATGTCATCTTATTTCTTAACTAATGGAGAGAAAATATCATGTCCTCTGTCTGCCTGGCAATTTAAAATGAGTTCAGTGCATTGAAGTTCAGCAAGTCACAGCAAACTGCATGTCTAAATACATCATAAACCGGGAGTCTTTAGCAGGCAATAGCAAGGAGAGACATATGCTCAGCTTTTCCCTTTACAGCCTCTTCTAGCTGGGAAAGAATGTTCTTCATTAGGTTACAGTCTGAGTTAATAAGCAATACTGTCACCAAATGTTGTTTAGTGAAGGCTGCTCTGAGCACTGAAAACTGCACTAATTTGTGGATGGATGAGAGGAAATTGGATGTTTTGGGCAGCTGTGCTGTGGCACTGGTGCTCTGTAGACATTGCACAAAGGTAGTGGCATCCCTGCTCGTGGCAGAGGGGTTGGAACTAGAAGACTTTCAAGAACCTTTACAACCCCAACCTTTCTATGACTCTGTGGCCAGTGATATTTATCAAGTGCCAAAGATGTAGTCTACAGCATGCCTGGGTCCTGCTGATCTCCTGTGGTGGACACTATATCTGGAATTTGGCCTGCAAACCCTGGAATCAGTGTGGATAACTGGGACTCAGTTACTACAAGTTAAAAATTACCCTCAGCCTTTCAGTTCTTTCCCCAGGGCTGATTTTTAACTACTCATTCGTAGATCAGGAGTAGCATTGTAGCATACACTGAAGGGTGGGACTGGTGAACAGGAGTTCTAGGTTGTACAAGACAACTTCATCTCTGGACATACCAAGGGAGAGCTGACAGTTTATACCAAAAGGACTTTATTGGAGAAGAGTGAGTCAGGTTAATTATTCTTTGAGTGAGGGTTAATTATCCTTGATGCCTTGGACAGATACTCGAGGGGTGGGTGGCAGAACAAAGACTTTTATGTTGGCACTGATGTCTGAATTGTCAGATCCTAATCATGCAGCTGCCTCTTCCTTCCTCTGGACAGCTGTAAGGAAACTAGAATGGAAAGAGAGTCCCAGGGAAAAGGGAAATATGGCATTGCATATGTTTTTATTTTGAAAATGAACCAAAGATTTGTCTCAGATTAATAAACCAAATATTTCTTAGGTATGTTATTAAAATTTTACACAAAGAGGCCTATTTGAACAGCCAAACTGTTGAGTCACCTGTGAGCCTCAGCAATGGGATGCTCAAATCAGACGCAGCAAAACCTTTTGGGACAATTACAGAAAGTGTATGCATCCATGAATTTTTTCCAATTTAATAGTTGCCTTATGTCTAAAACACAATAGTTGAGATCCATTCCATACGAATTCTTTTTCTGTGTTATGCACCAGAGATGATCTCATTGCCATTTAAATTTGTAATCAATTTTTAAAGCTTTTTAAGACCCTGGGATCAGTGCTACGTGGGACAGTGGCTTTCACAGGTTAATTATACACTGAAAGAGAAAATGTCATTTAATCAACTTTAAGTCCTCTATCTTCTCATTCCATGAACATAAGCAAAAATAGTGTAACTAAAATATTTGAAGCAGAGGAGACTGCTGACACGACTCAGTATTTAGATGAACAGTTAGTGTCTGAGTGGGACAGTTAAAATCTGCAAAGCTGAGGAATTTGCATCTTCCATCAGTTCCCTCAGGGAAGGAAATAAAAACTTCTCTATGCTGAGTGTCTGTTTAGTTTTGTGACACATGTAGACACTGCAGAGCAGAGCTGACAAAGCTTTCCTCCTTCCAGCTGCCTGTTCTCATCCATTTCCAGGACAGGAAATCCAGCAGGACCCTCCTCACTGTGCAGCCAGAGCTGTGTCCTGTGTGTGCATCAAGGCTTCAACACATCCCTGCAGCCCCTCCAGGGTCCTGAGGGAGTTCTGCTGGCTGGGGGAGATTTCTGCTGCAGGAACAATTTATTCCCATGTGCTGCCAGGTCCCTGATTCCCTCCCATGGGATGGACCCCTGGGAATGGGCAGCAGTTTGCATGAATGGCCCTTTGGGATGTAAATCCTACACTTGTGTTGGAGGCATTGGGAATGACATGAAGCAAAGTAAAATAGGAGATGTCCAGGAGGTGTTGGTGGCAAATTTAACGGTGAATTGCCATTTCTTTATCTGCAAATCTCCCTCATGCTATGAAATAACATGTAATTAACATTTCTATGGAGATTCTGCTTCTCTGCGTGATATAAAGGTGTGGCTGGGGCAAGTTCATTCATTGTCTATTTGTGTGCAGTTTTTTGCAGTAACAATGCACTTGATATCCTTTTTAGGTCGATTCTGTGTAAGTAACTCTTTCCTCTCCTTTTATAGGTAACACGGTAGCAAAGGCTAAACCTGAGGGCCACTCCCAGAACTATGGCTCATGGAACTGTTCCTTGGCTGTCACACAGAGACCCTTTTTTGTCATGCTGTTATTGACTTCACCCTTTGAACTTGCAAAGGAGTTGGGAAAAAGGGACAGCACTTCTCCTTTGAACTGTGGCTGCAGCTCCTGAACCTGGATTTTGCTATATTGGTACATTACAATCTCACAAGAAAAATCAGGGAGATTTGGTTCTGCCTGAAATGCACCTCGGATTCCCAAGGATCTGAGACCTGGCTGAAAATTGTGGAAGAACACACCTGAACTTCTTGTGGTGCACCAAGGATAAGACTTTCCTAATGACACAAAGATATGTAAAATTGTTTTAAATGAATTTAGGTCATGAATGTAACTTAGGGGATCATAGAAAGAAAATGCTGATGCTAGAACTGGTACAGATGATCTCTAAGGTCTTTTCAACCTCTATGATTCTATGGATTTGTCTGAGGTGTTTCTTGCATACAGTACAACATCAAAATACAAAGCTGATCCCAGTGAATTGATGGGACCGTGTTAGTAAATTATGTCTTAGTGTATTTTCAACTGTAATTTAGTACCTATCAAGGTGGTATGAAGGTGAAAAGATGGAACTTATAGAATTAGTAGCAATTATTGTAGGGCAATAAACTTTGGTTATAGCTGTGCAATTAGATTTATTTCCTTAGATAGTTCTAGGTAGTTTAACCTTTACATTCATAAGTGATGACAGGAAAGCATGAGGAAGAGATAAAATTTGAAAGCAGGCATAGTTTTTCTTGTCCTAAAATAAATCCATTCTCTAGGGGAATAGCAAAGTATACATATTCCTTGCCTCTTTGAATCTAGATATGGGAAAGAATTTAGCCATTAGCTAAAAATATTCATTGAGATGCCTCAAAAAAAAGGAGAGCAGGCTTGTACTGCATAAGGAAGGCTTACTGGAATGGGAGTAATTTGTTTGGATTTTCATTGCTTTGGTTATATCCTAATAGGTAACATACTTAAAATTCATAAGCAAAATTCTAGATAAAAGTAAATTTTCAGTTTCAATCAGTTCTTGTTTAGAATGATTATAATAATTAAATGTCCAGTTCCTTGACAGACTGAATTTCCAAGTGGTTACATTTTGAGACACGTAATTGTTCCCTATTATTGTAGATGCATTTCATGCTCTTTTTCTTATTTGCCTGTTAGAGATTTTTTGTCATCAGTCTTCATAAATAGAATAGAGGGTAGAGTTGAAGCTGCAGCCGGTCTGCTCCCCCTGACATTGCAGCAGACTGAAGTGCAGTGGTGCAGATGAACTGCTGGTGACCCAGAGACAGAAGTCATTGTTATGCTTTATGTAAATATTGGGGTAACAATGCACATCCAATTTTTATACAGACTGAAAGGTGGAAAAAAAAAAGCTGTCTAGTACTAATGTAAGTCATTGTGCATAAGCTCTCTAGTGTAGGGGAAAGATCCCATCAGCAGTGGGAAGCTGTTCAGGGTCATAATTATTAAATTCTGATTTGCTGGAGTGGGAGCATTCAGCCAGTTAAGTCCACCAGAGTCAGTGGTGGGAGGATCTGGCCCTGTGTTTTTTTGGTTTTGATTTCCTCGGTTTAGGTCACTTTCCATTATGTATTTGATTACAGCTGGGATCATAGTGGTCATTGTACTCAGTGATAAGCAAACAGGAGATTTTCTGCTCTGTGCTTGGACAGCTGAACAGTTAATAGACTCTGCTTGCCCTAATGAGCTCTACATTCCCAATATTTTTCCATTGTTTTGATTTTCCGATTAAATTTTAAAATTACTATTTCTATTGTTTCTCTGCATATATATTCATGGTGTCATCAGGGGAGATCCTTTTCATTTGCTATTTGTACAGTGTTTACCCATAACTGGAATTTTATTTATTTTGGTAAGTGTTCTATGGTGATGTTAAGTTAAAACCATTTCTGAGATGTTCTAGATGGGAAAAAAAGAGTTTTAGAGAAAAGTTGTCTATTTTTGAAGGTAAATTCAAAGAAAATAAGTTACTTTCCAGTGGTTATATACTGGATTTGTGGTGGAATTGAGAACAAAACCAGAACTTCTCAATTAGGTGCTACCCCAAAGGGGTGAAATGTGTCACATACCCTGAAATGGCCCTCTGGAAGCTTTTGCTGTCACTGAGGACAGGGGAAAACTACAATGTAAATTTGGTAGTAGGGGATTATGAAATATGGCCCAAATGAATGACTTGCTTTCCTTGAAGCCCAGCCCATGGCAGAGATTTTATATTCCCAAAGAAGTTTTGTTCCAGGGGATCTTGGGTCAATTTACAGCCTTTTCTGACTCGTTGCACAGGTGCTGTGATGTGTGCCTGCCTCTCCTTTTGGAGCAGTGCTGCTGCTTCCAGTGCTGTTGTCTGGCATCTGACACCAGCTTTGCCCTTCTGCTGGGAGGCCGCAGAATTAAATCTGTGCCAGCTGCTCTGCTGGGGGAAGAGAGAGATCCGTGCCTCAGATCCTCGGTGTGCTCTCTCTGGAATAGTTTGTGTCTCACTGCTGCTTCTGGATGAGCAGTTTTGGTAGGCAGCAATCCTCACCAGCTCTTTGCAGCCTCAGGCTGCTCCCACTGTTGAGCTTCTGGGGGCCAAATCCTGTGGGTCATCACACCCAGGGTTTTGTTTGGACAGACACTCTCCTGTGCTGGTTCAGAGAATAATCCTCTTGCTCTAAAAGTGGCAATGTCTTTCCATGCAGTTTCAAACAAAGATTATTGCAGACACTTCTCTGATGATATATTAATATCCAAGCTGAGCTGATTCATATTCTGATTATACCTTTATCTTATTTCTTCGCTTTGTTCTTTTTGTCCCTCCTCAGGCTGACCCTGAAGCCTTTCCTTTCCTCCAGGTGACATTTGAGTAGGCATAAAATAACCTTGGCTTCTTCATGGTCTTTTTTTCTCCCCTCTGCCTGTCTTTGTAGCCCTCCTTGCAGTTTTGGTGAATATTTTTGAATGCAGATTGCCAGAATTATGTGCTTTATTTGGCATCTGCCATTGCTGGTTTTTGGGAGTGTTGAGCACTGCCAGGACTGACTGATGAGGAGCTCCATCTCCATCCTGTCTCACTTTGAGCAGGAAGTGCCACTGTTCACATCCCAGCCATTCCTTACACCATCCTTGTCTTCTCCAGCTAGATAAGGAAATATCTGTGGTATCAAAATAAATGCTTGAATATATAGATTAAACTAGATCTATGGCATTTTATTTATCTAGAAATTAAATTATCATAATATAACTCCCTTCAAGGTTTCCCTTGCATCCTACAACTCTGTTAAATTCATGATAGATTTTTTCCATTTTCCATTTACCTCTAAGTCTTATCTTCAAGGATTTTTGTTCAAGTCTGGATCTAAAGAGAGTGGATAAATTTTTTACACTTGCTGTAAATTTTCTCAAGGGTTAGTTTATAACAAACCTACAACAATAGAATATGGCTTTGAAGACTCACAGTTTGCTGGCAGACTGAAAAGACCCTGAGGTAAGAGAACAGTTAAGACTTCTGTCATAACAATAGATGCTTCTGTATCTATTGAGATAGAGATGATCCTGTAACAAATATTTGGGATAAATTAGTGCCTCCAAACTGCAGTAATGTCACTTAAAGAACTGCTTTTTGCAGCACAGTGTCTCTCAGCAATGCATTGGGGTAATAATTCTGGACAAACTCAGAATGGATGTGCTCACCTTGGAATTTGGAATATATTGGTTATGGTTCAGGAGGGTGGTTTTTTGAAGGTTAAGGCTGCAGGGATTCTCACTGCCTGGAAATGAGAATTCTACACCTGAAAACGTGAAGTATGTACTGTTTTTCAGTTCAGTTACCTTAGAGTTTCAGAATCTCATTTTCAAGAGCAGGATTAACTAAACAATGATGAACCTTGGAGCTTTTTTTCTAAATGATGACTTTGCCTTGATGAATAAGCATATCTCCAAATAATTTCCTTTATGATTTTACTGTTAAAGTTACTTAAAAAGACAAACAAAAAAAGTGCCTGGGCAGAGTTAACAGCTTGTATTTTAGAGGCTAGATCTCTGCTATGTGAATACATCTCAGTTACCAGATTTTTCTAATTTGCATGAAAGTTCACAAATGGGGGTTAGAATAACAGCATGTACCAACCTTCAGGAGACCTTTTGCATTTTATAAAGTACCACAGCTTTATTATGGTTATGAGGACAAAGTCACCCACCAAGAGAAATTGAGTAAAAACACTTCAGGGGCCATTCTGCCATGCCCTGTGTGTATGAGTGTGACATTCCCATTAATACCCAGAAATCACATGCACTCAAAAGAAGAGCAGTTTTGGTAGCATGTTTTATTGGTAGCATATTGTTATTACAATCATTTATGCAAAATGACAGTCAGTGAAATGCTGCCAGAAAAATCACTGTAGGCTGCTCTGAATGTGGAGGCTCAAGCCTGTGAAAAGCCAATGTTGCATTTTACCAGCCCAAGATGGGTCCTGGAAATGAATATACAATTCTGGTCCTTTGAGAAGTAATGACTTGTAAAAGGTGCAGCCATGAGGGAGACTTAAGTGGAAAATCAGCTTTGTTTTCACTCTCCTGTCCCATTCCATGACAGAGAAGAACATGCTTGCACCTTCAGTCTTTGTACACTTTTCTGGACTGAAACTCAGAGATTTATAAATCTCTTCTAGCCAATGCAAGTTTTCCATTTTGGAAGGTGTCTAACAGCATGGTCAGATCACAAGTGGTTAAGCAGTGATCTTATCAGGACACTGATAAGCTGAATTTAGCTGATTTAGCTGAAATGCAGGTACCATATTTCCTTGTGGTTATAAAGCAAAGTGAGGGACCTCAGGCTGCTGTGAAGGTTGCAGCTTTTAAAGCTCTCTTAACTCTCTCAGTTTTCTGTCTCAGCCATAACCTGCACTGGGGGTATTTAGGGACACTGGATAATCCAGCACTAACAGTGACTTCGTAAATTCGGGATATATTTTTTTGTCTTTGTGAATGAAATTTTGCAGAACTGACCCCATTACATGCTTGGTGTTTATGCACTGAAGTCCTCCAGCAGAGAAATAGGAACACAAATGTTTTGTTTGCTTACTGGAGCTGAGCTTCACTTGATGACAATCCGTGCTGCCATGAGGTTGCATGGGTTGGTATAGGAATTTCCACAAAATTGTATAAATTGTAGTAATTCAGCATCCCTTCTGCTCTTCAGTGTTCTCTCTGGCTGAAGATTTGGGGATCCCATTGATGGCTCTTGGCTACAGAATCCTGATTTGTGCTCTTTGCAGTTCAAGGTTGTGGATGGATGTACTTTTTCCCCATTTTTAAAAAAACTTTGAACCACCAGAGAGGTTTTTCACAGAAATGCCTTCCAGTCAGGAAACTTGTTACTGGGTCTTCTGAGTAGAGGGAACGGTTGGCTCGGACATGAAAAGAAATCTGTGAGGGGCAAAGTTCATCCAACCCCACAAATATTCTCAGTGAGACAAAGAATGGCAATGTGACATGGGTAAGAACTTTACCTCAAGACACTTCATGTTATTGATACAAAGCATTATTCAAGACATTTCAAGGACTCTTAACCTGTGCCCTTCATATGGCTGAGGCTTTAGAGAGCCACAATAAATTGCAAAATAATTTTCATGCAACTTAAAGGAACATCTATGAGGCCATCCATGAGCCACCATGGGAAGGAGATGAACATTACAGCAGTGGAAAAAGAGCCTAAAAGGCAGCACAAAATTAGGTACAGAATCTATTTATCTGCTGTACAGTACTTTGCAGATCCACCCAAGCTCATCGTGCACTGGGTGTTTTTCCAGTTTACAGAATAATGATGATTTTTTCTTTACCACGTTTTTTGACAGATATTCCCATTGCTTAAAATTCACCAGAACAAGTGATTTGCAAGCAAAATTGTCAGCTGTTTGCTTACCCTTTAAATTAAGTAGCTCACAAAGTAATCTACTACAGTGGTAAAATCAATGTAAAATGCATTACTCTAACTCCCAACAAAATAAAATCGGTGCTTTGTAAAACAGCCCTGCTATTCACAGGACTAAACTCTGCTGTCACTGGGATTCCTGTGGAACTCCTGGAGCTGATGAGTTCACAGGGGTGCAGATGAATGCACAATGATGTTCTCTCTCTGCCTTTTGAAGATGTGCCTGCCGTCAGCAGGAGGCATTAGCAAATCCGTGAGGAATAGCGCAGGAAGAGCAGAGGAATGTGCTGCTGCTTTCAACAACTTTTACAGGGCCTGGAAAGTCATGGGGAAACTGCTTCCTCCTGCAGTGGCCCATGGCTTTCAGAGCCTGAGGATTAGGTGCACAAGTACCTGCCCATGTTAGCAGTGAGCTCAGGGATCCTTGGCTCTGCTTAATGTGCATTTTTTACAGAGGGATGGTGCAAGATGTAGTGTGGCTGTGCTGAGTGTCTAAATGTGTATTCCAAGCCTTGTAAAGAAGAGGCCAAGGGGGCACTGCCACTCTGAGATGGATCAGGGTGTGTGTGAAAGGATTGAGCTCTGCCCCCACACGGTGCCGTGTCCAGAGATGTTCTCTCTCTTCATGTGCTAAGAATCCAATAATCTGACAGCAGGAAAACACAAACAGTTGCAGAGGGGATGTGAATTCCTGCAGCAAGGGCTGGAAAGAACGTTTTTTTGTCACTTTAAGCAAAGCAGACAAGGTAGCACATCCCACAGGACACTAATGAGCCACCTGATAACACCGAGTGCACACCTGACCCCTTGACATGGGAAGTGAGGATGACAGATGTACTGTCAAAATACAAATCTATCAACTTCATCATGTAAATCTACCCACAGATGCTTTACAGTGGAGATCTGAGGGCAAACAAACATTTTAACTTACAGAGTAACCTTGTAAACAGGAACTTTTTACAAAAGACTCCAGTTAATAATTTATGAATTGTAACAGTGTCATGAGAAAAGGATTCTGAGCATTGATTTTTGGCATTGAATGACAACAAAGCCAATTCCCCAGTTTCCACAATAATGATGCACTCACTCTTCTAGTGTTGGGGTGTATTGATATTCATATTGCATTTGCATAAAATCCTGTCTCTCATCTTTTATATTATTCATTTGGTGCTTTCCATCTCTTTCCCAAATGTGTTGAGTTGTTCCCTTAAACACACAGATTTCTATTCTGCAGATTTCTGTTCAGAGTCACTTTAGGATGCTGAGTTTTGCTCTTTAATTAGGTCTGTAAAGAATTCGGTGCTTAGATCAGGAATTAATTTTGTTTTCTTGTTTATAAGTAATTTATTGTGACCTCTTGAAATGATAGCATTCGCCCTGTGTGAAGACAGTTAATTTTCCAAGATGTGACAAGCACAGTTTTTAATTAGATTAGGGTAATCATGTCAAAAAAGGAACTTTCTTTTATGAAGCATAGGAATATTTGCATTCTTTTAGCAAAACCTTTTTTTCACATGAATGAAAATTAAGCCTAGCAATGAACAGATCTGGAGTGTTGGAGCTCATGCAAGGAGAAATTTTTTGAGCTGTTTACAATACCTTTCAGGCCTCAACTTACAGAGCTGCATTTGTGGTACATGTTTATTTATGATTAATGTATCAATATTTTAGTTTCTATTTTAAAGAGGCTTTATCCAAATATCTGTAAGCATTTTTGCAGGGAAACCTTTAAAATATGGATTGGGTATAGCTCTGAATGTTGTGTCTTTTCCCCCCTGTACCCTTGAGCAGTGATGGCACAAATCCAATCCCTTTTGGATGTTCTCCCTTTGGGGAGAGACCCTGATGGATGGGGAAGGCTGGCTGGGCTATGGGGGGAGGTTTTTCTGTGTTGTTTTGACACGAAGTCATGAATGGAATCTTGGTTTATCCATTGGAGTTCTGGATTCACAGCATGCAACAGGTGTGGGGTTTTCAACACGATCCAAAGCCCCCATAAGCACCTTTGAAGATATTTTAGTTTATAGCTCTGATGAGGTTATTTGAGTCTGCCAAATCAAATCAGATTTTGCCGCTCCTTTAGAGAGAGGTACTTCTGCAGATCTGTGGTTTAATGGGCTGATGGCACTTTCAGAGATGCTACAGTTTTCTGAATTGCTGCAGGTGCACTGATGGGTGAGACCCCATAGACCTATTCTGAGCCATTAATGCTCACCACATCAGGAATATTTCAACAGAGTTATGTTCCTGGATCATTGATCTGCTGATCCATAGGTGTGCAGAATTATGTTCTGTCAGACAAGCTGAAAGAGGCAGGAATGTTTTCTGTATTCTCCAACAATATTTTTTTTTCCCTTATGGGAGGCCCAATTCAAGGATTGCTTTGGAGATTCTAGAGGTGCTTTTAATGAAGGAATGACATTACTGAGCCTACCAATTGTGTTTTACCTGCTGGATAAGTAGACATATATATATATAGAGAGAGAGATGGATAGATAGATATATCTGCTATTCATATATATATGAATAAATAGCCTGTGAAATTATGAACTATTATGAATTAATGTTTTTTCCCACTGCACATTGTGTTCTGGAGTGTGATTCCCCATATTCTCAGATCTAGGACAAATCAATATTTGATGACTGATGAAGTCACTCCTTTACATTTTTATTTAATTTTTTTTTTAATCTGTCAAGTTCATCATTGTCCTGTTCTGCGCCTTTGGGGTTTGGCTCTCAGCTGATTTCAAGGAGTGCCCAAGCAGGGAGAGAGTGTCACCAGCTCGAGAGGAATGCTGGATTTGGTGCTGCTCCTAGCCAGACTCCTGCCATGGAGATTGTATTTGAGATGCAGCTGCAGGCAGTGACACACAGGCAGTGCCAGGCTGGTTGAATAAATGCAGATAGGTTGGTAAATGCAGTGGATATCCTTTATCCATAGAAATCCCGCATGAATGAGGTAGCCCAAAGGTTTTCCATCAATGTTGGAAAGCAATTCTATCCCCCTCTGCTCTATTGCTTGTGACAGTGTGGGCTGAGAAGCCAGGGCTGTTCCCATCCTGTCCCCAGGGCACAGGTCCAAGGAGAAGCCAGACTGGTGTTTCCCAAATGTGGATTCCTGCAGCCCAACTGCCTACAAGCCAGTTCTGCTGTGTAGCAAGCAGGTAATGTGAGATGTAAGAGCTTTGCCAACTTGTCTATCAAATACTGACTGTGTGCAGCTACTGTGAGGCTTTACAGGCAGTGGAAAATTTGGCTGTGTGGTAAAAGCTGCTGCTATGCTCATTCAGCCTGAGACGTAGATCTAAATTTTCCTCATTTCTGTTCTCCTTTTCCTTCCACTCCTTATATCCAAACTGTGCATAAACACACATTCAAAAGGCAGTGAGAGATAGTCATTAAAGCCTCCTGCACTGCTCTTGCATGGACAGAATGAGATGAGATTCATTTGTCCTTTCAAAACAGCACAATTTGTTCTTCAAGAATGGTGACAGTATTGTGCAGGGGAAACTCTCCATGAGAGCATTTGGTTCTTGCAGACAGGTGCTGCAGAATGGTTTCTGTAAAGGGCTAAAGGTTTGCCAACTGCTCTGTGGCTGCCACCAGCTGCCATCCTGACACAGCTGAGCCACCCTGAGAGCTGTGGGTGGCTCACTGGGACCCTCTCAGTAATCTGTGGTGGCAGAGCTCACAGAGCTCACTGTGGAATGCCCTGGAAGGATTTCCTTTCATGCTGTTGCTCTGAGGCTGCAGCATGCATGGCACAGCAGAAGCTGTATGATCACTTTTGCTGTTGGCCCTGTTTATAGCTCCTGCTGGGATGGATTTGCATGGGTGGCAGGTGAAAGCACGACTGGCATGTAATGGAGAGCCAGTGTCATGGGGGAGACAGGTGGAGATTTTCCAGGGGCAGAGGAATCAGCTGCTGGCTTGCATCCCTCTCCAACACTGGCTTAGCCAGGTGGGTGCTGCAAAGGAACAGGGAGAATCCCATTTATCAGTATTTTGCTTGTATGTGTGGCTGGGATTGAATGGGATTTAATGCACAATGCTGTGCTGCCATCAGGTTGCAGGAAGGGAGAGAAAGACAATGCTAGATGAGAAACAATGGAATGCAAACATAGTTTTTTAACCCTTTCTAATTTTTCTAAATTATCTTAATATTTAGAGGTGGAATCATAGAATAACCTGAGTTGGAAGAGACCCACAAGGATCATCAAAGTCCTGGCCCTGTACAGGACAGCCCCAGAAATCACACCATGGGCCTGAGAGTGTTGTCCAAACATTTTTTGTAGGTTAGTGTTAACTGAAGGTGAGATGTAATACTTTACTACTTATAATGAGTGACAACCCTTTCATTTTCATGTGTTTACTAAATAAAATATTGGATTTGCAGAGGCATTCCTTTATAATTGAAAGTATTGCGAAAAATCTGAAATTAATTTATTCAGCTTTATGAGCCAACTTTTCTTACTTTGTATTGCAACCCAAGCAGACTGTCTTCTGTGGCCCTGGAGATGTCTCTGCAAATCTCAATAAATCCTCAAACTTCAGTTAATGTCTTCTGTGCATTAGTCACATGTGAGTTTAATCGCCATCATGAGAGCCCATCCTGGGTCATGGAGCCATTTCCCTTGGAAATAATTACCCTCAGGTGCAGCATAATGTGTTAATAGAATTGCTTTAAAGCAGGAGAGCAGCCCCATTAGCACTTGTCAGTGCTCTGTGTATTTTCAGGATGTCTCTCACTTCTTTTGTGAGCCATTAGAACCACAGGGCTGGGATGCAGTAAATAGTCTGGTGCACCCTGGCAGCTGTGAGTGATGAGCGGACAAGTGATTTATCCAAAAGGAGACACCTGACACTCCAGAGGGGGCTCTTTCCTGCTGTGCTTGGTGCAGCTCTGCAGCCCTGGGGCGGTGGTTTGTGTACCTGTGGTTCCTGGCTCTGCTCGAGATGTCAGAGCTGCTGAACCAGGCAGTGCAGCTGCATATCCAGCAGTGCTCTACAGTGAGATTTTCTTAGCTCAGACCACCTCAAAACCAGAGAATGGAAAGGAAGTGTGAGCAGGAGGCACCTCAAACACACAGGAGAGTGTACAGGCGCTGCCCCAGCAATCCTGGACCTGGCCGAGCAGTGTGGAGCTGCTGTTGGAGTGAGGGTGTCTGTCCCAAACCTGCACCACATGGCCAAAGGTGTGTCCTGGGGAGCTCTGGGCTGAGCTCCTTCACGTGGAGAAGGTGACTGACCCCACACCCTGGAGGAGATAGAACAGGGCAAGAAAAGGGGAGCTGGCAGCTCATTTGGCTGCATGATGGTTTTGCTCAGAAACAGCATTTATATTCCATGGCATCTGCAATCTTCCTTCACAAAGCTTTCTGTTCATTATATTAAATTGGAAGCAAATGTAGGAAATACGTGACTGTGGTTCGGTATATATTTTCATTGCTTTGCTTTTGCAATTAACTTGTTGGCATAAAAGTCATTATCTGATGACATTTGGGAACAAAAAAACAATATTGTCTGGGGCAGAGGAATCCTACCCATCTCCGCAGCAGCCATTAAGACAAACACTTCTCTGGTTTTGTGCAAGCAACCTGATCACTTTTTTGGCAATTTAAATCAGCTGATATCATCACCGTGCTCCAGACTCCATCCCAATGCCAAAGGTTGGTAAGTAATAAATGTTCAAGTCAAAGCTGACCCTATGCAGGCCTCCCAGAGCTTCAAAAAAGCTCACAATATTTCAGCCACAGCAGGTGCATTCTGTAATCCTTTATTAAAAACTCCTGCCACACATCCCCCCAACATGTCTTATGCAGATTAAATCTGACATGCTATGAAGTCACTACAACCTTTTCCTTACTCCTAATTAAAGGAAAGAAAGCCAAGAAGAGAATGAAATACTCCTGAAGAGAAATGTGAGGCAGGTGGGTAGAACTGATTGTGGTGCGTGGCAATCACTAAGACTCCAGGTTCACAAGATGGGGAGGGTGCTTGACCTGCTGTTTTTCCTGTGTGTGTGCTTAAATTAAATTGTAGGCTTTCTGTGAGAGGAAACTGACTTTGTTTAATTAAAAGCCTCTCTTCTGTTCTACCTGGACTTCTAATTCCAGGGTGATGTGTAGGCACACGGTGCTTTGTCTTCTCAGGGTAATTAGACTTAGTAATGCAGCTGTCCTGTTTACAGTGTAAATCCCCCTAATGATAAATGGAGTAGACTTTTGGAGAAACCCTGATGATACTTCAGACAGGGAGAGTGGGTGATCTTTGCAAATAACTGGTGGGTAGAAAGTAAATCATTATCTGCTAATAAGCCTCTGATTGCTGGGTGTTTTATACTGTGGAAGATTAGGGAACTTGACTTTGCTTTATTTCAGTCCTGGCCGTGGAGCTGAAGCACGAACAGGAGTAACTGGTTTGCATATGGGTGAGATTGTGACCTTGTGTCTTGAGAATCTCTTTGAGAGTTCACACTATGGCAGAAGCTCTTCTGTGGTGCTGATGAGAAAAATGTGACAAAAAGGCTTTAGAAATGGAAAATCTGCAGTAATATTTGGGGCAGATTCTGTGTTGTGACGCACCCAGTGACCTCAACCAGGTGAGAGGACCTGCTTAAACACTCTGTAGCCAAATAACAGAAGACCTCTGCGTCCCAAAACCCCCAGAGCATCAGGAGAGAGAGCGGGTTAAGGGTGGAATGAGGACGTGCTTTTACCCTTGTTTGCAGGTGTGCTCCTGAGGAGAGCAGAGTGTGCCAACTGCAGTCCCTGACTTGTGCTGAGGCAGGGCTGGGACCAGGAGGGGGAGGTCACTTCAGCTGTCAGATCGCAGAGACCAGAGACTGCTCAGCAGGGAAGGGATGAGGAAACATATGGTGTGGTGGGAGGAGGTGACAGTGGCGTGAAGATCAAGAAATATAATGAGAAGCAAACTTCTTGTGGGGTGCTGCCTTTAGGAACGCAGTGTCAGAGGGCAGGAGCTGGTGAGAGCAGGGCCCTTTGTGTGAAGGGGAATCAAATAGGGTAAAGACAGGAGCTGAGAACAGGGATGAGCCCTGGGAGGGAAATTGCCTTCTGTCAGGCATGCTCTTCCTGTGGCATGTGTCAGCCTGGAGGCCAGGGGAGCTGTGGTGTGAATTGCAGGAGCATCCTAAAGATGTTCTGTGTCCATTGGTTGCTCTTTAGAGGAATAAAACTGAGCTCTCTGGTTATTCTCTAGGTCTGGTTTTGATTCAGCAGGGGACAGGAGGCATTTCCTGGCATGATTGTATGAGTACAGCCCTGGGAGGAGGGAATGGCCATGGGAGATGTGCCACCAGCCCATCCTGCCTGGGGCTCACTCACTCCCTGGGACCTTGGGGCAGCTCTGGGAGGAAGCAACTGGAGAGGAGTTCCTTCAATTGGACTGAATCCCATTTCTCCTTGCTCCATTGCATTTCAGCTACAAGGGATGAGTTGGGTGGCTTTACCTTTCCTTGTTTTGTGTTGTGTCACACTGTCATT
The DNA here is from genome assembly GCF_035770615.1 of Melospiza melodia melodia. Lineage (NCBI taxonomy): Eukaryota > Metazoa > Chordata > Aves > Passeriformes > Passerellidae > Melospiza > Melospiza melodia. The sequence goes on along the minus strand of NC_086203.1, from coordinate 26,463,930 downwards.
GCAGCTGGTGTGGCCTGGCACAAAACAATTCTCTCTGCAATGTCTGGTGCTGATCCCAGGTGTGCAAAGCCCACCAAAGAGAGCTTGAGGAGCTAATTAATCACCAACCATGTCCACTGACCATGCTCAAGAACTTCTGGACATCTGAATATCTGCTACAATTTGTTGTAGAGTCCTTGTGGCTGTTATGGCACCGTGGGAATAATTTCCTAACTGCTGAGAAATTCAAGATTTGAAAAGTGCTGTTATCTCAAATTGAGACAGCAACCCAAAATCTCAACCATTCTTATTTATCAGCTGAGGGAATTTAAAGGAAGGAGCTGGCTTAGTTGAAAAAACCTGTTTCAGTAAATTGCAATTACTTCAGTTTGAGTTCAGACTTTTTAAAATGTAAATGAAGTATTTGCTGATCATTATAAATTTCAAAGGAAGAAAGCAGGTCTATGTGAAATTCAGTCTGTTTCAAGTAAAAAAAGTGTATTAAAAAGTAGTTTAGGTTACCGATTTTTTTCTCCCTAGCTAACAAATTTTTGAACAATTCTTCATTCAAAATGTTTTGAATTAGGTGAAATGGCATTTACTGATGTTTCCTCAAAAAATTCCGGAATTATTTTAATGATCTAACCAACAACACTCTTCCGTGGCTTTTTGCCAATATGTTGGTTTATGTGTAATTATAATGGAATTATATTAAAAGTTTATTTCATAATGAAAATAACCTCAAGAGAAATGAAAATGGATACAGAGTTGCAAATGAAACACTCTGCAAAAAGTGAAATTTGCTCTGCAAGGAAATTCGTGCTCCACTTTCAGGTCTGAGGCGGTAATAAATTGAACACAGAATGTTTCACAGACAGTGTCAGATATAAAATATATTAATCTTGTCAGAGAGTGTACTAACTCTCCCAGATTTATGATCAGGTGCACTTAAGTGCTGTTCTTCTCATTAATCTTGATTTACAAACAGTAGCCTTCAGAAGAAGGGGTCAGAAGAGACAAGAGACTCACGGATGTGTTGCTTGGATAACTCACCTTCCCCTGCTGCCCTGTGCCTTTCAATGACACCCTTCCATCTTTAATTACTGAAAGGTCTTTAATCTTGTCTGAGTAAGGGCAGAATATGATGAATGTGAGGGGTTGCCCGTGCTACTCTGGGTTTGTTTTTTAACAAGAGATGTCATGGACGTTGGTGGGAACAGCAAGATAATCACATCTACCACAAGCAGGACTCGATGCTGAGAAAGTTCAAGAGGAGAGGGATGCACTGGGAAAGGGGAGAAAACAGCAGGAGAATTATTGAGTGAAAACATACAGAAAAAATACAGTTCCTGAAGAAACTGCATTTTAAAGTCTGATTGACACACATAATGTGTATAAAATTCTGTCCATTGACAAAAGAATGTCCTTTTGTAATTCTTAAAATTATGGAGAGTGGGAAAACCAAGCTTTCGCAGGAAATAAACTGGTAATTCCACTAGGTGATACTGGAGACAAATCAGTCTGCCTGCAGGCTGGTGTGCTAGGTAGGATAACATCAGCCTGGATTCTTGTCAAGGTGCTTAACCTGGAGGAGTAAATAACAAACCTCCCAAATGTACTTTTAATTCATAATAGGAATGGAACAAAAGAATTCATCTGATGAAGCTGCAAAACTGCCAGATGGGGGAAGGTAGGTTTATACCAAATGGAAATAATTTCTAACTTCCTCTCTGGTATGGTCTGTCATCTAAAAAATGTCAAGGACAGATTGAAGCATCCAGCACATTCTCCCTGCTCTTGCTTTTGTGTACTTTCTCCATGGATATTAACCTGCTGGACCATCTGTGTGTTGGGCAAGGTCAGTGGCAGTGTGGGCTAATGGGCTTTGTAGTTCTTCCAAATGGGAGTAGAAACTCATGACATTTGATCCTATGAGGGCTTTGGGAAGAGTTTTGGCATGAAACAGTTATCTGAGTTGTGAATTTAGGTCAGGAAGTAAATCCACCCTAAAGAAATATGCCTGAAGTGTACCAGAGTCAGGACTTGCCTGATACCCGCTAGAAAAATATTCCCCAGTTATTGATAAAACCCACCTTATTTTCTTCTCAGCTCCTCTAGGTGCTTTTTTCTGAGCTTTAAGACCTCTCAAAATCTCACAGATGCCATGGCGGTTCATGGATGAGAATTCAAACTTTGATGTGGTTGGAACTTGAGACACTAATTGCTTTGAAAAATAGAACCAGGGCCTTAAGCTGGCATCAGATACTGGCTGGGAGCCATGGGAAAGGCTTGAGCACAAATATGCCCTTGGCAACATAAGTCATCAAACAGGCAGTTGTTCCCCATTCCCAACCAGCTGGAGCTGGTGTACAGTTTCCACACTGAGTTTCAAAACACATTGAATTATTATAATCCAGCCCAGAGGTGACAAATTCATGGATTACTGATGCCACCTAAGCAGCCAGACTTTGCAAGGTGTGAGACCCAAGGCACAGCCCTGACAAATGTGAGCAGTGTGCTTTTCCACAGAGGGGGAAACAACATTTCCATGGGCTGCTAAAAGAAATCCTTCCCCTCATCCTGCATTTTGGCTGTGCTTGGATTCACTCACTTCAGCCTCCCTGGATGCAGTTCAAGCCATCTGCTCCTCTCCAAGAGCTGAGCTCCTGGAGGGGCCCTGGTGTGCTGTGAGTGTCAGTGGTGCTGTCTGTGGAGAATGAGGACATTGTCCTCTGCAGGCTGCTGCTCACCAAGCCTGAAGCCCTTTCTCCATCTCTCCCAGCCATCCTTCCCAGTTAAAGAGAGGAAGAAGGGCTACATGGATGTCTGTGGGCTGTTCAAGGATGGGAGAACAGAGCCTGCCTCCATGCTTAGGTTTGCTGGGCACCACTGACAGCAGCTATGTTGGGGTTGAACCGTCCACTTCTATTGTTGTTATGTTATTGTGTTATTGTTATGAGCTGTTTCTTCAATTTTTATATCAAAGGCTGCAGACTAATGTAGGAGTGGAAGGGAGGTGGTGACAACGAGACCTGGGTGCCAGCAGAGCCCTCTGTGCTGTTTCAGGGGCTGCAGCCCTGTTCTGTGCAGGATGTTGGCCAAAGTGAGACAGCTGGCAGGGAGCAGGGAGGCATCAAGAGGAGATCACATGTCAGAATCTTCAAGGTCAAGGATCAGCTTTTGAAAAGGTTGAGAAAATTTTTTATCATTGAAAGAAGGATTTTGAAGACTTGATTGTTTAATACTTATTTAGAATCCTGTTTTTTGTTTTTTTGTTTTTTTTTTTTTTTTTGGTTTTTTTTTTTTTGTTTGTTTGTTTGGGTTTTTTTTGTTTTTTGTTTTTTGTTTTTTTTTTTTTTTTAATAAAAGAACTTTTCTGGAGTACAGAAACACAGACATCAGTTTGGTTGTAGGTGAAAGTTTCTTTTCCAGGGAGAGCCATATGTACTTGATTAATAAGCTGACACTTCTCTACAACTTTTTGTTTTGCTGGCTTACAGATTCATGGGGTGACCTTCTTGGTAGGGATAAAGGGAATAGGCAGAGTGAGGACATCTAAACAGTAGAAGAAAATACACAGTGATTTTTTTTCTGACTGGTTTGCTCACCTAGGACAAGTTGAGGCTTCTTTGAAAGGCAAAGCAGCTTCAGTTGTTCTAAGCCATGCTGGTGTGTAGTTTAGCCTCTGATCTCTGCTCTCATTAGTTGGTAATAATTCCAACAGAGTCTGAAATTCCTAGTGCTTCCAGAATGCAAGATTTCAGATTTTTCATTAAAAAATTATGCAAAATATGTTCACCTCATAAGAAAATCCAGATAATAACATAATAGTCTTCATATGAAGTTTCCATGTGGTGGTAGGCAGCTGATCTATAATTTTATTCAGAGAGTCAGAAGTCTTTCTTTTTGGAGGAGAACATGCTGCTGATCATCTAATTTTCTTGCTGTATGGGTTTTCTTCATGTGTTTATTTTTAAATCTGATTATTCAATGCAGGAATACTTTCTGCACATCTGAAACTGAGGAACAGTTAACCCCTCCTCTTCATTCATCTGGTACGTACTAAAATACATCCCAGAGTGTGGAATGTGTCCCAGACTTTCTGATGAGAAGGAGCAAAGGTGAGAGAGGTGTCTCTCCAAGAGTCTACAGCATTGGTTCATGTCTCAGTGAGGCAGTCATGACTAAATGCAGCAGCCAAATTGAAATCCTGCCTAGTCTGACTGGGTTTGTTGGCATCTGATCTTGCAGTCACCTGACAGTGTCAGGCTTCCCCCTCTCTGCTCTGTTCAATGGTGCTGCAGAATGAGCAACTGTCTTCAGAAACGATTCAACAAATGGGGAACCTTGAAGAAATATTTTATGCAATTTGAGAAGGTTTAGGGCACTGCTATCACGGCAACTTCATCCTGGTGGTTTCTATTTCCTGAGCCCTAGTGGGATTGGCTTCTCTCTGCTCTGCTGGACTCTGTGCAAGATTTGCAGTTCTTTTTCAAGTGGGTGCAACTTGTTTAATGAATTAAAGTATAGGTCAAAGAATTTTTTGTTCTTGTAAGGTGACAGAGTCAAATGCTCAAAGGCCTTCCTCCCACCAATGTCACCAAGGCCAGAGCTGTGAGTGGAGGGAGATGGCCATCTGTGGCTGGGAAAACCAATTATTCAGCAAAGCCCCATCCTTTGCTAAATTAGCAAGTGTTGGTAGTAACTGCAAATGCACCATGCTCAGTGCTTGGATCTACCAGTGCTTCTCTGTGTATTGCCCAAGTGTCACTCAGAATGAGATGCAATAGCAGGTTTCCAAGTTAAAAATTCAAGGTTTTTTTAAAATATGTAAAGCATAAATTAACACATATAATGAAAAGCTGGATTATTTTTATCCCTTAGAACTGCTGCTCAGAATGTTTCTTTGTTTTGTCAGATTGGAAAGGCATCAAATTGTTTTATTCATGATTTCTCCCCATAGGTTGCTTTCCAACTTGGTGTGTTTTGTGCTGTAGAGTTTGGAATCTTTTCAGATTGAAAAGTGCAGACAAAGAGACTCCCAGCTTGTTTTGACAGTTTCTTGTGTATTTTATGCACCTGTTTAAAGCAAACACCACCCCTTGGCACCCCCTCAAATATAATGATCTTTGATTTGATTCACTCCATGGACCTAGAATTGAGATGAAAACCTGTGCAAGGATTAAACCATGTGAATAATTTTAAAATTGTGCCTAAATACAAGTGCAGCAGGGTTCACCCCTGGAAACTCTCAAAAGAGCTTAAAGAAGATCTTTCATGAATAGTTTAAGGAGATATGGTTCTCTGTTGGGACGGGGGGAACAGGCTGGTAACCTTTTCTGTCCCCTTGTGGATCTGTCTTCCATAATTACCTAATTCACTGCTTTAAATTTATTTCCAAATAAGGAAGGATTGTTTTTAGATGGAAAGCTTAGTAACACCACAGCTTACTTGGTCAGAGAAGCATGAAGAGAGGATAAAGGAGAATATATCTGGTGCCAGAGGTTTCCCAGGAGTTTCAGCCAGGCCTGGGCTGGGCTCAGCTTGGAGAGGGATCAGCAGGACACGAGGCTGAGCTGGATTTATGGGTGTAGTTATCTAACAGCAGCTTCTGCCTCTCAAGGTCAGCCCACCCGAAGTGCACATACACAGTGATGGGAGAGAGGAATAAGCCATAAAACCATAAAATGTACAGCAGACTGAGGAGATGTCAAGTGGATTACTGCTTTGACAGACCCAGGAGACCAAAGCACAGGTGCAGCCTCACAGCAGCTGATAAAGCAAGAGCAGGCTGCTAATGAGAGCTCCCAGAGCTGCTCATGCTCCAATGAGACCATGGGTAGGAGCTGCTCCTTCCAAGGGTGAGGACAGGCTGAGACACTCCTGAATTGTCTAACCCTGCTAACCCAAACACTGCTTGCTCTCTCCATCCTTGAGGAATGTGGGATTTTCACCAGAGCTGTGTGATCCCTGGTATGAGGGAGCATTCCTCAGGAAGTTTTGGAAGGGCTGAGGACAGCATCCTGTATCACAGCAGCCTTGGTGGAGTTTAACCATCAGTAATGGAAAATCTCCTGTGGGCAGAGAGAGGACTGGGGAGAGAAAAAGGTGCTGTGTTTTTTTGGTGCTGTGTTTTTGTTGTTTTGTTTGTTTCTATCAATAGGGATAAAGGAGTTGGTGTGTTGTATGTGCACCACCATCCTGGCACCTGAGTGCCAGTGCAAGGTGCTGTCTCCTGAGACTTTTCCTGCACACTTTTTTCCTACCTCCCCTTAAATTTAAATTTGTCAAATAAAAAACCAAGACACTGAGGGATAGTTTCTCTGTCTTTGGCTGTTCCTAGGTGTGGGTTTTACCAGCAGTGACTGCACCATGTACCTCACTGGCTAATTTGATGGAAGGAGCTTTGTAAAAATGGATTAAACTATTTTTCATTCACTTCAGGAGGGGATAATTAGGTGGGAACAGAACAGACAGGAACAAGTCACAAGTACTGCACTATCAGACACTGCCTTTGATCATCATGTTACTCCCAGGTTTGCAGTCACAAATTAGGGTGTTCTATTTGCAGTGGATGGGGCTTCAAGAACGTTGTGCTCAAAGCTGCATTTTTCCTTGATTTCCTCTTCAAATACCTTTTTCTCATGCAGAAATTTTCAGGCTTCTCTGGACTCAGAGAAACTGTGCTATCTCCAAAAGGTGTTCACAGGGGAAAAGGCACTTTCCCAGTCTCCAGGAACAGAAATTTTGCCTTCACTGAGTTTGAACTAAAAAGTAGGCTCTCATTTGTGCTTCTTTGAGGTACTTTCTCAGAACTAAAATTAATTATTTAATCCTCTGTTCTCTGAGCCCTGTCTCTGCTGTATATACTAAGTTTCCTTTCTACTAAGTTTCATGGCTGTGACTGTGAAGTCTGTGTGGCTTGTGAAGGTCTAATAAAAGCAGAAAATGTAGTAACAGTCAGCAAATCCACTCAGTGGCCAGGGCTGGGGGTGGTGAGGCACATCTGGGAGTCCTGGAACTGCACTGGACAGACTTACAGACCTGTCTTGTGTGCTTTGCTCTGCTCCCTCTCCAAGTCCTCCATCAGTGGGATGAGGGAAACCTTCATTTCTGTCCTTTAGGTGTGGCTTTAGGTTTGTCCTCAAGAGAAAGTCTTGAGAACAAATGCAGTGAGTCCAATAAAGGAATGAAAAATAACCAACTTCCTTTTGTAGTGTGAGTTAAGGAGCAAGGTGAAGGAGAGACTTAGGGGCTGCTTTGTCCTATTGCTTTTGAAACTGTGAAGGAAAAATCTGTAAGGTCTGAGTCTGGCAGACAGATCCTCTGTTACTGAGTCTCTTGAAACTAAATGTGGTGCCTTGGCTCCCTGGTGAGGGCCCTGGAGGGAAACAAGGCCACTGGAAAGCTCTTGAGGAAAACACAGTGAGGCTGTCACAGGGTGAAAGTCCCACAGCCTTTGAGAGAAGGCTCAAGCAAATGCTTGAAAAGAAAATTTAAAAGGGAGTCAAAGGCAGGGAGGCCTTCAAGTATTAGGAGAGATGGAGGAGAACACTTGTAATGCTTTGTCAGTCTAGCATATGGAAAATTTCTTTCTGGGACCAGTGTGGGTTTGAAGTATAGGGCTCAGCTCAAGCTGTTGGCATTTCTCCTTCAGTGCTGGGTGAGTGGGATGATGTCCTGTGCCAGTGGCAGGTGAGTCAGCCAAAAGGATGAATTTCATTTTTCCTCCAGAAAAATACTGGCCTATGTGTCCCAAGCACAGGTAATTTCTACTGCCTGTTCTCACCTTAGCAGTGAAGACTCTCCAAAATATTAATTTGGTTTGAAATGGGGAATATTTTCTGTCCAAACACCTGGGCTCTGTCTATATAGAAATTAAATCCAGGCACTTAGGCCTTAGCAACATAAAAAATATCCCCTCTAGGTAGAGGTGTGATAGAGTTCTTCATGGAATTTGTCATTTCACATTATTGCTGGGAAACAAGGAGACAGATTGCATTGAAGCCGTGGGGAGATGCTGATGAAAGCAATTTGTGCTGTGGGAAAGTGAGATATTTGTGGTGGAAATGAGAGGGCTGAGGGCTGGAGCAGAGTGGGTATGATGGGCACAGCAGCTGCAGGGCTTCCCCGTGGTCAGGTGTCACTGTCACATTTTCTGGAAAAATCCCTTCACCAGGATTTCTTCTCCTGGGAAGCTGAGAAGTCTCAGAGAAAAATGAAAACAACAATTATCTGATAAAGAAGCAATTATCTGATTGCTTCTTTGTGTTTTGCTCCTTTGGAATGTGGTTGGAAATGGTTTATCCAACATGTGAATTGTTTTTAATTAATAACCAGTCACATTCCGGCTGTGTTGGACTCTGAGGAGTCAGTCATGAGTTTTTCAGTAATATCTTATTAAGCCTTCTGTAAGTGTCCTTTCTCTATTCTTTAGTATAGTTTTAGTATAGCAGAATATAATATAATACAATACAATACAATATAATATATAATTAATATGCCTTCTAAGGAGATAGAGTCAAGTTCATAAATTCCTCCTTTGTCCTAGAGACCCAGCAAATACCCCAGTGAGGTGTCCCCATGAGCTGCTGCGAGGGCAGCTCTCTGTCCATGGTGCTGTCCACGTGTGAATTCCAGCTCTCTGTCCATGGTGCTGTCCATGAATGAATTCCAGCTCTGTGTCCATGGGTGAATTCCAGCCAAGTTCTCAGCTCTCTGTCCATGGTGCTGTCCATGAATGAATTCCAGCTCTGTCCATGGTGCTGTCCATGTGTGAATTCCAGCTCTCTGTCCATGGTGCTGTCCATGTGTGAATTCCAGCTCTGTCCATGGTGCTGTCCATGTGTGAATTCCAGCTCTCTGTCCATGGTGCTGTCCATGTGTGAATTCCAGCTCTCTGTCCATGGTGCTGTCCACGTGTGAATTCCAGCTCTGTCCATGGTGCTGTCCATGTGTGAATTCCAGCTCGCTGTCCATGGTGCTTGTCCATGTGTGAAGTCCATCCCTCAAGTTCTCAGTTCCCTGCTGGATGACACAGAAAGCTCCAGGTGCTCTCTGCACACGGGGTTTTCAGGAGTCCCACACCTTCCTGCGCCTCACCTTGCTTGGCCATCTGCAAGCCAACTCCTCCTTGGGTGGCCAAATCCCTGGGTAGGAAGAGGGCCTAAGGCAGAGATTGATTCTGTATCCTTTTCCATTCTTTTTCCTCATTCCCATGACAGAGATTGCATTAGAAACTGAGAGGATTATAAATTCTGAGTTATAGCTGTAAGGCAGTTCATGAAGGGGAAATTGGGACTGGGGAGGGTTTGAAATTTGCATATATACCACACCCACTGCCATTTAATTTGCATTTTGTTTGCATATATCATGGTTAAATAATACCCATGCAGTACTTTTAAGGGCTAAGGATTGTATCAGTTTGTCTATGATTTATATAATTTTTGCTTTAAGTGTAATTTTATAGAGTAGTTTGGAGAGCATGCAGTATGAACTTAAATTTAATTTCACAAAAATGATCAAATGACACTTATCAGCCATAAATATATAGTTCTATTTGAAAATAATGTTGTTTTCACAAAGATCTTAGATTAACAACACTGCAATCTGCTGGTTAACAACTGGAAAACCATGATCCAATACAATAGCAAATTTTCCCATACATTGGAATTGCAGGGGCATCTGCCCTGAACTGGGTGGGAACTGAGGACTCGAGTCTGCTCAGTGGTGTGTGATCCCTCCAGCTTTAGGGACTGTGAGTTTGGATAGTGTTTTAAAGCCAGTTCCTTCCTTGTTTGCATTAGGTGAATGATTTTCCAGGATGAGTGCAGCAGCTGAGTGACAGTGTCTGTCCTTCCCAGGATCGCATATGGCTGTAACATAATTATTAGATAATTATGATTAGTGTCTCATGTGGAAAGAGAGAGGCCAAAGTTATCTCAAGATGCTTTTAATATTTTTTTTTACCATGAGCTTGTCACAAATTCAAATGCAGGAAGTAAAACCACCTGATGCTATTTGCTTTGAGCCTTTCCCAATGGCACAGGAATTGCAACATCCTATTTAAAATTTGTTTTCCCTTTTAGTTTTACAACTGTTCTTCAGCACAATGACCAGTTCTGCAGAGCTATTTCTGCAATTTTAAGAAGCAGAGAGGTGCCATGCTCCTGTCATTGCATTTCCATTGATTGGGAGGACTTGGAAATTCCTTTAATCCCATCCCAGGATAAACCTTCTTCCTCAGAGATCTGGTCCCATGTGTTTCCCTGCATTTTTAGCCACCTGGTCATCTTTCAGCTGTGAGTACATCTTTGGTAATGTACTAAAACCCTTGGACTACTATGGTCTGCACACACTCATGAATCTCACTCTGCAGCCCCCCTCTCTGCTCCTTTCTATTAAAGGCAGCTCTCACCTGGCAGCCCAGCCATAAATCCTCTCTGTGGCAGCACAGAGATCTTGTTGTGTCCTTTTGGAGGCAGTGCCCTCCGTCCTGCAGTGCCCCAGCCCCACGCAGGAGCCCCTGCCCTGGCTGTGTGCTGGGCTGCCCACACGCTGCCTGCAGGGCTCAAGTTTGCCTTGAACCATCTCTCAGCTAAGAAATAACAACGTGTCACTCTGGCAACCTGAGATTAAATTGGTTTGAGCCTGTAAGGAATGCTCTTGGTTCCTCTCTAGCCTCCTGGCAGGGGCAATAATTCAGTTCTGAATGTGCAGCCCATTATTACTGAGGGCTTTTGACACATGGGTGGGAAACCTCCTCTAAACGTGGCTGAGCCTTGCCAGCAGGATGGGCACCAGGAAGGTTGACTCTGTTCTGATCAGCACCAATGTGCTTGGGAGCACATCCCCAGTCCCTGCCTTGGGCAGCACTCAAGTGCTCCAGCAGGAGCCAGGGATCTCACCCAGCTCCCATTCTGTCCCTGACCTCAGGCACTTGCACAGACTCCATCTGGAGGGGACACTGGAGATGTGCTGTCACACCAGGTGCAGACAATGTATTTAGCAAAATGGACCAAGTGTGGGTTTGTGCACTTCAGATCCAAGCATTTTTTCTTAGAACTTTTTAACAACTTCTTGTTGTTTCATAGCATTCAAAAGCAATTTGAATTTCTTCTGCTTCTTGATCTTTCTCATAGTCTTCCAGCTTTGCTGCTTTGTTTCTGTGCTCATATGTGGCATCAAAACCAGTGCACTTGCTGCTTCCCTTTGTCCAGGTTGCTCAGATGGCCCCAGCCCCTCTGCAAATTACAGATAGGTGTCAGTCTCCTGTCTTGATGGGAAAACAGGTATGCTCATGTGAGCTCAGAACAAATCCTGTAAGTCTATCCTCTGTGTTTGCACTTGAATGACTCTTTTTAAATTAAATGTAAACCACCAAAGCTGTGGAAGAATACAGTGTTTGCTTGGTGGGCTGCTAAATAGGATTTCTGAGTAAAGCCTCAGCGATTTAGGAGCACCTTTAGAGATCTGAGCCCCTGGAAATAGCTGTATGGAATGTACTGAACACAGAGGCACAGCACTGAAGGCATCTGTGCCTTTCTACCCTGTGGTGTTTCCAGGCTTGCTCAGGTGTTGCTACAACCTTAAAATCTCCTTGGTGCCACCAGCAGCTGCCTGGCTGGATGTGCTCCTGAGCCCACAGCGATGGAGGGGAGCTGCTCTGTGCCTCCATCTGTCTTTGCACACGGCTGAGGCTGGGGGATGCATGTGCATGGAGGTGAGTGAGGCTCAGAGCAGCCTGAAAGGAGCCAGGCTCTGTGACTGCTGAGCACCAGGAGCGTGCCATGAGCACGAGCCCTTCCACAGCCTGAGTGAGATGGAGCAAGACACCAGGTCAAGGAGAGACATGTGCAGCAGAGGGGGAAGTGGGAAAAAAATCCATACATATTCAATGAAGGAAGCGGGAAAACACATTCTGATTACAACTCTGGCTCTAATGTATGCAAATGTAACAGTTTCCACCCCTACCAAGGAATCATGTACTACATACATTACATGATGTAGTACTGTGTAGCAACACAGTTTATGACTCCTAGGAGAAGGAAATCATAATTCAATGCCATTAATAAAAATAATAGTGCTTTCACCCAGAGGAGCTTTCCTTGGGAAGCCTGCACAGATTCTATCTAACCTAATTTAGGCAATGTCATGAGTTGGAACAGATCGCTATCAAGTCTGTCATGCTTGTCATAACATGGCACTTGAATCGAAGACATCCCCTCCCAGGAGAAATCCCTGTGAAGGAACTGTATTATTTAATGGAGTTTAAGATTCCTTTTAACTTTCAGAGCTTGTTTGTTTAAAAACTGTTCCAGTAAAGCTCAACCGTTAGCCAGGTTTCATTTAAAGAGAAATGAGTTTGCACATCCATGATTACAGGCTGCTGTTCCTCAAAGTTGTAATTAACTGGGGGTGCAAAGGGGAAGCTGCTGAAGAGGAGCAGAGCACACACCACGTGCTTTGCAGCTGGCATTTATTGTCTTGGGGACAAGGTTTCCTGGAGCCTGTGAATGGGCACCAGCATTTATGGGAAGAGACATTCCCTGGTGACAGCCACCTGTCTCTGTCACACCTTCCCTCATCCCTCCTGCATTTTATGCAAGCTGCTAATTAGCTTTCAGTTTTTAGTGTGTAACAAGGCAGAAAACCTAAGAAGGGAATGAGACTGTGGTCTCACCCCCCAAAAATACTGTGGAGTCAAACAGCATCTTAATGAGTTTAACCCCTTGATGGTCACAGGCGCAGGCTCACAAGTGCTCATTTAATTTCTGATTTCAGGCAGCAGCAATGGTGACTGCTCATTTAATTTCTGATTTCAGGCAGAAACAATGGCTGTTGAGAGGTGTGGAAGTTCCCTTGCTCCAGTGCTGGTCTCACTGCCAGGTTTTTCCATCCCCGTTTGTCCCCGCGTTCCTGAGTGCCGAGGGAGGCGGGTTGCTCCTTCATTAGCAGCACGTGTGGGCTGTCCTCGTTCAGGGAGGCTGCTCAGGAACCTCCTGTTTGCAGCAACTTTGGCAGCTTGTCACAGTGTGTCAAGATCTGCTCGTCTCCCCAGATAGCAGAGTTTATGCATAATGCAATAAATAGAGACGGGCAGAACTGCGTTCCGCGCATTTAGCAGATTTCAGGCTGTGTGAGAGAGGAGTTCAACTAATGCCTTCCTGTCAACCTCTCAAAGCATTTAATCATCTTTTTTTTTTGTGTTTACTTTCTTCACTCCTCTTATATTTATTTGTTTATTTATACAAAATCTTTTGGGTTTTACATCAGCTATCTGTTAAAAATGAGTCGATGTCTTTTTTCTTTTTGTATGCTTTAGGAGATGCTGGGGAATACTTGAAAAAGAAATATATTGGGAGAGGCATGAGAAGGGTGTTTAAGGAACTGAAAGCTCAGAGAAAAAGAATAATTCTTTTCTCTTTTGCTGCCTGTTCTCAAACTTCTGTGACCAGGCCACTTGGTGGCCTTTGGAAACTTTGGTGTCTGATGCTGAAGCTGTGTTCAAAGCAAAGCCTGCCCAGTCCTGTGTGAGGCACAGGGCTGATCAAACCCCACTGAAGTCAATGAAAAGGCTTTCTCTGAAGGCAGTGGGCTTTGGCTCAGATGCTAAAAGCATTATCATCACTCTCTGGCTGATCCTCTTGATACCAGTTCTCTCATCAAACCCTCTGACAGAAAAGGAGAGAAAATCCAGTCCCTGCTGGTTAAACCAGCAGCTAAACACAGAGTTTTGACAGATCTAAACCATTCCTATGGAGAAATCAAAGTTTTTTTAGTATAGAGGTACAGAAACACAAGTGTTAGAAGCTACACCAATCTTCAAAGCATCTGTGCCCCCCGAACTATTAAGGTGCAGCTTTTTCATGACCAGAAGAGAAGTAAATGCTGCAGGGTATTGCCTTGCATCCTGCCCAGCCTGTGGGCATGGGGATCCCTTGGGGACTGTGGCAGGGGTGTGGGGATGTGCCAAGCTCCCAGGAACAGCCTGTCCATGTGGGGGAGGCTGAAAGATGGGAAAAAGGAGGGAGGCAGGGGGGATATCAGCTTGGGAGAGGGGGAAACTGAGAGCTGGTGAGCCATAGCCAGGGAGAGGCAGGAAACAGAGCTCAGAGCCCAAAGGGAAGAGATGTTTAATGAATATTCAAGATAAAAAAATTACATTATTAATCAGGACTGGCCTTATTTCTAGTCCTGGGATCTTGGTACTAAATGAAAGTGTAGCAGAGGGAACTTGAATCCTGACTTTTGTTCCTGTTCTTACTGCAAAGGCTCAGTCACAAACAGTCAGGTGGTGGATGCAGGGACACAAACCCTGGCTACACATTTTTATGCAGCTTCTCAAACAATAAGAAAGAGCTAAAAGACCCTCCTGATTCAATCAAACATCTCCTTCCAGCCAGCAGGAGTAACAGGCTTTGGATGGCCTGTGTGAGCGGATTAATCACTTTGCTTTTTATTATCAGTTGAGTTTCATCTAGAAATAAATCCTGCCTGATCTCTGTGAACATGACACAAGATTATTCCAGCAGGTGCAGAGGTTGGGATTTGTGCATTGAAACCACTGGTGAGCAGGGCTGTGGGGGGAAGGAGAGGATCTGTGCCTGGAGGGCTGCACTGGGTCAGGGTTTGGGGAGCTGAGAGAGGATTGTAAAGGTGAAAATCCTGCACACAACACATCCCTGGGACAAATTGCACTAAAAAGTCTTGTGAGAAGCTGGGGGTGAGTTCTGAGTGAGCTGGGAGTGTTAACCCTGGAGAAAAGCAGATCAGGGAGGAACTTCTCACTCTCCAAAAGAAGATTGTAGCAGGGTGGGGAGCAGTTTCTTCTCCCAGAACAAGTAATAGGATAAGAAGAAATGGTCTCCAGTTGTGGCAAAGATTAAGATTGGATATTTCTTCACTGAAAGGATGGAAAGTGTGGTGAGGTGCATGGGAAGCTGGACTGGCAGAGCATGGTGGAAAGAAATGTGGGAAAGGGTTTTGTCTGAGGGGGAGGCAGCTGTATCCCACCCCTCTATCAGAATTGTGCTGCAAGGCCCAATTTCCATGATTCTTCCCATGGGAAATTCTGCACAGTGTTTTAATTAGCAATAGAAAGACATTTAAAGAAGCTTGAGGTTTCTTACTCCTTACTCATGCTTTACTCATCCACTAGACCCACAACTCATAGCCTTTTGCTCTTGGTCTACATTTGCACTTTCTGTTGTTTGTCTTTAGTTTTGTTTTTCTTTTTTTTTTTTTTTTTTTTTTTATTCAGCTTTGAAACAAAGAAATATAGAGCAAATTTTAAATTATGTGGTTAAAGAAATACACTTGGGTTTTCAGCTGATTTTTGTATTACCTTTTCCCAGTGGTGCCTAATTCTGGGGTTAAGCCTTGTGTGACTCCCAGCAGAGCTTTTTGAGATCCTGCAGTGATGGCAGACCCGGTCCATGCTGGTGCTGTGGCTTCCCACAGGATTTTTGGCCACTGCTGAGAGCAAGCAGCAGGGCTTGGTGTGCCAAACCCATTCTGGACTTGTACGAAAAGATTGGCATCCCAATTGGCAGAACCACTGAGGTGAGAAACCGCCCTTAGACTGCAAACCAGGCTTTTAATTTACTTTTAATCCCTTATCCCCAAATCAGTATGAAACAAAAACGTTTAATAATATCATCCTTTCTACTGAATTACAAAATGGATGTTTTTTCATTGGAACATTTCCCCCTTCCACAGCAAGTTTCTCTCTTGTTTGGAAAAGCTTTCACAGATGTCAGTTAAAATGTCAGAGGATTCTGATCTGATCTGTGCCCTCCAAAGGACACCTGGGGTTATTTTTACCCTGCCTCTTGCCTTGCTGCCTGTTGTCTGTCGAGCCCTGCAGCAGAAGCTGTGCCCCAGCCCTGTCGTTTGGTGTCTCGTGTGGTTCTGCTCCATGGAGTTTGTGGCTGTCCCTGCCCTGTGCAGGGCTGGGGTGAGCCTGGGGCTGCCCTGACCTGGGGCCACCCCAGCACCAGCAGGAGCTGAGCAAAGGCAGAGGAGGAGCTGCTCAGCATGAGGTGGGAGAGGGGGAAATTGTGTCATGGGGGCAGAAAGGGAGCGAAATGGGCAAGATAAAAACAAGGGATGAAAAGGGAATGGGTGATCCAGCCCAGCTTTGGTGGCACTCGTGGGTGAACCTGTGCAGGTGATTTAAGCATCCAGCTGGCCTTGCTTCTGCACCAAGGGCCTGGGGAAAATTAGTGCAGTGACAAAAGCAAATAAAACTCAGTTTTTGATCCTCATTTTGGCAAAACCTCAATCTTTCCCTGACTGGTCCAGCAAACCTGATTAAGATGACACGGCAGGATTTTCTTCCTTTCCAGCTGGAGAAATACAATTTTTCTCTGTCCAAATGGAATGGGTGATTTTCTTGTCAGTGTTTAAATTGGCCTTCTTGGGAACATACTCTGAGCTGGTGATGTCTACATTACAGAATAGAGAAAACTCTTGCCTTGACAAAAGGAAAGAAAGGTGGTGGTTAATGGAACAAAAACTGTGTTCAAAGGACATTATAATAAAACCCTACAGTCAGAGAGCTTTCTGACTGTGCCTTTCCTTAGGGTCCCAGCTATGAGTTCTCTCAATCCAGATTAAACCCCTAGGGAGATTTATATATATACACACATATATATGTATATATATGTATTTCTCTGTGTGTGTATATATGTAAATACCACATAAGCCTGTAAAAAATCCGTATGAATCTCCCTATTGACTTCAAAGGCATTTAAATCCATGGTAGTAATGCAACTATATATTTGTAGCTGATTTGAGGATTTAGGGAATCTCTCTCTGAACAACTTAGGAAGGCTGTCTGAGATTACAGCATTACTCCAGGTAGCTCTATGAAATTACAAACGCTGCTCTGATTGCACTCCCAGCCTGCCTGTGCTGCTGTCTTTTTATTTCTGCCTTGGACTCAGAGTCCCAGATGTGGAGATGCTGGATTAATAATGTATGACGCTGTGGCTGGAGCAAGGCTTGTTCCACTGCCCAGAGGAGGCAGGGCTGGGAAGGGAGGGGTCACCTGGAGGGCAGGGAGGTAAAAGGTTGGGTGGTGTGGCTGCCCAAGGGAGCTGGAAGGGAACCCGGGGTCCTGAGCAGCTTTTGTGACAGCGCAGAAGTGATGAGTCAGTGCTGTGGTGGAGGGGGAGAGCCAGGAGATTCAGGACTGATATATTTTGATGGTACAACACAGAATCACAGAGAGGTTTTAAAAACCGTCCAGTCCCACCCCCTGCCATGGCAAGGACACCTTCCTCTGTCTCAGGTTGGCCCAAGCCCAATTCAACCTGGCCTTGGACACTTCCAGGGATCCAGGGGCAGCCACAGCTTCTCTGGGCACCCTGTGCCAGGGCCTGCCCACCCTCGCTGTGAAGAATTTCTTCCCAATATCCAACCTAACCTGTTCTCTTTCAGTTTAAAGCCACTTCCCCCTGTGGAGATAACAGTGAATTGAGCAGTGTCTGAAAACTCAGAGCCAGTCCTGTGCTGGCACAAGCCCATGACTGGTGGTGGCATCTCACATGTCCCTTTGCCAGGCTGGGACACAGCAGCAGCACAGAAATGAACCCTCCCTCTGTTTGCATGTGGCTGAAGTGGACATGTGCTCCTCCTGCAAACCATCACCTTCTTTATTCCAGACAGCTCTCCAATATTCATGGTTTTGCCTGAGCATCTGTAAAAGGAGCTCCCCAGGATGGAAAGCTTGTAAGTAAATGCAGGGACTGCTGGTCTGGGCTGTCACTGCCCTGGTGTGCTCTTTGGCAGGAAGGAGGTTTTCTTCTCTATCTTCCTGGACTAAGTTTTAAATAGTTTTTATAAAACAGAGCAACCTCCTGAGCCTTAGGTAATTTTATCATATTAGATATTGAAGCTTTGCTAAATCCTGTTAAACAAATGCAGGTCAAAGAATGCAAAACAAACCAATAATGTCCTAAACCTAAAGGTCGCATTTCTTCAGGGATTTCACTTGCTTCTAGTGAGTGGTACTGAAAGACAGGAATGGTTTTCTGGGGGAAAGTCCTGTGTCTGAATGGGTAACATGTGTGTTAATCACAGCCATACAGGACACAGGCTGCACCCAAATCACTGGGTTGGGTCTTGTTTCCCGCAGGGGATTTTTCTGTTCAACTGAGCTCAATTTTTTTTTTCTATTAGCTGATTTATGCCTTTCAACATGAGCTGTATCAAAGTCAGCATTTAGTACTGTATATTTACTTTGGTTTGCATGCAATTTGCAAATGATATACTGTACTTTTATACAGTTAATGCGTTCATTTTAGTGTATAATGCATGCCTAAACTTTCTGAATTTTGAGCTGAAAATATGATAAGTGGGTTATATTATTCAGTGAAGGAGTTGTTATATGAAAACACTTCCATAGCATCAATTATGTACCAGCTTAATACAAAATGGTATTAATACATGAATCAGTGAAGGCAGTTGTATAATAGAGATTCTCATGAGAACATAAGGCTGATATTTATTAAAGATGTAAGTTCCATGTTAAGAAGGAATCCTTTGTTTTATTCATTTATTTGATAAGCAGCTCTGCTGCTCAGAAAGGAAAAATTTCATTGTATATTCACAAGCAACTCTCACATGTGTTTCTCATATTTCTCACACAGCTCAGAAGTTTGATAAGCAACACAGATATTGTAAAATACAACTACTGGTTTATAGTCCACAAGTGCTGCTTTCATTTGAGCACAGAGAAACTCAGTGGCTTTGGAAATGACTCCTCAGACAGATGGAAGTGCTGAGTGGGATCCCATCCTGTGGAGCTGGGTGGAATTCTCAGTGGGATCCCTCTTGTGCTGATGCAGCGTGGTCCGAGCAGCTTCAATGTTATTTTTGCCTGGTGAATCTTCAGCTTATTCTACCTGGGACTCTTCAACTTATTCTACCTGGGTCCCAAACTGCAAATGTCCCTCCAGCTCCCAGGTGTATTCCAGAGCAGGCTGCGCGCCCAGAGAGCCCAGAGCTGTTCCAGTCAGCAGAGGTGGGTCTGGAGGTGAGAGAGGTCTTGAAGTGAGTGACGTGGCTGGGTTGGGTGTTCAGGGTCAGCTGGGATGTTTTGTGTAGAAATGGTTGCAGCTCCTTGTTTATCGGGATGGGATGGGATGGGATGGGATGGAATGGAATGGAATGGAATGGAATGGAATGGAATGGAATGGAATGGAATGGAATGGAATGGAATGGAATGGAATGGAATGGAATGAGTTCACTTGGAAGGGCCCTACGATGTTTGTCTTGTCTCACTGCAGAGAGACCCAGTGTAGAACCCAGCACATGAGGAGGGCAGGGATGAGCCCTGTCCTGGGAACAGCTCCTGGCTAGTCATGGTGGCTCCCCTACCAGGTGGATATTATTGAATATCAGACAGAGTCAACATCAAAACAGTGGTTAAGACTGGAGGAAGATGGGGGCTCAATTCTGCATATTTATATTAAGAAGTTGAAGTCTCTATTACTCCAAGGCACAGGCTTTCCCTTAAAACCCTGTGATGGGTGGGCATTAGAGATTGAGCTGCTTTAAGAGTGATCACGAGCCAAGAGCTGACTCTGCCAGTGGTGTCAGCAGTTCCCATTCATCTCATTTTCAGCAATATTTGGAGCCAGAATTAAGATGCCTTGAGATGAATGGGAGTCACTGTGTGCTGCCTTTGTTCTCATTTGATTAAAATCCAATAGGTTTTTGAGTACTGCATTTGATGAGAGGGTGCTTATTATTGTTTTTAACAAACATTTAGATGCTGTGGTGATTTAAAGGCTGGCACAACCCCTTCATCTGTCTGCAGCTCACAAGTGACTTATTTCCCCCATTCATTATAATGTGCTACAGGCACCTGGATGCCAAGAGGAACCATGGATATTTTGGAAAGGAACTCTGCTCTGCTGGAGGAGCTGAGAAAAGCCATTCTGTAAGGGACCTGTGTGAAATGCTGCACAGACATCCATGGCAAGAGAGCAAAGCTTTGGAAATCACAGCACTGGAATAAGTAGGGGGAATTTCAGGTGCCAGCACATTGCAGAGATTTTGTAGCACAGATTCGATCTAGAGGGGTCATTTACTGAATAATAGAAAATAGAAAGAAAAGCTTATACAATACCTAAACCAGGGTAAGAGTGGAGATTGACAACTGTATGATGAAAGGGAGAGGGAGAGAACTCAGTCTGTGTGTGAGAGAAAGAATGGTGATCAATAGTAACAACTGCACCCTGGTTGTTGTAAAAAGTAATGGGATATACAGGAAAACATAAGCAGGGTGATGAAAGCATGGACAAGGTGATAAAAGAGCCCATGAAAGTCAGAGGGAATTTGTCTTCAAATTTTCCAGGCATTGGTAAGAGTGACTCTGCTGCAGGGTAGCAGTCTGGTAGTTTGTTTGCTTAATAAGCACTGAAATTAAACAATAATTCAATTTAAAAAAACCCCAACCAAATCCCGCTCCTCTCAGGAACCTTAGATGTAGTTGTGGGGTTACTGACACAGAAATCAGCCCAAAGCTGTTTTGCAGAGGTATAAAGCAAGAAAGATTGCTGCATAATTATTATTTTCCTTCCCCTGCCTTGGCAGTTCCAACCCCCAAAACTCAACAGAGGATGACTTCAGTGTGCACAGTCAGTGTCACACACTGAAGTGTCACAGTTCATGAGTCAGGAGAATGTGCTGCTCCAGTGGTGGCCCAGAGGGCACCAGCTGGCAGCTGGGGACACTGGAGTGTGTCCAGAGCCAGTGCTGAGCTGCCCAGCCCCATTTTGGAGCTCCCTGCGCTATGGGAAGCTGTCCCTGCCCAGTGGGTTGGACTGGGATGAGCTTTAAGGCCTCTTCCAACCAAAATCACCCCATGATTTTGTGATTTCCCAGCCACGTTGAAGCTGGAGGCAGGGACTGGTCCCAGCAGTGTCACCAGAGCAAATATTACTGAAAATACCATCCTCCATGCAGCCCTTGAATGAGGCATGAGGGGCAGCCAAATTGTAGGAAATCTCAGTTCTTGCCATAAGTTTATGTTGAATTTCTTGTCCCCAGCATGCCACAGTGTGATGGATAAGCATCCAAAGCTCAGACAAACCTGAAGCAAGGGAGCACTCCCACCACTAATGAAGACACATTGTCACTGGGCTGGCCTCAAAGACCATTAAAGTTCCTGAGTGGTTCCAGTGGGGACCAGAACAACCCTTCTCCTGAAGAAACAGAGGCATATATTAACCTTAATTGGGAACAGCCTCCACGAGGATTTTCCCTCTGAGGAAAAGGAGCATTTTGCAGATATAATTGTTTTGGAGGGAGTAATGATTCCGTGGATGCTTCCTGAGGTGAATGATGGCTCTTGTTTTGTTTTACCCCTAAAATTGGAAGAGCTGTGAGAGCCTTGTCAAGGACCAGTGGCATTACCTGGCAAGCAGGGACTGGGCTGCTGCTCCAGCACAGACACACACCAGTAGGAGGAACATTTGTGCTGAATATTTCTCCATTATTCCTTACCCTGCAGCACAGCACAGTTTGCAGCAATTGATTGACTTAGCTGGACAGTGAGATAAAAAACTCCAGCTAAGGCTGTGTGGGAGCTGTTCTTGTGCTGTGATCAGATGTAAAACAGCCCCAGCCAGAGCCGTGTTTTGCCTGGGGTCAGATCAACAGAACACAGATCCTGGCGTTTCTGAGTGTTAATTTTCACTCAATTTCAGGAAGGCTGGAAATCATCACCCTAAAAAACCTTTCAAGTGATGGGGCATGAGGATTAGTGGGAGCCACAGGATTACCACTTTTTCCTCCTGATCAGGGAGATGATGTGCAGTAGGGAGAGGCTGACTAAGGAAAGGAAAGGAAAATAAATCAAAGCAAGATGGGACAGACAGAATCAGGCAAAACATAGCAGGGAGGAAGGTTCCCAAAAAGAGTTATCTTCTGCATGTTGCTCTGTGGTCAAGTCCTGGTTACATTTTCAAGTAAAGTGTATGAATCCTAAAGGAGCCTCCCTATCTCTTGATGGGAAATCTGCCCCTGGGATATTGCCTGAGCAAGGAGTGAGCCAGGGCTGATCTGCACAGCCCCTCCTGAAAGGGTCACTGTGACAGGTGGTGCAGGCAAAAGACACTTGAAATGAGGTAACTTTGCTGCAAATTATATACAAAATGATTTTAAGTTTTCTTTCATCATTTCCCGCTTTTGTGCCCCAGCTTTCCTCTTTGTCTCACCAGCTCTTGGCAGAGAAATTTGGATTGAGCAGGGGCTGCTGTTGAGGAACTGTGGTTTCAGCACTGCAATAAAGCAGTCCTACCCCCATGAATTTTAAAGGCTATTTTGGCTGCCCTGAAAAATGCTGATTTATGACTTGAATGCGTCAGGGTTTTTGCAATTAGCAGGACACTGTCTAGAAGTTATAGACCATCTTAGGAGGAAATAGGCAATTGTCTTTTTTCCAAGCAATTTTTATGAAACATTTTCCTTCATTCAAGCAGCAAGTTAAATACTCTTCATTAATAAAGCGGCTTCCACATTCAGATGAAGAAAGTGTTGCTAGATTTTTCTTTAGAGTTGGCATTATCACCAAGCATTGCTCTCTGCAAGAAGTTAAAGCTGTGGGCAGGGTGGTTGATTTGTTGATGCCATGCATAATATCCCCTTGGGCAATTCCATAAGCCTCATTCTGAAACCTATGAAACTCAGTTGCATTACGTGCTAATGCAGCAATTTTAAAAATAGTGGTGTCAAATATTCCATTTCTACAGATGTGAGAGGCTGTCTGTACCACATGGCATTATCAGACATGAGAGCAGACAATGAGGTTGGCTTGAATGCCACACAATTCATTATGCAAAATAATTTTCGTTTGAAGGCATTCAGACCTGTCCCATTTCTTTTAATGAAACCCTGCTTTTTTTTTTTTTTTAATTTAAAAAATCTTAGTATGCGTAGAATTTCAGTAATGAATCGGATAACATGTTCAAGCAGATATCAATTAAAATTTTAATTATAAGGAACAGTTTTTCTTGAATTTTTCACAAGATGTTAAATTTTTAATCAGTTATTTCTGGGGGGAAAAAAAGGTTTTCTGAGAAGAGAATTTTGTGAAGTTTAGACAAGGAGTATGTATAAACCTGAATTATTATAAAGAAAACGTACTTAGCAGATCTTGATGATCTAAGGGACATAATTTCCCACCAAACACCACAACCTCTGTGCAACACAGGGAAACAGAACCTGCCTAAATGAGACACAAAAATTCACCTTGTGTGAGCCAGCAAGGACAGTTGTTGCATTATTTCATTCCTGAAAACAGGTTGGAAATCTGTGTTAAAAAAAAAAAAATCAGCTTTTTAAGACGTTTTTCCATTCTATTTTGGGATGGGGAGGATGGAAAAAAAGCTCTTCATTTTCCCAAGGACAGGAATTGTGAATCGAAATAAGCACATTTTGCTGAATGGCATAAAAAGAGAACACCAAGGCAACAGCACCCACTTGATACATTTTCAGCAACTGCACATCCACGAGGGCCATACAGCTCTGAATGGGGCTCTGCTCTTGTTACAGGCAAGTGTTCCTGAATTTGCTGCTGAAATGCTCCTGTTGGTGCTTGGTGCTGGCATTTCTGGAGATAGCAGAGAATGAGGAGGAAGATGGAGAGTGAAGACAAAGCAGGGAAGAGATGAGGGCCTCAGATGTGAAATTTGGGAACTGGTGAGTAGGGAGGAGGTGGGCAAAGCTAACACAATCACTAAGTCATTTTCTTGTGCTCCATCCTAGTGTCAATTATTACAAATTCATAAAAAGAGATGCTTTCCTGCCCCTTAGAGTTATGGGGTGGAAATGTGGCCCATTTTGGCATTTTAAATAAACTCATTATCCTTTGCTTTGCTATTTATGATAGGAATCATTCACAGTTATTCCAATAGCATTTGTCCTTGGCACATTCTCCTTGGTGAAGGTACATTTTGGTTCGCTGTTAATGCACATTGCCTCAATGATTAACTTCATAAAGTGGGAATAATTGAAAGCCCAATGTTAAGCTGCATTCAGAGGGGTTTGGTTTATCAGGCTCCTGCTGTCTCTGCTATGTGCAGATTTTGATGCAGACAAGTGAAGTAATGGGCAGTGCAGAACATGCAAACCTTAATGATGGCTCTGGCTCAGCACTCACCCTATTTACAGCAGCAAAAAGTCCCAATTTAAAAGCAAAGTGTGACCTCAGGAAATATAAGGTTTATATTCCTGCCAATTCCTACTGCACTTTCCCAGGGAGGTGTTAAACCCATTATCAGCCATCATGGACAAAATCAGCATTTCCACCTTTCAATGGCATTTGATTGAGCAGATGTGGAGAATGACAGGCTTGAAGCACAAAGTGGGTACTTTGCTCTGCTGTCCACATGTCCTGCAGCCCATGGAGATGAAAGGCTCAGCCTCAGCTCCACGTGTCATTCATCATGCAGGATTGCTCCATAAAGCTGATTTTCCTTCGCTTCTTTGAAAGCCTCCTGTAATTGAGGCTTCAACTCTTTTCTTCCCATAGGTCTACAGTGAGTGTAGAAAAAGACAAATTATGGTGTTGAAAAATGAAGATTTTATAAATTTCCCAATTTTGTGACAGAAATAAACCAAGGAAATATCAGAATTCTTCATGGATATGCTGCATGCGCTGTGAGTTTTGTCAGTATTTCTTGTATGTATGGATTTTATCCTTTGGCCATTTTATAATTGCATTGCTTGGAAAACTTGGTTCAGTGAGCATCATCTTTCTGTTGTTTTCACAGAAGTGGGACAACACAGAGCAGACTGTGGGCTGCTCGTGCCTGCCACAGAGATCCAATGCTGTGTTTCATTTCCAAACCCTCTGCTGCCCGAGGCACCTGCAGCTCCTGAGGCAGGTAATGAAGTTTTGGGGATAAAGAAGTTGGCCAGTGGCTGGCACACCAGCCAGCCAGGGATGCTCTGCTGTGGAGATGGCGTGTGGAAGGGTTTGCAGCAGGCTCCAGCGAGATGGAGCCAGGAGTGTCAGTGCTAAAGTGCTTTATCTGAGGGAAATCAAAGCCCGGTGGAAGTGTTGGTTGATAACACGGCCCCGTCACTCTTTGAGGTAGGCAAGAAACATCCTGTTACCACCTGACACCGAGACACATCCAAGAGCACTCACACTTGTACTTTAAAGGCTCTGTAAGCCACAGTGGTACAAAGCAGTCGCAGCATCAGAGAATTAAGCCCTGAGGCACAAAGGCCAGATCTGTACTTGAAAAGGCTCCTTTGTGTTGCTGTGCTGGCAAACCCTCCAAGAAGGAACGAGGCGTTTGTAATCCCACACGGAGTAGGGAAAGAGATCTGAGATAGGGATACCCAGTTTTGTATGCCAGGGCTTGTGTGGCTAACACAGAGGGTTCACAAGAGATGTGAGGGTCATGAGTAACCTTGCTGTGCAGACAGAAACTCCTGAGTGGCTTAGCAGAGGCAGATTTGAGCCAAACAAGCTCCTGGCAGCCCTGTCAGGCTGGCTGCTGCTCTTGGTGGAGGTGCACTGAGAGACCCTCTCAACAGCAGCCACACACCCCACCATCTGCTCTAACGAGGGGCTTGTTCTTGTTCCTGCACTGCCTTCCTTGTCCTCCCCACAGGGATATTGGCTGGAATGAAAGTTTTCCTGTTCATTTCGCCTCTTTGTTTTCTCATGCCTCCATTCTGAATTGCTTTGCTCCAATCCTTTCCTACTAAGTAAGATTCAAAGTTTTTCTGCTGAGTGTGGACCAGCAACCTTTCCAGGCATCAGTCACACATGGCCGTGCCTCCCTTTCCTCATTCCCAGCCAGAGTGCCAGACACTCCTTCAGAGCAGAAGCTGTCTGGGAGGGTGGGTTTAATGAGGAAAAGGCTGAAGTTATTTCCTCTTGAGAATCTGTACAAGTTCCTGTCTGCTTTTTAGAACCACGATTCTGCAGAGACAAAGGAGCCACCAAACAAATGACAAACAAGGCAGAGTATGTGGCTGCTTGTTTTATGCATAGCTCAGAGCTTTTGGGTTTGTGCCTGCAGAGTCACCATATTTTAAAAATGGTAATTTCTGAGACCAATCTAAAAGGCTAATTGTTGCTGTTACTGATCTGCTTTAAAAGCCATGATTAAAGCTGAACAGAACAGTCACAATTCCTGCCAGCTGCAGGAGGCTTTGTGGCTGCCTTGTCCCAATTACAGGGTCTTTTGTAGAGAGCACACTGTATTAGCATAGCTGCAGCTCCCCTCTAACAACAAGCAATCATGAGAAACATTTAATGTCAGCCTTTGGACCATGTCTTTCTTTTCTGTACACTGTGAGTAGTGAGGGTATCTGGTGCCCATAAAACATTTTTTTTTCCCCCACAGTTAATTAACAGGTTTGGAAAATGAAAGTCAAGGTTCAGGTTGATATATTTGCTGTATTTATTTCTTTTTCCAAAAAGAAACAGCTGTCCAAAAGTTTGGGTGGCAGTTTCCATTTGTTCATCTCAAGTGGCACCCTGTTCTGCTCTGACAGCAAGGGAAGAAGAAGCAGGGAAGAGACTTTGCTTAGTGCTCACAAAAACTCTCCACTCTCTTGAAGTCCTGTCCAGAGACTTCAGGACAGGGAAAACAAGTGTGAGAAAATGTGGATAATAATACCTAGGGCTGACTAGGTCACAGCAAAAGGAAGATTGGACTAGACCAAACTGTCTGCTCCGTGTCTGGCACTTGCTTTCAAGAGCCAGCAACTCAAGAAGCTGCCTTCAAAAAGCAGCCAGACAATCCTCCCAGTGGCCCAGGCTCTCCATTAGAAAGCTGTTCACTTGAACCTCATCTATCATGGGCAAAGAAGTCTTCTAGGAATAACATTTTGTGGTAACACTGTCTAGTTTGGTCATATTCTTCCTGTGAGTTGATCCAAAGCCCACTGAGGTCAATCAGAACCTCCCACTGACTTTATAATGGCTTAAGCTCTGTTTAGTCAGAGCCACTAATCCAATTTCCACACCAGTGCTGCTGTGAATCCCAGTGCTGACACATGAAATTTAGCTCACTGCCAGCGGTAGCATCATTACAGTTCCTGCTGCTCTCAGCTCTCTCTCATGCAGATTTGTTCACAAATCTGCAGCCACAGAAGCTTGGGCAGAAGTCCTGCAAGGCAAGCTGATTTGGGCCTTGCCCACTGAGAAAGGCAGACCTCCAGGGGCAGCCTGGGGCTCAGGTAAAGCTGCCCATGTAGCTCAGTGAGGTGGTGCTCAGTGCTGGTCCCATGGCTTGGGGCAGGTTCCTCTGCTGTGAGCAGAGTCACTGCCAGGGAGGGGAATGAAATGTGTCAGGGAGACCATTGAACACCTTTTCCAAACCAGGGGCCATTGCCAACCATGTTTGTCACTGATTTCCTCAGCCCTTTGAACAGAGAGAGCTGGAAAATGCTTCAGTAGTTGGTGATGTGGCACTGGACAGCTGAATAAGGATGCACTGACCCTCATGGGCACATGCAACTTTTCCCCCAGAAAAGCTACAAAACTACACTCATCTGTGCTAGAGGTCAAGAGTGTTGATGAGTTTCTCGAGTTAATTCCCAGTTTAGACTTAGTTTTATCTTCTGGTCTGACTTAAAGATTTTGAAATTTCCTCTCTTTTTTTTGATGGTGGTTACCCTCAGGAGCCACCCAACTGGATGCACCAGCCTATGGCTCAATTCTCTCAATTAAGATTCCCTTCCTGCAAGCCATTAAGGTGTGAGATTGACCCTTTCAGTGTTCACAGAGAGTTAAAACACATGGGGTAGAGAAGAGCTGAAAATAAATGTATTTGGGGACCCAGGCCAATACTGAGGAATTTGATTGAGCTACAGTGTCCAGCTGGATGTGAGATAAAGCACACCAGTGCTTATATCTTGATTTCTAGACTAGCTGTGCAGAACCACAGTGATGGGGTTTCCCATAGGTAACACCATACCTCAGGGATTTTTGAAAATTAAAAGGTCTTATGACTGGAAATGATTATAGTTTACAAAAAAAAAGGTTTTGCTTCCTTTTTAGCAAAATGGGCATTGAGCTGTGCAGAGTCCTTCAATTTAGTGCTGAACTTGTGTTAAGTCTTACATTTCAAGACTTCCTGAGTTTCTTCTAATTTCCAAGAATACTGGAGATGAAACAGCCACTATAAATCCTGTAAGTCCATAAGTGCCAGGTGCACAGCAGCAGGTAGTTTATCAGGCCCTGTTTGTCTGGGTTTTCTTAAACCTTGTCAGCTACAATGATGATCAGCACTGACTTCCTACCCAACAGGTCAATAGAGGCTCTGATCCAGATGAGTTGTCCACGGAACATCCATTAGGACGCAGACCTCAGGTGGAGCAAAACACAACAAACAATTACAGAGACTTCCTGGGATGAAAGAATTCAAGCCACGATCGCCTGCTTGCTCAGAAATCACTGATGAAATTGGTGATATGATTCCTCGTGATGGCCTGCCTGCTTTGTGTCAGGAAGGTGCACCCCTGTAATGTCTCTTGAGGTGTTTTTAAGCCTGAAGCACTGTGCTTTGTTTTAGCAAGAGTGTTGTGCCATCCTTGTCCAGAGAAGCAGTGAAATTCTGACCCCTGAGAGGTGCTGGCCAGGATGCCATGCATGGCACAGAAAGGAAATATTTCTCTGGTGTAAATCTGCATCTGGTGCTACTGGGCCGTGCAGAAGGTAAGGGTTGGTCCTCAAGAGTATTTGTGATATGTGCTGTGGGTAAAGCAGGTTTTGAGTGCAGTGGGATAAGATAATTCCGTAGTCTGAAAACACATTTGTCTGTTGAGTCATCTATTATGTTGTTATAATGTGATAATTGGAATCCACACATTAGCAAGCCAAAAAGACAATAATTAAAGCCAAGGCACAAAAGGGAGTTAATGCTCCAAAATTATTTTGTGCAGAGTTATTTGATAAAGTAAGTCTTTCTGTTTCCTTGTGAAAACCCCTGCTCTACAATGAATTTTTCTAACTCTCTGGAAAATAATCTAATTATAGTTAACATTATTATGTTCTTTGGTGCTTTGAATGGAGCTGTGGGTAATATTGTGCTTACTCCAAAGCAAATAGCTGCATGTTTCAGTCTGACATTTCATATTGATAGAAACAAAAACATTTTGTTAAAAACAATGGATGAGGGAAATAATTCAATTTCTAGATAATATAATAAAAGAGGGAAAAGCACCACCGTGTTCTCAACAACTGCAGAAATATGCTTTGCCAGACACTCTTCTATAAATACATTTAATTATAATATTGTTTTCTACTCTAGGAGAAAGCAGGTGAAACTTAACTTTCTCTTTCCTGAAATCTTCCCATATATTTTTCCAAACAAATGAGCATCTTAAGACTCAGGCATTGTGATCACTTGAAAGCTTATAACAACACTGGAAAAAGAAAGATTAAATATGAAAGAATGGTATAAAGTCTGAAAATGTTCATTTAAATCTTCTAGTCAATCTCAAACAGACAAGCCTCATCTTTATTTTTCTTCTTTTCTTGTTTAGTAAAGCCCCAACTGGAAGCCAATGGAGTTGGAAATGTATTGACTTTGTTCCATTTCTGGTATAATTAGTCACCTATAGTTGAACACTGACGTTAGATGCACAAAAACCACCCTCAGCCTCTCTGCAGAAATGGAAATGCAATTGGAATTTGCTGCTCTCTCTGAAACAGGTTTTGCTGAACCCAATTTGTTTTCACAGCAGCCCTGTTGCTAAATGTTCTCAGACCTGGGAGGGTAAGTAACCTGATGTAAGCATAACCCATGTTCACATAGGCATGGCTGAACAGGGAAATTTCTGGTCATTTGAGTCACAAATCCAACATTTTTTGCTGGTTATGGAATGAGAAACATCTCAGGAAACTGGGCTATGCTCAAGGGGCTGGCAGTGTGGGAAACTCTTAACAATCCCTTTTTTCCCTGTGGGACACCATGGAGATGGTACCAGGAGGGACAACCCACTGATGTGGGAAATAGTAAAGGTAGGATGATTTTCTAAAAATGGAGTGGAAGCTGCCTGTCTGCTCTCTGGCTGGAGGACTGACGCATTATATCTCCCTCTGTGAAAGCAAATATTTTTTCTGTCAAAATGCCTGTAATACAATCCATTCTCACTCTTTTCTTGGTGTAGAAGCAAAAGCTTGAATGATTTTAATCAGTGCAGGATTTTGTGCTCCTGTTAGTATTAGAAATCCAAGAACATACAAAGCTGTGCTCCAAAGACAACTGGAGCTATTCCTTTTTAAGGTCTCAGCAAATGTAATAATGCCAACAGCTCATAGTGCTCTTCATTAGGCTGTGTAACTTCCCAACACATGAATCACTCAGTGGAGAGTGTTTGCTTACTTTCTTTAACAAGATGAGTGTATTTTTAAATTGGTAACCTAGTTTAATTCTCCTTTGTGAGACAGATGTGTCTGACCCCGCTGCTGTGGGAATCCAGTGATGCAGAGCACTAGAGGCAGATTTGGGATTTCCCTTCCCCAAAGAGATAAAGCCAGACAGGTACCCAGGGCACAGTGCCTCCCTTCCATCACGTGCCTCAGCACTGGCTGGATGATAATTGAATATGTGGAATCTGCACTTGAAAATGTCCTCTCTTCTCTGCGCAGGTCAGCTCTGTACTCACCCCCTGCTGTACCCCAGGAGCTCCTGAAACTTTGGAAAAAAGGTTTGATCTGTTGCAAACCCTGATTTGGTATGGCACTCACCTCTGGGCTGGTAAAACCTCTGAGGAAGTCAGCAGGAAGTCACTCAAAGAGGTGAAATGGAGCCATCAGGTGCTGGTGAGGATCAGCACTGGGTTTGCTGCTCCAGTCTCTGAGTGTTCTTTGTTTGGATGCCTTTTCTGGCCCCAAAGATCTGTTCCTGCAGGAGCTTCTCTTCCTTCTCCTGGCTGAGAGCAGGGGACACTCTGCATCCCAGGGACTGCCCACCCTGCAGGTTCCTTGGCATGCAGCAGTTTGGATTATGTGCACTTTAGTATTATTTAATCAGAAATTCGGGCTCAGGGGTTTGGTTTGGGTTTGTTTGCCCTTATTTTCTAAATATCAGCAGAGAGCTCCTGGGAGCTTGCTGTGGACAGCCACACTGACAGCTCTGGGCTTTGGTGAGGTCCTGGTGCTCGCCAGTGCTCGCTGCTCACTCCTTCCTTAATTGAAGGTTTGGATGAGGATAAGGCTTGGCTCACAGCCCTTGTGAGACCTCACACATGCAGCCAGCTGGGCTTGATGGGAAGGCAAAAAGAGCAGACTCCTTCCTGAGCCTCTGCTGTTTTTTCCTCAATCCCTCCTTGGGATGCAAGGAAGATGTGAAAGTGCTCCATGAGCAGCAGGAGGGGAGACCTTGCTGCTTCCCAGTGTAGGGATTATATATTAATACATCAGGCTTCAATGGCTTCTGGTTACACAAAAACAAACAGAAAGCAGCAGAGGGCTGGGAAAAACATCAATTCTCAACAGCTCTGTGATCTCTGGCAGCACAGGCACACATCCCTGCTTCCATGTGTGGGGCACTCACAGAGGCAGAGCCAGGGACGGGAGAAAGAAGAGAGGAAACCAAACCCCCAGTTGCATGTCAGGACAGCCAGAACCACCACATCACTGCATCCAGGGAGCATCCCTTCCTGCTGGACTCTTGTGAGAAGACAGGGAGGAGCAATGCAAGAGGAAGCATCTGGAGAACAGAATGGGTAGAGAACATGTGCACAAGCGTGTGGAGAACACAGGCTGGCAGAGGCTGCTCACACAAGGAGATGTGTGTTGGGGTGTTGTGCAGCTCTGCAGAGCTCTGTTAAACACAGCAGCACTCGTGGGTGTGTGGTTGGGATGTGAACTGCTCCCACAGCACATCTATGGCACAGCTGTGTGTGTGGGCAAGCAGACAGAGCACTGCTGGTGCTGGATGGTGTCCCTGAGAGGCAGCACCGTGCCTGGAAGGTTCTAACCTGCTCTGTGACCACGTCAGGTGTGTAAGGTCTCAGTGGATTTGTTACACTGGGTCAGTGTGAATGCACTCAGGTTACGGGGCGTTTTATTTTGGTCACGTTGGATGAGGGACAAATGATAGCAGGGCTGCTCCCAGCCCCTTCACCCCAGCCTGTGGTGACACACTGGACCTTGTTGAACCTCATGAGGCTCACATGGACCCACTCCTGAGCTGATCCAGGTCCCTTTGGTGGCACCCATCCCTCAGGTGTCACGGGCAGGCTGGCAGAGGCTGCTCACACAAGGAGATGTGTGTTGGGGTGCTGTGCAGCTCTGCAGATCTCTGTTTAACACAGCAGCACTCGTGGGTGTGTGCTGGGGATGTGAACTGCTCCCACAGCACATCCATTGTCTGACAAGTGTGGCAGTTTCCCTGGAGCAGCTGGGCAAGCAAAGAGAAGAGCAATTCTCTGAATGCCTTGTGCTGAGAGGATGCAGGACTACAATGCAGCACAAACACTCCATCTACCTGAAGTGCAGACCTACTGCTGCCACTAGATTAGCCTTAATGCCCTTGGAAGGTTTAATTCAAATAAGCAACCTTGTTTCTGGCCCTACACAAAACAACCCTTTGTGGTGGAAATCTTCTTTTTGTGGAGATTATGTTTGTGAGTGCCAGAGGTACTTGGCACTAAGTGCCTCATGCATTTGTATCCCTGCATAATCCACAAATTGCCTGAAGATGGTCTTTAGCTGCAAAATTCAGATCCCCATCTTAAAACACTTTGCTGCCCTGACATTCTCAGTTCCAGGAGTTTAGGTCTATCTGCTCAGCATTTCTCCACCGTGGGAATTTGGTTTGGGACCAGCTGTTAATAAATTAAATAGCACTTTTTTTTTTTTTTTTGGTAATTCTTTTGCAACAAAGGCCCATCGGGGAATATGGAGATAATCAGCTTGAAGAAAATCCTGAGAAATCTGTCTGCACCTCTCCAAATAGGTCACCCACCAGGCAACATCCCTGAAAATTGTGTGGGGTGCCTCTGAGATACCCTCCAGATTATTTATGGTGTTATAATTCAATTAAGTGGTGGCAGGGGATCCGTGAGGGTGGCTGTGAGATCCTCATGTGCTAGATATTTTTGGACCCTACAGAGGAAGAAATGAGAGTATTTAGGATGGAGTAATTACACTGGTTGGGATTTAACAGGGAATTTGTGCTGCAGTCTGTGGATATTAGCCTAGATGGGCTCACATGGAGGCACAGGAATGACAACACTTGTCAAACAGGTAGCTGGGATGCTGCCCATAGATAATCAGTAAATGATCTATGGGAAAAGAGAGTGGATGTGCTTGGACAATGTTTTATGACCTTCCCTAAACTATGGAGATAGATGCTCTAAAATGTGAGTCTGCCTTACAGGCAGGAGAATTTTAGGTCAGTAAAGCAGAGAAAGGTTATGGGTTAAAGCCTGACAGATTCCTTTCTGCAAGACACTGAGAGCAGATTTTCCTCGAGTCATTTAAAGGAAATGGGGAAAAATTGTGTAGCTGAGAGAATAGCATGGTGCTTTAGTGTAAGGCACTGAAAGACTTTTGTTGGGAGAGAGCATGAGCTGTCAGGGTCAGAATTGTCCCACTAGAGGTGCAGAGGAATCTTGACTGAGCTGAGAAAACAAGCAGAATGTTGCCTGGGTTCAGCTACAACAGAAAAATAGTGAAACACTCATAAAATTGGTTCTCTTACACTCTGGCCAAGTGGAAGACACCTCCTTCAGAGCAGTTACAGGTTTTTCAAACCCTCATCTCAGTGCAAGCGACCTTTAGAGTAATAATACACAATTTATAGTGTACTATTGATTAATAATGTATTATTACTTTAGAGTAATAATACATCTATTAGAATAATAACAAACAATCCTCATTTTCTTAAAGCATGAGGTTTTACTACTGAGGGCTTTTTAACTGGTTTGTGAGAACTCTGTCTGCCTTTCCTCATAAGCACCCAAAAAGCTGTGGGTCTGTAAAATGTCAGTGTCTTATTCTCACCTTCACCAGTTCCAAGTGAACAGAAATTGTTTAAATTTGTTAAATCTGCTTGGTGAAGTGAGGGATGGCATGGATGGCCCTTCTGGGTTGGGCTGCAGTGGCATTTCTGTATAATGGCTATGTATGTATAAATATACATATATATTCTGTATAATATATATAACCATATTATATTCTGTATAATTTCTATATATGAGCTGCAGAGAATGTTGTTAATGCCATCATCGAGTGCTCCAGAATTGAATCGTGACTCGTCAAGCTCTCAAGTCCCACCCAAGAGTGGCTGTGGCTTTCAGTCAGAATTATGGCTGAGCAGACCCCTCTTGTGCTGTGTGGGATACCCTGCTCCATGCAAATTTCATTTATCTCTTGGGAAGCAGAGAGCAGACACCCTTTGGATTGGAAAGTGGTGTTTAGCCTTTGGGGCTCTGCATTAAGATCAGCTAATCTGGGTTCAGCTCCTGCTTCTGCCTAAGGGGTCCTGCTGGGGAGGAAGATGAAATTCTGATTTTGAATTACCACGTGGGGAGGAAGATGAAATTCTGATTTTGAATTACCATGAGCAGAAAAAAACCCCCAAACAAATATATACCTGGACCCAATTCTCCTAGTATCCAACAGCATATCTGGATTTCTCCAGTGGTGATAACTTCTGTATCAAAAGAAGGAACTAGAAGAAGAATAGCAGGTTCCTGCTGTAAACCAGGAATTTTTCCTTGTTTAATGCTCCCTGTGGCAGGGGCATATAACTCTGCCATGCTTCACACACCAAGAGAAGTCACTCCTGTTTCTCATTTTCTCCTGTCTCTGGTCACTATTAATCATTAGGCAATTACATTCTTAAAGATAAATCACCACAAGTTTCTCTTCTGTAAACAGAGAAACAGCTTTTCTTTGTAAAGATTGATTTCATTGCCCTGCAATTTCCTGTTTAATTAAACAGGATCAGTCTGACAAATGCAGGTTTTTAAGCACTTTGTTTCTGGCTTTTTTTTTTCTCCTCTTCTAGGAATATCCAAAGGATGGAATTATTTTTCATGGCATTGAGAGGGCAGCTAGGTTAATACCAGTCACTTTGCCCTTGGGCATCGATTATCATCAGCTGTGCCATAAAATCTCTTACATGAAAACTCCAAGAGTGATTCTCCACCATCCTGTGTGGCCTTCAGCTGATACCAAGTGAGTGTCAGACCTTCCAGAGGCAGAAGATGTGTTTTGTCCAGATGTGGGGCATCTTCGCTCTCCTCTCCTCAGCCACATTGAGCCTTGCTCAAAGGAGTGGAAGATTTGTTCATCCATATCACAGCCCTGCAAGCTGGGTAGGTAAAATCAGATGTTGAAGTGCTTTTTTGAGGGAAATCAAAGCCAAATCCTCAGATGGATTTTGAGCTACTGACTTAGAAATAATATATCCCTAGATACAGCAACAAATGGAAGGGCTGGGCTGGGAACTTGTGGTTCTGATGGAAGATGTTTGAGGGGAACCTGGGTGTGGGTCACCAAAAAGGAGAGTGGAAGATGCAGCTGGCGTGGGATGTTCATGTCCTCCAAAATCAGGGTTATGGGTGCCTTGTGAATGAGGCTGAATTTTAAAGGGAATTAATGTGCTCACAGGACAGTGTGTGCTGGCACATCCCAGTGTGGAGCTCTGGGAATGGATGGACAGGTCCAGAAAAGGATCAGCCAAATTGCTGAACCTTATAGGGATAATGGGGATGATGGGAGGAGGAGGTTGGGGCAGTCAGAGGGGCGATGGAACCAAAGCCTCGGGGGCCATTCCCTGTGGGGCTGCAGGGAGCAGCTGGGGCAGGTGTGCTGAGCAGCAGATGTGCCCTCCTGCATTGTCTGGGCTGGAAACACTCATCAGGGTGATGTTTTACAGCCTGGGAAAGCAGGAGACAGTCACACTTTCATTGGCTTTCAGATAAATGTTCCCTGACGTTGGAGCCATCTGCAGATTCACTCCTGACACTCCTTTCATTCATGCCTCTGCTTAAATGATTTCTTGAAAGGGGGAATCCAAAGAATTGTTTTCCCCCTTTCAAGCTCTGCCTTTGCAGCCACCTGGGAATATCCCTGATCACCCAGTGAACAATTAGCACTCAGCCTTGCCATACCCTCAGTACCATTATTACACCAACAAGGCAAAGGTGTCACGTTCCTGCTGCTTCCTCCTGAGATGGTAACAAGAGCAGGGATTGTTTCAGAAGATATTTTCTTAAATACTCCCTCTGGGGTTTTCAAATGATACTCCTTAGCTGCTGTGACATGAGCTAACCCTGCCTTTTGTTGAAAACTGCTTGTCTTTTGTTATTAGCTCTGTTCCAGGGTAAACAGTTGGAAATGGTTCATATTAATGTCAAGTTTCACATTTGGAGCTGTGGTTGGAAGATGTGCAAGAGAAGTCCTGACAGGTGTACTTGGAATAAGGGGTGTTTTGGTGCTTTTAGGAGAAAAGAGGGGTAAAATTTCTTCTAGAGGTGGAGGCTATGCTCTCCCAGTTGTATTTTACCCCTTTGTGATTCAAGAACAAAAGCCAAGATGTGCATGAAGGTCCTGCAAACACTTGTGTGGGATGGGGAAAAAGCATAGATAGAGACTGGCACATCTGTGGCTTCCAGGAGAAGCTCTGATCAACAAAACCAAAGTCCCACCAGCCTGTAGTGCTCTCTCCTTGCCTCCTGCAGGGAACTTAAGCCTACCAACACATGAGCACAAACGGTGGCAGCAGGTCAGGGATGTCCTGGCATGGAGACAGTGACAATCCCCAGGTACAGTCACACAGGGGCTGTGTGGAATCCCTGACCACAGAGCAGCACTAACAAAAATTATTCCCATCTTCCCAAGGGCTGAACCTCTCAGCATGAATGCAGGGGTGAAGAGGGGGCTCAGCAGGAGCTCGGGGCAGAGCAGGAACTCTGCAGGAAGGCTGGGCAGAGCTGGCCCAGCGCGGCAGGAGCGTCACCCGTCGCTTTGAGGGTTTCCTTGCTGCTCACCCTGCTGAAATATCTTCTCCCTCAGGCTAAGTGGTTCATGGCTCTTGGCTTATTGCTATTACAAGACATTTATGTTTCATGGCAGATGGTTTAGTGCACAACTTGTTGTTTTGCCTTTTTATTTTTTTTTTTTTCAACCAAGGTAGATCAGCAGGCAGCGGTTCAGTCTCAGCAGCTCTGGGTTGAGATATCAGTGGTTGAGATATCAGTTTTATCTCACATTTCTTTAAAGCAAATGAAAGAAGAAGGAAAAAAAAAAGGTTGGGAGAGAAACATTTTCATAGTGACAAGGTTTGTCAGCTTTGTAGTGTATTTGGCACTTACTTTGTGATGGCCAAAGTAGGATGTCCCAAGCACCTTTAGAAAACTGCTAAGGTACAAAATAATGAGTGCAGAGTACAAAGCTTTGTGACTGAGTGCATTAGAATACACTGCCTTTCAGCTGAGCTGCATGGAGTTTGACCTTGGCACAAATGATGGTGCTTCTCCACCTCCCTTCCGACCTGTGCCTTTTCAGACAATTTGCAGATTGAATTTACAATGCATTTCCATATACAGAGGAAAAGTGCTACAACTTTATCTGTCCGTGGAGTCCCAGTAGTCTCAGCTCACCAGATGTTCCTTACTCATTTAAACAGTGCACTGAGCTTTGCTTAGTGTGATAATTTTGAAATGCAACGAGTATGGGGACACATAATGAGGAGTTAGAGGTAGTGGCTGTGAGGGTAAAAAGTTTCAAGGAAAAGATCAATTGCCTTGTGTCCAGCTGCATTACCATAACTGTGGGTATTAATTGTTGTGCAAACACCTACAGGTCACTCTGAGCATAAATTAGGTCTTGATTTCTTTTCTTAAGGCCAGAAACTTGATCAATAACCTTCATTTAAAATCAGGACCTCACTGCCAGCAAAGTCTTTAACTCCAAACCTTGCTGGGTTTGCTGCAGCAGGGATTGTGCCTGGCTCTGGGGTGTAAAGGACATTTTTTACAGCCAAGTAAAAAATGTCCTTTTCCCACCCCCAGGAGCAGGAACAGCTGAAGTGTTTTTCCAGGGACTGACTCGTGTTGTGGCACCTCCTCCAGGAGCTTTGTGAGGGGGTCTCCCACTCAATCCATCTTCCCACAGGCCCTGGCAGTGAGAAGCAGAGGGGGAATATTCACGGTTACCCTGCAGAGACCTCACCTTGGAGACTTCACTGTGAGGTTCCACTCCAAGCCCAAGAAATAAAATGGAGAGAGACATTTATGTCTAGGACAACAGCCCATGGTGTGACAGGACCCTCAAAAGGACACAGAGAGGTTAAACGACATCAAAAAGAAATTTCATTTTCACCCAGTAGAGACCAAAAAAAGAAAAAGAAAAAAAAAAAAATCAGCATTTTCACCAACTGAAAGGCAAACCAAGAGCTCACATTTCCTAAAGAAGTCGAAATCTAAGAATCCACATAGTTACATGAATATTTTCCCCTTAAGGAATGTCGGGGTTTTGTTTTTTAAAGCTTAAAATAGTTTCACCTCTCCTCCAATATCTTGCTGAAATAGTAAAAAATCCTCAACCTCACTCAAGCTCGCAATAAATTATTTTTGCCCTATATTTACAGCAAGGTCAATTTTTTCTCCCTGGATTTCTTGCATATAATTCATTTGAATGGGGTGGCTTCTATGTCATCTTTAATCTTCTAAATGTATCTTAAGCCCAAATTACAAATCCTAGAAATGAGTGACCCATAATGAATTCTTAACCACAACTTTCTGGCAGAACAAATATACTTCTCAAATATGCAAACTGTTAAATGTTTTCTTATCATACTAAAAGTGTGAATTAAATTATAATATGATGAAAAAGTAGCAGTTTGCAGTAATTCCAAATGTGGCAAATCTTCAGTAGTGCATAAAATTATTCAGTGAACTGTGGAAAACATCAGAGCAATTCTAGCCTTAAAGCTTTTCTTCCAACAACCAAAAAGTGCCAAAAACAAGCAAGCATAGCTAAGCATTTCATCTTGGAAGCAGCTTATTGAATTAATAAGACAAGTCAATTAATGTAATGCTCTGTTGCTTCAGGATAAAACATGAAAAGGAAAAATATGGAGCTGTTTACTGTAGTGAGATCAAGCAACCATGAAGTCTGTAAAGTTAAAGTTGTTAATTTCTCTAAAACCTAAGGAAATGATCAGCACAGCTATTGTATAGACTCACTCTATATGAAAGTGTTGAGTGAGATGTGGATCTTCTGCTGTCCAGACAGAGCTTTAATACCAATTTCCTCCTGCTAGGAGTCTGGTTTGCCTCTCTACTGCATGAAACTGAAACTGAATTGCTGTTTCCTTCACACTGGGCAAACATTGGAACAGCCTGCTGGAATCACCAGCCCTGGAAGTGCCCAAAAAACGTGTGGATGTGGCACTCCACATGGTTTGGTTCTGGGTCTGGCAGTGTTAGGTTAATGCTTGGGTTTGATGATTGTGGGGGTCTCTCCCAACACTCATGATTCTGTGGTTCTCTATAGGTTATGTTTGATGGGCTCCCCCGTGTCTGAGGGTGTTCCAGTGCCAGCTGCTGAGGAAAGTCACCTCAGAGGTGTGCAGGGTGTTTTCAGCAGCATTTCTGCATTGTAGAGCACAGAAGAAAACCAAGGGCTGCAGGCAGAAACTCCCTGTGTTTCAGCAGAGCAGCCTGTGTTTAAATCATGGCAAGGTCCTGAGAAATTGAAAGTTAAGGTTGGTAATCTTTGCTTTCAGGTCAGTTCCTCAATTTTCATTTAACTTAATGCTAGGCTTGTATGTGCCCAGAAATCCTGATTCCAGGTGTCTGAAAAAGTGTCTGAGAAGGATGGAGTCAATTAATGGTGAACAGCTGGTTTTTCTGTAATAGACCCCATCTTCCCAGAAATCCTCATTATGCAAACTGTGGGTTTGATTTGAAAAAAATTATAATAATCCCGATCAAGAACTTTACCAGTTGTGAAGTCCTATTTTTCAAGTCTTCTGCCCAAACCACTGCCTTTGATTGCAAGGGACTAATTAGATCAGTTTGACCAGGGCAGCTGGGGGTACAGAAACGCCTGAGGGATGAGTGCTCAGTTATTCAGACACAAGATGACTTTCATGTCTGACAGCAATTTGGGAAGAGCAACTTTCTCATGGCTATTCTGGTGAAATTCTGTTGGGTGTGAAGGGCAGCAGGTGGAAGGGAGACAGCAACACACAGACCAGGCCTACCCTCATTTCTGTGAGGTTGATTTTTGGGGCTCCTTTCTCATTGTCAAAGCTCCAAACGCCACAGAAGGTGCTCAAAGGTGGAGCTGCTGTAGTCTGCAAGAAGATGTTAAAGGAAGATCATGAGGACTAGAAATCAATGAAAACTCTGTGCTAAACCAGTTTTAGTTTTGGGTATAAACCATTCTAGCAGATTTAGGCTGCTCTTCCTAATTTTGCCACAAGGTTTTCAACAGCACTTACTGTAAGAAATCTTTTCACTCTTATTTTCCTTTGCAGCTTTTTTCCATGGTGGAAAAAGGGATGTATTGTGGTCCCACTGTAAGGATTTTCTGTAGATTGCTGCTAGATGCAGAGTGGAGATGATTTTGTTGAGAAAAGCCATTGTGACATTTCTGAGAGCTTTTGAGGGACATCTTTAACTCCAGGATCTCACAGATCATGTGCAATGAGCAGTCACAGAAGTCAAAATTAAATTAGTATGGAGGGAAAAAATATTTTAAAGTCATCAGTAGGGCTGCAAAGCAACATTATGAACCAACAAATACTGTGAGTCAGATCCAGTGATGAGGGAAACTGAGGTACCTGCAGAAATCAGGTTTTGACCCTTACTATCTACGTTTTTGGGGTGAATTCTGAAACTTCAGCTCAGAAAATCTTCCTAGGCAGCAGGAACAGTGTGTCTGGGTAACTCTCTCTTGTTTTGATCCTGTCCCAATTGTTCTGCTTGCCTTGCTGGGCATTGGTGAAGTTTTTGCCATGCTCTGCTTAAGGTCAGTGCCTAAAGGAGAAAGACCAGCAAAAATATGAAACAATCTAACATGCATTTTAATTTGTCTAATATATGAATACCTGGAGTATCATTTCAGAGTTGGCTGTTTCAGTTTTTGTGGCCCAAGGCTGGTGCTGACTGTAGCAAGGCACTGTTGGAAAGAGCATTTTAAATGGGAGTCCCAGATTAAATGGATACATCTGTAAAGGGAAAATGCTCCACTATTTTGAAAACTGCATTCAATTCTGCTCAAATCAGAAAAATAGACACAGGTTACATGAGCTAGAGCTGTAAACGAATCAAAGTGGTCTGATGAAAATAAAAAGAAAAATTGATATAAAATAGGTGTTTCAGTTATGGGAGTAGATTGGAATACTGTTTATAATCCAACAGTGAAGCAAATGACGGGATGAGTTTTACTGAATAAAACCAACAGGCTCTTATCCTCTGCCTTGTTTTCTGTGCCAAGTAAACCAACAGGCTTTTGTGTAAGCAAAGCATAATTTTTTCTGCCTCAGACAAAGAGCAGAGATGAGGTGAATGGAAGATAGGCTATAATAACATTTAGAAATCAGGTGCTGAGAGAGTATAAAAGCTAACTGAGAATGTGATATTCTCATAATAACCACATCTCAGCACAGATGAGCAGAAAATATCACTTCAGGCTTGTAAGAGTCTTACAGCTTTGGGTTCTGAATTTCCCTGTCCTTGCATTTATGAGTCTTCCCTCTCTCCTATTCCCGATGAGGAGAGAGCAGTTCTAGGACACACCAACAACAGCTATGAATTGTTTTGCTTTGTTTTCCATCCAGTCACTACTCTCTTTTGAGATTGTAAGTTTTTGGGAGTCAAAGTCGGAAGAAAATGAAGCCAAATGAGTGAAGTGCTCATGGAAGCTGCCTCTGGTAGGTGCACATCCAGATTGGGGTATTTCTTTTTTGCACTGGCTGTAGCCTTTGAGAGTCTGGTGGCCAAATAGAATGGGGAGATACAGCCAAGCTGCTGAGGAAAAATATTGTAGCCTGGTGGTTCCTCTTCAGCAGCTTTGAACATCCATGCCACCAAACTGTGCTCAAAGAGCAGGTGATTCAGCTGAGGTGGAAATGCCTTCCTCAGTGGGAAAGCTTTATTTGGACTGTAGTGCTGTGTTGTGAAGACAGAAGTGCTGTTATCACACATAATCATCAGTCAAATTCAGACCTGACTAAGAGCAGGGGAAGTTGATGGAATACAAATCTGCTTACTGTGGGTCCACTGCTGAATGATAAATTGGCCTGTGGCAAAATTAAAGCAAAGCTGCAGAGTGCCTGGAGGTAGCACTGCAAGGCAGTGACATCTTTGTGACAGGTCTCCTTCCCTGCTTACGTTCATTACTAAGATTTTAGTGGGTCTCAGTGTGACCTATCAGCTCCTATTCAAGGAGTAAAGCTGGTGGAAGATTTGCCTAAGGGCTTGAATTCAAGAACCAAGTGCAGTTTTTATTTTAAGACATTTTTAGCTGATCTTCAGCATCCAGTACTGAGGTTCTTCAGGTTGCAAAATGCTTGAAAGGTTGTTTAATTTCAAAATTACTTTCAGGGAGTATTCTCTTCAAGCAGAGAAGGAGACACAGACCATTGTCTTTAGATTGTAACATTTCCTAACTGGTTCTCTGCTCTATATCAGTGTTTGTGAGACACCAGGAGGGCTTTAGGGACTTGGGGTCAGATCTGTAAAAACTCTGGACCATTCTACATGGGACATCATGAAGGCTCTACTAATCTGGATAGCAGAGTCTATCAGAAAGAAAATGTAATGAAAGAGCACAAAAAGCTCAGAAAAAGCATTGGCACTGGCTTCCCAGAGAAGTGGAGGAATCACTATCCCTGGAAGTGTTCCAAAACCATGCAGATGTGGTGCTCAGAGACACGGTTTAGTGCTAGGTTAATGACTCGACTGGATGATCTTAGAGGTCTTCTCCAATCTCAAAGCTTCTATGCCTGTGCTTGGATCCCACACTGTGCATTTCACAGCAGCTTGGCCAGTTCTTCACTTTTTATTTCAAGCCTGAAACAAGTCTGATCAAATCAATAGTGATAAATTTCCCTCCTGCAGAGGCTAAAGCTGGTGGCAAGCCCCCAATAGCCGGCGTGCCGAGTTCTGAGATCTGGTCAAGGCAGAGGAGACCTTGGGAAAAGCAACAAACAGAAGGGTTCAGGCGAGGTGAGGAGCTGACACTTGACTCCTCTGCTGCAAATCAAGAAGCAGCAGCACCTGCTTTGTACCCAGGGCACACCTGAGAGGGACCCTGTGGCCCTGAGCTGGTGTGGGCAGTGAAATACAGGAGCTGCTGGCACAGACTGGCATCTCGCCTTCCAAGGTACGCAGGAAAAAGGAAAAGAGTGAAGATCACATAAATCACTGTTGCTGTGGGGGACAGCTCCCTGAAAGGGGTCTCTTCTTTAGTCTGTGGGGCAGCGGTGGTGATAAAAGGCTAATAGAGATGGATGAATGTAATTGAGTGGTGTGAAAGAGAGGGGATGGGATGAAATGAAAGTGAAATGAAATAGGAAATGAAGAGGAATGGCAGGTGGGAGGAAGAAATTACATATTCCCCTGAGCAATATTTTAGGTTATGGGTAGTTTGCTTCGTATCTAGGTGGGCCCCTAGCCCCCACTTCTAACTGAATCAAGGACAATAATCTGAGAAATGAAACAGATGAGAAATAATAGGAAACAGGTTAGTAACTTGATGCTCAATCATGTATTTTGTTTCTGGTCAGACAAATTTCATCATATTGCTTCATGGTGGGGGAAAAAAACATAACCTAACCATGAGTGTTGGATGAAAAGATGCCATATCCCAGTCTGGTATGTGGGAAAGACCTTTGCATATTTCTGAATTAGGAATTAAAGGTACAAGTCAAACTAAGGTTAAAGGTTTAGCAAAGATCTGCAAAATGTGCCCATACAGGAATATTTGTCAAAAATAAGGGTTTTTCCCCATGACTTAGCTGCTCTGCATACTATCCTCTCCCATGGCAGTGGTGCTCACACTCCCTGGTGAGACCAAGTTATTTGTGCTCCTCTTTGGCTAGTTCATTTTTCTGCTGGAAGGCAATGTGGGCTTTCTCCCCTCCAGCTTTTACATGAAAATGTTCTCTCAGATGGATGTCCCCAAAGAAACCGTGACCTCCAAAAGAAGAACTGCTGGTCATTTTTTTCAGCCTGTCAGGGTTAAGGAGGACCATTTTCTATCTCTGCTCTCATCTGAAAGGCTCAGAGCAGCTTCTACTATGGAGCCATGAGACCAAACTAAGGCAGGACTGTGTTCCTGTGGGACCAGGAGATGTTGGAGCTGACCTGGGGGGGATCTTCCAAGCATCAATGGTTTGAAAATCCCAGCTGAAGGGAGACGCACAAGCTCTGCTCAGCTGGTGCTGGCACAGGATTGTCCACACGTGACTGCAGGCCCCTAATTCTGCTCTCTGTGACTCAGGGTCTGCTCTCAGCAAAGCTTCACTGGTGTGAATCACAGATGAACCATCCTCAGTGATGACCTGAAATCCAGGAGCCCTCAATTTTACAGCCAGGTCTGCTGCAGGTTTTCAGCATCACCTTGGGCAAGTCTCAGCTCTTTTGAGTTTCAGTTTCCTGCCTGGAAAGCAGAGGATTCAGTTCCTTTCCTCGGAGCAGCATGGTTTTATAAAGTACAAATATTTGTGAAGTTAAGTGCTTTGACTGTGTGAGCCTCTGAGAGAAGAAACCATAAATATGTGTCAGGCCTATGATCTGAATTCAAACCAGTGAACTAGAAAAAGTGTTGACAGCCTGAAACCAACTGCCCTGTACACACATCTCCTTCTGTCTACCTGA
Source organism: Melospiza melodia melodia (assembly GCF_035770615.1). Taxonomy (NCBI): domain Eukaryota; kingdom Metazoa; phylum Chordata; class Aves; order Passeriformes; family Passerellidae; genus Melospiza; species Melospiza melodia. Next base: position 26,419,110 of record NC_086203.1, on the reverse strand, counting down.
AAGATTATTTGTGGAATGTGTTTCTATTTTTCTCTGACAAAAAAATAGAATACCAAGCAAAGAAGCATGACCCAGTTCTTTGTCAGGCAAGCTCTAAACCTTGCTTACTGGGATGTGACTGAGGTATTGATAAAAGAGAAGCTCATTTTAGGCCACAGTATTCATCCTGCCCTTGAAGAAGAAACAAAGCCTGCCACTTTCAGATTAAATGGATGTGCTTTTCAAGCCAAAGTATGTTTATCTCCTCCACAACTTCTCTAAGATCTGTAATTATATTTGGACCAGCCAGTGAAACAGGTGAGTGGTAAATGAGGAGAGTTGGGAATGTAACTAATCATTTTATAATGGGAAAACATCCAAGCAGTACCACTGACAGTACCTGCAAACTCTGCTAATAGTCAATCAATAGGTCTGATAAGAGCATCACTCATCACAAACTGCTTCACCTTCAGCAATTTTTCATGGTCCTTTCTCTGTGTAGTGCCAGGTATGGGTGCACATCATGCTGTTCCTGATGCTGGCCATAGGAGTGGACTTCTCCAAGATTTTATTTTTGTTTTTTTTTTTTTATATTGCATATAGAATATTCAAAACAATATCAAGTCATACCACACTGAGCCTTTTATTAGCAGAGATTTTTGGACAGAAGCACAGAATCTAAGTTTTCTGAATTAATAGGCAGATGGCAGCTACCTTTTTTTTTTTGGCATTTTTTTCCAACTTGTACATTTTAGATTTACAGAACTTGATTTCACACATCCGAAGAAACACTGACATAAATCTAAATTTATCTTTGATGCATTTACAAATATTCTTTCTCTTTTTTATTTTTTTTTAATTTCCTGAAGTGTCTCTGTCTAGACTTCTGCCAAAAAGCAGGAACTTCCATTTTCTCCTCTGTTAACATAAACCTTTTAACATTATGCAGAGAATGGCATGACTGTCACTTTCCCATGGGATATGAGGATCATTCACTCCACCACTGACAGACATCTGCTCTCCGTTGGCCAGGATAAGTAGCTCTGACATCTTCCTGCTACACACACTGCTACTGTGAGTATCCCTGAAATGTAGAATATTTGTGACTCTAGGCTTCTTGAATTCTTTTTTATTATTGTTTTCAACTTGGTTCCCTGAAACAACGAAGGTTAGTTGCATCTGACTCTTAATTGGACTTCATGTTCTATCAGTCATTATTTTTGCAAAGGCCTTAATTGCCCTCTAAAACATTTTAATTAAAACAGCAATTTCTCGATGCCGCGCTTCACGAGCGGATTTTTGCGGCAACTTCAAAGAGACGCAGATGTTTACTGAATTTGGTGGGGTGGCATTGGAGGCTGCCTACTGGCAAAGAAAAATTCATAAACATCTCAAAGAAACTTTCCTGTGGTAATGACAACATTTCCTTCTGACATTTTAGCAAGTCTAATACTTCCCAATCTCAACAGGCATATTTCATAGGCACGGCACAGCGGCGTTATCTGCTCACAGGATGAGCCATGGCAGCAGCTCTGCTGGGGAGTAAAAACCTCCCAGTGGGGACACCTGGGGCTTTGGCAAAGGGCACCAGAGGCCACACATGGGTTTGTTTGTGGGGCTCCTCAAACAGAGCATCACTAGGCTGGGAATAAGGAAACCAAAGTTCAGTTTCTGCTGGATTTTCCATAGCTCCCCAGTATGATTGTGGGAGGCTGTTGAGCTTTGTGTGCATCAGTTCCAGCTGGTACAAGGGTGATAACATGTCCTGGCTTTGAATGGACTTACCTGATGGTCTATCTCCTAGTGCACCAAGGAGTGCTTGAGGAGGTCTTGGGGTTTATAAAGAGTTTGAATAAAACTCAGAAATTCTAGGGGTTTATTTTGGAGGCGTTTCTCTTTACTAGTGGCAGCTGAGCCCAGAGCTGACTTTATAATCCATTTGGGGCTAAGCAGGAAGGCAGGCAGTGTTCCCTTCTGAACTGAGATGATGGTACCTGACACATGGCCATGGCAGACTACATCTAAAATACAAGTAGGGTCCAGGTATCTTCTGTTTGGACAGGTGGCTGTCCCCAGAAAACACCCAGCCTGTCCAGCTGAGCCACCAGGGAGGGTGGTCTCCATGTGCAAGGATCACCATCACTCACAAGTGATGGTGAGGCTCACGCTCCTTTCTGTGCACAGAACCAGAATTCTTAATGCTGGAAATGACCTCTAAACTCATCAAGTCCAACTGTTAACCTCCCACTGCCATCTTCACCACTAAACCGTGTCCCCAAGTGCCACATTGAGGCCTTTTCCTGAACATTCCATGGACAGAGAGTCTACCACTTTCTGGGGCATCTGTTTCTTCCCTGGGTACTCTTCACTCATATTTTTGAAGGGGGATAATAGAAGTACTTGGAAACAGCTTATCCATTTCCACTGTGAGCACTGGGAAAAGATCAGCATGGAAAGCCAGCATGGAATATGGCGTGACACGTCATGTAGCTGCTTTAATCTGCACTGTAATTACAGTGACAATTTCTGCCTCTTGAAGCATCAGGATTGAAGTGGTTACCCTGAAGGAGAAAGAGACTCAGTGGGAGAATTTCAACCAAATCTAGGATGGGAAGTGCAGTACTTCCTCTGCATTGGATTAAAAGTGATCAGCATGGCCAAAGGCATCCTGTGAGAGACAGGTAAGCAGGCTGAAAGGAAATTGGAAATATTAAAGAGATGAAGCTGGACTGAACAGAACTAGTTTTACAATTCCCTATTCCTCCTTCATTTGGTAGCATTAGGCAGACTGAAGGGTAGATTGTGCAGACTTATGCGTGACAGCAAGACACTTTTCCACACCAATAAACCCCCTGAAATTAATTGGATTGCTCACAAAAGTGCCTGGGAATGTGAACTAGGCTCTCACATTTCAGCCCTCACATTTGATCTTTCCTAAGCAATGCCAGGGCCAGACTGCCTGGTGAACAGCTACAGCTCAGCCAGAAGTGGGAGTTCAGCAGTGACTGGGTCAAGGTCTCAGTGGACACATCCTTGCTGAGGAACATCTCAGCTCAGGTGAACTCACCATAGCAAGAAACAGATTGAAAATAAACTGAAGGAAACTATTCTGAAAGTGAAGGGATCAGCCACAAGCTTGTGCTTGCCACAAACTGCTGGGCATTTGTTATGCCATGGAATTGCTCATGTGAACGCTTTTAGCAGGTGGCAAATGCTCTAAGGAGAATTAGCCTGGCCTGCAATGAGGGAAACCTAAATTTAGGCAGTTCTCCCGTGTGTGCTGTGGGGTAAGAACACACAGCCAGGGGTCCACAGAGGCATGCTTAAGCTGAGGTGTCTGTTCACCAACTGCAAAAGGGCTCCTGAAACACCAAACCATATGAAAAACTCCCCTCACATACCAGTCTGGAAGGAAATAGCTTTGTTGTTGTTTCAAAGAATGAGTGAGCCAACAATGCAAAGCTTTGGAGGTGCTTACTGGGTTTTTACTGGAGTCTCTAGGAACTATACAAAGTCTGAAGACATTGTATGTACAGTACATCTTTAATAAGAAGGGAGCTCACAGTCTACCAAACTCTGCCAAATAAACTTTTAATACATACTGTACTTCACTCAGTAGTTGTCCATCTCATCTTCATGGAATATCTAACAGCTCTAAAAATATTTTCCTGGAGGAGGATAGAATTATCATCGTTATATATCAATCAAGTATGGTTAATGAAGCAAAGCCAGCATGCTAGTATTGCACAAGGGGAAAAGCCTCCAGAACACAAAGTGGAACAACAAATGCCCTCAAAATTCTGCCGAAGGGAACAGGAAGCTCTGGATGCTGCATCCGTAGGATTCGTGTAGCTCTTAGGCGTCCTTGTACCACAGCAGGTTTGCTTTGCCTCTTCACTGCCACATTTCTCTCTCAAACAGGTAGGGAACTTCCAGACCATTGCAAAAAAGGAAAAAAAAAATACAGCAGCTGGAGCAAAGTGTGGTACTATTCAATTTCTTGAAGAGTGAGGCTTTTATTTCAAAATATCATATATTAATATATATATATTTCTATATATATATATATACTTTAACTGGTATAAAGTAAATTGTAGATCCAAACTTATACTGTTGCTTGTACTTTGCAATCTCAGAAACTTTAGCAAAGGAATCACTTTCTTCATTTTTTATTTTCAGCTGTCAAAAATCAGGGCCATTATTTCCACCGAATCCTTTCTTTCACACAGTAAAGCCACTGTTGTTGTCTGGTAAACAGTCAAAGTGCAAATAAGAAATCCATTTGGCTTGGAAATGCTGAGATGGTTTTAAACTTTCAATACTTTGTCCTCATAAATCAGCAGGGCTTTCACTGTCTCCGTGCAGACGTGGGCGCTCTGTTAAGTCCTTGGGTGGATCTGCAGTGAGAAAATGGGAAAGAGTCAGTTATGCATAATATGTTATTTTTTAAATATAGTCTTTTGGAAAAGAAAGGCTCTGTGGGATATAGCTGATTGATATAGCTGAGTCTGAATGCAATACCAGAGGGGTGTGTGTCTTTTAGCACTGCAGGGGTGTAAAAATATGCAAGAGACAGATCCTGAGCAAGATCCTGCCCCTGCCTTGGGAGAGACTGGATGTGCTTTAGCCACCTGGGCTGGTGGTGCTGGACATCACAGAATGTCTTGGTTTGGCAGGGACGCCTTCCAGGACCCCAGGTTGCTCCAAGCTCTGTCCAACCTGGCCTTGGACACTTCTTGGGGTGAGGCAGCTACAGCTTCTCTGGGTAACCTGTGCCAGGGTCTCCCCACGCTTACAGGGAAGAATTCATTCCTAAATCCAATCTAAACCTCCTGTCAGTCAGTCTGAAGCCATTCTCCCTCATGCTGTCCCCTAATGCTCTTTATAAGAGTTTCTCTCCATTTTCCTTGTAGGAGCCCTTCAAGCAAGAAGGACAAGCCAGGACAGATTCACCCCAGCCTTCCACCTCCCCTTCCCAGAGTGATTCCAGTGACTCCTGCTGGACAAGACAGGCAGGAGCATCTATCCACCTTTGAGGTTTGTTGGGAACCCTCCAACCCCCTTCCCCAGAGGGCAGGGCCATAGCAGCTACTCCATCTACTCACCCTGTGTGAGATAACACAAAACCCATCCCTCCTTGTGACCACCACCACTGATCTGAGTGCTGCACTAATGCTGCAAGGGCAAACACCAGTGCCCAGGAGTTCTTTCAGCGTGCTGAAGTAAGAACAACTGTCCAACAGCAGAAATAGTGCTCTCAAGGAAATGCTTTTGTTATGCTTTTGCTGTTCTGGTTCACCCATATGAACACCATGAGGGGTTCAGCCCTTTGCCAGGCAACTGGGTCAGCAATGAAACTCACATTGATTTGAATATGTTCAGGCTTGGAATTAAATCAGGGCTACAGATTATTATCTAACTATAAATTATTGTATCTAATTATAAATTATTAAACACAGCAGTAAATATTAGAGCAAGAGAGATTTACATGAGATCCAGACAGCTCAAACTGAATGACACTGAATCCCATCAGTTAAACCTGAAACAAATGGTTTAAACTTCAAATGAGATTAAACTGGTCAAAACAGGATAAAAATGGTAGACATCAGTTTAAATCAGTTCAAAACAAATCAAACCTATCAAAACCAGTTCAGACTGCTCAGAACCAGTTCAGATGGGTCAAAGCTTGTTAAAACTGGTTAAAATTGATCAAACCAGGCTGCAGCACAAGGCACAGGCTGAGAAACTGGAGAGAGGCTTTGAGCTGGGCTCCTCTGCCCATTCCCAGCTGACCAACACATTAATTTCCATGCTCCAGAATATCAGCAGCATCCAGCCTGAGATGCTGCTCTCCTATTTCCACTGGTGGCAGTTTCTGTGCTGAAAGTGGCAAGGTGAACTTCAGCACGTCCTAGCACAGCTCCAAGGGCCCCACATTTTTAAGGAAAGCACTGAAAGTTCTTAAATAAATTAAAAAAAAAAAAAAGAAGGAATGACAAGGGATTAAATGAACATTAAAACTGCTCCAGAAATTGAATGACAATATTATTTCCTTCCAGTGTTTGTCACCTGCCTGACCATCAATAGAAAACAAATCAATTTAAGGAAGCTGTGAGCTTTAGAACTTTGGCTTTAAAAACTTAATTAGTGAACTATGCTAAAGGGCTAAACACAGAAATACATGAAAAGGAAGCAATATGAAGAATATGCTGGTAAAGACTTCACTGAGTCTGTTGTCCACCTCTTTCTGTCATTAATCAATATGATCACACGTGAGACCCAATTGAAGTTATACACTAGGCTAGAAAATTATATATATTGTATATATCCATGTATTCAGAAATATAAATATATATATATGTATATATTTAAAAACATACATATATGTATATATATATAAACATACGCATATGCTTATAAGTGATTTAATTTACTGTGGGTCTGGAAGAATGTACTAATGGGTACCTTAATCCCAAGAGTCATAAATGGGAATGTTTTCCTGGTCAGGACAGCAGCTAATGTAAATGTATTTAGTGTAAGGAAAAGCTTCATTAAAACAGTTTACAGCCTATGGAGACTGGCTGTAGCCCTCTGCCTCATCACCACAGAGAGAGCTGCATGTTGACTGATTTGTCTTGTTTCTTCTGCTTTCTTAACTTCCTTAATGACTCAAATTAGACACACATGGCCCAGTCTTGGGAAGCTGGATTGTGGTCAGGGCAGATTACATTGTAATCTCGTTCTCTGCTGCTGTCTGAAATGGCAAAACAAAATGGGAGAAAAAAAAAACAAAGCCTGTTTCAGGATCTGATTGCTTTCATTATTTTATATTTATGTTCTAGAGTTGACACAGTGATAGGGATTGGAGCAAAGTTCCAGGGACTAAGAAGCAGAATTTCTCCTTAGAAATGCAAGAGACAGTTGCTGAGCACATCATGTCATGTTGCCTTGTCAATTGGGTTCTGTAATGATATTTTACAGCAACAAAGCAAAATTCTACTGGAAGCAGCACCATAAGGTACTCCCCCTCACAAGCTAATTAAAATAACTCCTGTGGGTAAATGAAGAAATATTTTTTCAGTTATGAGCACTCACTCTGCAAGTATTTAATTCAAATGAAATACAATAATGCATACTGAATAGATTGGACCATACATCTGCATATTAATGAAGCTCCTAAATTTCTAGCAATCACTTCCATTGCCTTAAACTAGTTTATATGATGAGGACTGGGGGAGTTAAGAGAAGGACAGCTTCAGTGAAGAAATAAAATGCAATTCCTCAATTATATAACTTGTAGACAGATTGCAGAAGGGCTGAATTATTGTATAAGATACTTCATGCTGTTTCTTAGTTCTACATCACTTTCTTCCATTTTAACTCCCCACTTTCCTCACTGGAAAGGACATGTAGTGAATTCGTGGCCAGGGATTTTTTAATTTAACTGCAAGGCACATTTATTAGGAAATAGCTTTCCAGTGGTGCTGCAGTGGAAGAAATCAGCAGTGGGCACAGGGAGATTTGA